>NC_060149.1:156557548-156869214 GCF_021461385.2 Schistocerca piceifrons
TAGATAGATTAACATCAGTAGTTTCTTCCAGTAGTACATTGTCCACCATAATGCGTCAAGGCAACCAAAAGCTATCAGATTGTTGGCCGTTTATCACCTGAAAGTCTGCGCAGGACCCCGTACAATGAGATCCTGCAACATTAACCGAACTAGGAGTAAGGCATATGAAGTGACAGTGTCACTATAGGTAACAATTCTACCCAGCATCTAATATCATCGAACGGGAGCAATATGGAGTTGAGAGTTTACCTCGCCAGAATGGATCTCTCATTACAACCACACAAAGATTTATATCATAATAAAAATTCTTGCAAAAACAGGCATTACATCTGGTATTGTTATGTTAGGAGAGTTATTAAACAGTGATAAAAACACTACTCAAGCCTCCTAATATTGTCAATACGAAGCACGTCGAGGAGGGGTTCCAATTATTTCCCAGCATACAGTACACCTCTTCGGTTAACACAGGTGTTAAATTCGCTCCTTAAGTCAGGTTAGATACGTTGTTCGTTCCATAGCCCCATAGGAACGAAATACTTGTGGTCCAGGAAATACAGGGTCATCCATTGATAGTGACCGGCCCAAATATCTCACGAAATAAGCATCAAACGACAAACTACAAAGAACAAAACTCATCTAGCTTGAAGGGGGAAACCAGATGGCGCTATGGTTGGCCCGGATATCAACTGCGTTTTTTTTTTAAATAGGAACCCCCATTGTTTATTACATGTTCGTGTAGTACGTAAAGAAATATGAATGTTTTAGTTGCACCACTTATTTCGCTTTGTGATAGATGGCGCTGTAATAGTCACAAACGTATAAGTACGTGGTATCACGTAACATTCCGCCAGTGCGGAGGGTATTTGCTTCGTGATACGTTACCCGTGTTAAAATGGACCGTTTACCAATTGCGGAAAAGGTCGATATCGTGTTGATGTATGGCTATTGTGATCAAAATGCCCAACGGGCGTGTGCTATGTATGCTGCTCGGTATCCTGGACGACATCATTCAAGTGTACGGACCGTAAGCCGGATAGCTCCGTTATTTAAGGAAACAGGAAGAGTTCAGCCACATGTGAAACGTCAACCACGACCTGCAACAAATGATGATGCCCAAGTAGGTGTTTTAGCTGCTGTCACGGCTAATCCGCACACCAGTAGCAGACAAATTGCGCGAGAACCGGGAATCTGAAAAACGTCGGTGTTGAGAATGCTACATCAACATCGATTGCACCCGTACCATATTTCTGTGCACCGGGAATTTCATGGTGACGACTTTGAACGTCGTGTACAATTCTGCCACTGGGCACAAGAGAAATTACGGGACGACGACAGATTTTTTGCACGCGTTCAATTTACCGACGAAGCGTCATTCACGAACAGCGGTAAAGTAAACCGGCATAATATGCACTACTGGGCAACGGAAAATCCACGGTGGCTGCGACAAGTGGAGCATCAGCGACCTTGGCGGGTTAATGTATGGTGCGGCGTTATGGATGGAAGGATAATTGGCCCCCATTTTATCGATGGCAATCTAAATGGTGCGGTGTATGATGACTTGCTACGTAATGTTCTACCGATGTTACTACAAGATGTTTCACTGCATGACAGAATGGCGATGTACTTCCAGCATGATGGATCTCCGGCACATAGCTCGCGTGCGGTTGAAGTTGTATTGAAGTGCATATTTCATGACACATGGATTGGTCGTCGAAGCACCATACCATCGCCCGTACGTTCACCGGATCTGACGTCCCCGGATTGCACTGGGGTTGACGGACAACATTTCGAGCATTTATTGCAGTAATGTGGTATTTACGGGTAATCACCCTGTAACAGCATGCGTTCTCAGAAATGATTAGTTCACAAAGGTACATGTATCACGTTGGAACATACGAAATAAAATGCTTAAACGTACCTACGTTCTGTATTTTAATTTAAAAAACCTACCTGTTACCAATTGTTCGTCTAAAATTGTAAGCGATATGTTCGTGACTATTACAGCGCCATTTATCACAAAGCGAAAACAGTGGTTCAACTAACACATTCATATTTCTTTACGTACTACACGGATATGTAATAAAAATGGAGGTTCCTATTTAATAAAAACGCGGCTGATATCCGTTTGACCCATGGCAGCGCCATCTAGCGGGCCAAACATAGCGCCATCTGGTTTCCTCCTTCAAGCTAGACAAGTTTCTTTCTTTGTAGTTTTTTCGTTTGACGCTTATTTCGTGAGATATTTGGCCCGGTCATGCTCAATGGACCACCTTGTAGTGCACGTAGATACATGTAGAGCTATTTGACACTCTAGTGATTTTAGTAGTAGCAGTTCGGGTACAATAATGGAGTAACGCTAGAGTAGTAATTAAAGGAGTAATGAATCCGCTGAGGTTACTTCCCAATCAGATACTTTGCTTACATGTATTAACTAAATTAGTCTTGGCCCGACAAGACGCCTCCAGAGACGCGGCAAGGTAGGAGTAGGCAAAATGTAACGGGGAATAACAATATTAATATGCTAACAGTAAACTGCAGGAGCGTCTATAGAAAGGTCCCAGAACTGCTCTCATTAATAAACGGTCACAACGCCCATATAGTACTAGGGACAGAAAGTTGGCTGAAACCAGACGTAAGCAGTAATGAAATCCTAAACTCAGACTGGAATGTATACCGCAGAGACAGACTGGACAGTGAAGGGGGAGGCGTGTTTATAGCGATTAGAGGTGCAATATTATCGAAGGAAAGTGACGGAGATCCGAAATGTGAAATAATTTGGGTGAAGGTCACGGTTAAAGCAGGCTCAGACGTGGTAATTGGATGCCTCAATAGGCCCACTGGCTCAGCAGCTGTTGTGGCTGAGCACCTGAAGGATAATTTGGAAAATATTTCGAGTAGATTTGCCGACCATTTTATAGTTCTGGGTGGAGATTTTAATTTGCCGGATATAGACTGGGAGACTCAAACGTTCATAACGGGTGGCAGGGACAAAGTATCCAGTGAAATTTTTTTAAGTGCTTTATCTGAAAACTACTTTGAGCAGTTAAACAGAGAACCGACTCGTGGCGATAACATATTAGACCTTTTGGCGACAAACAGACCCGAACTATTTGAAACAGTTAACGCAGAATAGGGAATCAGCGATCATAAAGCGGTTACTGCATCGATGATTTCAGCCGTAAATAGAAATATTAAAAAAGGTAGGAAGATTTTTCTGTTTAGCATAAGTGACAAAAAGCAGATTATAGAGTACCTGACGGCTCAACACAAAAGTTTTGTCTCAAGTACAGATAGTGTTGAGGATCAGTGGACAAAGTTCAGAACCATCGTACAATATGCGGTAGATGAGTATGTGCCAAGCAAGATCGTAAGAGATGGAAAATAGCCACCGTGATACAACAACCGAGTTAGAAAACTGCTGCGGAAGCAAAGGGAACTTCACAGCAAACATAAACGTAGCCTAAGCCTTGCAGCTAAACAAAAATTACGCGAAGCGAAATGTAGTGTGAGGAGGGCTATGCGAGAGGCGTTCAATGAATTCGAAAGTAAAGTTCTATGTACTGACTAGGCAGCAAATCCTAAGAAATTTTGGTCTTGTGTGAAAGCGATAGGTGGATCAAAACAAAATGGCCAGACACTCTGAGACCAAAATGGTACTGAAACAGGGGATAACAGACTAAAGGCCGAAATACTAAATGTCTTTTTCCACAGCTGTTTCACAGAGGAAGACTACACTGTAGTTCCTTCTCTAGATTGTCGCACAGATGAAAAAATGGTAGATATCGAAATAGACGACAGAAGGATGGAGAAACAATTAAAATCGCTCAAAAGAGGAAAGGCCGCTGGACCTGATGGGATACCAGTTCGATTTTACACAGAGTACGCGAAGGAACTTCCCCCCCTTCTTGCAGCGGTGTATCGTAGGTCTCTAGAAGAGCGTAGCGTTCCAAAGGATTGGAAAAGGGCACAGGTCATCCCCGTTTTAAAGAAGGGACATCGAACAGATGTGCAGAACTATAGACCTATATCTCTAACGTCGATCAGTTGTAGAATTTTGGAACACGTGTTATGTTCGAGTATAATGACTTTTCTGGAGACTAGAAGTCTACTCTGTAGGAATCAGCATGGTTTTCGAAAATGACGGTCGTGTGAACCCAGCTCGCGTTATTCGTCCACGAGACTCTGACGGCCATAGACCCGGGTTCACAGGTAGATGCCGTGTTTCTTGACTTCCGCAAGGCGTTCGATACAGTTCCCCACAGTCGTTTAATGAACAAAGTAAGAGCATATGGACTATCAGACCGATTGTGTGATTGGATTGAAGAGTACCTAGATAACAGAACGCACCATGTCATTCTCAATGGAGAGAAGTCTTCCGAAGTATAAGTGATTTCAGGTGTGCCGCAGGGGAGTGTCATAGGACCGTTGCTATTCACAATATACATAAATGACCTTGTGGATGACATCGGAAGTTCACTGAGGCTTTTTGCAGATGATGCTGTGGTGTATCGAGAGGTTGTAACAATGGAAAATAGTACTGGAATGCAGAAGGATCTGCAGTGAATTGACGCATGGTGCAGGGAATGGCAATTGAATCTCAATGTAGACAAGTGTAATGTGCTGCGAATACATAGAAAGATAGATCCCTTATCATTTAGCTACAAAATAGCAGGTCAGCAACTGGAAGCAGTCAATTCCATAAATTATCTGGGAGTACGCATTAGGAGTGATTTAAAATTGAATGATCATATAAAGTTGATCGTCGGTGAAGCAGATGCCAGACTGAGATTATTTGGAAGAATCCTAAGGAAATGCAATCCGAAAACAAAGGAAGTAGGTTACAGTGCGCTTATTCGCCCACTGCTTGAATACTGCTCAGCAGTGTGGGATCCGTACCAGATAGGGTTGATAGAAGAGATAGAGAAGATCCAACAGAGAGCAGCGTGCTTCGTTACAGGATTATTTAGTAATCACGAAAGCGTTACGGAGATGATAGATAAACTCCAGTGGAAGACTCTGCAAGAGAGACGCTCAGTAGCTCGGTACGCGCTTTTGTTAAAGTTTCGGGAACATACCTTCACCGAAGAGTCAAGCAATATATTGCTCCCTCCCACGTATATCTCGCGAAGAGACCATGAAGATAAAATCAGAGAGATTAGAGCCCACACAGAAGCATACCGACAATCCTTCTTTCCCCGAACAATACGAGACTGGAGTAGAAGGGAGAACCGATAGAGGTACTCGGGGTACCCTCCGCCACATACCGTCAAGTGGCTTGCGGAGTATGGATGTAGATGTAGATGTGGATTAACCAAACGGTCATTTTAAAATGCACCTAATTAATATAAAGAAGGTAAAGACGTTATGGAACCGAAGGTCACTCTCAAGATCACAGTGCTTTGTGGTTAGGAGGCGGGGGGCAGATGGACGTATAGTTTAACAGTGACTCCAAACCACGGTAATGCTCTACATTTTTCACAATACAAACATTGCCAAAGGTGAAAGAAGTGACGCGTAACAAAAATCTTAGGACTAATATGTAATTTTGTACTTTACCACAGAACCACCTTATTTTCCTCGTAAAGATTTCCCTTTTAAATTGACAGTGAGGACATCTTATTGTATGACGAGCGTCTTTAAAGAAACACTGAAGCGTTTTGCTGTGGATCCTCTTCTTCATTCTTAAAGTGGGAAACAGAAGAACAACTGTCAGAACTAGGACTAAGCCACGAGGCTAACGAGTAACATAACAATGAACATTAATGATGATATCAACGAGAAGGGATATCTAAATAGAAAGTGACAACCAAGATATGTCATAATCTCATATCTCTCCATTGTTATACTATTAAATTCTCTTGAAAATAAGCTTATTGTAAGAACTGTCCAATAGTGGTGAGTAAAGCATTTTTTTTAGTATTATACAGACTTAGCGTAACCATGGCTTCTTTTATTGGCCTATAGTAGCTGCGGTACTAGTAGTAGTACGAGCAGTTGAATAATTAATTGAGAGTTGTAGCAGTCGCGCTAAGAATATAATATTTTCTAACAGTACTATGTAGCTTACACGAATAGAAATTCTATACAAATGCATTGGCACGTTGCATATGAGTACGTGAAATACTATAGTTGCTTATGTGATGGGTTACAATTGTGAATGGATAAATAAATGTATAATAAATAACAACTGTAATTCATACTGTTATCATAGACGTCACTAATGCTTGATTTCAATAATTTACACCAATAATCGAAGCAAAAGAAATTATCAGGGAAATAGACACTAAATTATCTTACTTTTGGATGTAATATAACAATCCGAATATAATCAGTTACATTTATACCTACAGTAATGTAAATTTTGATATCCGACATAGTTCACTACCAGTGAACAGTGATTTACGGACGGCAACTGTCTGCCAACAAAAGAAACATCACATGAATTTTTTTTAAGTTCGTGCTGCCTTAACATATTTGTTAACCTGAATTTCAGAGTGTAGGTGAAAACTACAATCGTGGGAATTCTCTGGTATTCGTTATAATTCCCCATATGTTACATCCATTTGTTTAGGCTGGTATTACCCTTTATTTGGTACCGATTTTGGAGGAAGATAGACGCAATGAATGGTTTGTACATCTTTGAAAGACGTACCAGCTCAACTTTAATATGAAGTGGAGATGGGTGAAATGAAGAAGCACTTTCCTAGGTCAACGTATGAGAGTGAAACGATCGAGGATAATATAAATAAGTTGCCAGCACAGCCCTCTTCAGTTCACACTAATACCATTGCAGGCAGTCGGGCAGATCTGCTTCGAAAATCTCTCAAATTAATTCAAGGAACAGCAGCTTGTTAAGGGGCGCTGCGGCGGAGCCCAATCTCAGAGCGCAGTCTCCAATTTCCATAGGCACCGTAATTTGTCTAAGCCTCATTACTGGCCCGCACATAATGAGCTGCGGCTAATTTATGTATATGAGCTGTCTGTACGAAGCACCTTTCCTTCGCACAACGGTACTAACTTTCTGCTGTCTGATCATCTGCCAGATAGAAATGGAAAATAGTCACACGCACATGTACAAAAAACAGAGTCAGGTAACGTCCTCTAATGCCTAATGCAGGTGCGCAGCTGCGAATTTACGGTCCTCTGCTGGACTTCTTTCAGCATGTACCAGACGGCGTTCACACACGTTAGCTTTCGCGGGTGGCTTCGTAAGGTTTCTAATTAAAAGTTTCGTTTCGCAGTTCGTAAATTTCTCTCAAATTGCGCGTAAAGTTTTGCGAGTGTCTGCATTTGAAAAAGGATCCATTATGCTACCGGATATTCGGATGCACTACTCCGTGTCCGAAAATTTAATTTAAAAGCTGTACTACAAATTCACGGTAAAATAAAACTCTTTAGAAGCAGGAAAATGTGGATGTTATTTCACACATTTAATTATAAAGATTGTTATTAGTTTTATGTGCGTTTGAGCAGTATGTAGACTACAGCACTATTTCTCAGCGTGGTTTTGATTTTCTTACGTAAGAGAATGTAGCTACAACTATACCACAACACCAGAGTGAAAAATTAATGAAAATCAACCGCGAATTAAATCATTCTAAAACAGATTATCGTGCAGGTCGGCAATAACAACAATAAAATCTATCGTGTGGCTGTGAAATTGTTTAATAGCTTCTACGAATAGATCAGTACAGTTTTTTTCTTGACGAAGAATGAAGTCACGGAAAGCTTTAATCTTTCTCAAGTAGAAAAGTGGGAACATGTTGCCAAAGAGAACCTTGTTCATAGAACAGCATAGTAGCTATAGAAAAGAGATTTGTTATAAGCTGGACAGTAACCGAGAGAATCTTCATGGAACGCAGTGTGAAAAAGGACGTTCAGGCATAAGTGATGTTTATACTTTCATAGTTCGTACGGATGTAGGTGGAAATAAATAGAAAATTTTTACAACCATTGTTTTCACAGTAAAAGTGAAAGGTAGCAAAGTAATCAAGCCAAATTATAAACTACTATAAATACTGAGTCAATTAAACGGCATGGATGGTGTTCTAAAAACAAATTCTAAGATGAATATCAACAAAAATAAAAGAAGGGTAATGAAATGTAGTTGAATTTAATCAGGCTATGATGAAGGAATTAGATCAGTAAATGAGGCAACAAAACTAAAGAATGAATTTCGCTTTCTGTGGCAGCACAATAAATGCAGTCAGGAATCAGTAAGAAAAGTGTTTCTGAAAAGAGATCTATCTTAACATCCAATATAAATTTAACGGCTCTATAGTATTTTCTTAAGATATTCGTGCGGAAGTGAAATGTGGAAGATGTACAGTGCAGACAAGAAAAGAATAACGCTCTAGAATTGTGATGCTACAGAAGAATACTAAGGATAGTATGGATAGATCGCATTACTAATAATGAGGTACTGAATCAGAATGGGGATTAAAGAAATTTATGAGAAAATTTGACTGAAATAAGGGGTCGCTCATCTTTAAACATCAAGGATTATTTGATTTGGTAATGGCGATAAGTTTGAAGGTAAAAATTGGCGGAGGAGGCCAAGGCAATAGTTATGAAGAGATGAAGAGGCCTGCAAAGAAAAAATGTTGTGGAGAGCTGCATCAAACCATTCTTCAGATCGACGACCAAAACCACATCCGTTATGAAAATCTTTCGCACGGCATATGATGGACTTTTTAACGGTGTATTTAGTCCTCTTCTGCAGACGGAGTTGAGGATCATAATAACAAAAAATCTGGCTTCCACAGAATTAAAAGTAAACATAATGCGTAAAATGTGTAATGTCAAACCCGGATACTATGCCGTGGTAATTACGCTGGAATCTCGTTCTAGACAAACGGAACCCACGTACGACTCCTGCCATTGTTATTTCGATTTCTATAAGTTACTTTAGATGAGATCCGTAACAGTTCTCGATCACGACTGATTCTATTAATTCTTTCCAAAAATAATCTACTTACTACCTGTAATATTGGTAATTTAATAGAGACGTGGCATTATGGCAACATATAATTACTGTTAAAGCACTGCGTCAGTAAACAGTCTATTTGAAATCAACTGATTCACTTAGAAACGAAATGTCATGACTATATTTTGTAGCAGAAATCTTCGACTGCGACGATGTTAGGGGGAATATACTTTGTGACATTAATGTGCTGAATGTGGCTGGATACTGACGTTTGGTTGTTTTCCTTAATTGCTTTTGTCGCCAGCAGATAAACGCGGGCCTACTCTTGGAGGCAGCCGCCCCATCCCTATAAGGCTCCGTCTCGTGTGACACTTTATCTAAACCAGTTCTGGCCGCCGTTCTGTTCACCCTAAACGTTTTATCTTTTCTACTAAAATCAGTGATAAATAGCTACCGATCAAGAAGGGACTGATACTTAATGTCTGCCCTTTGTTTCTTTCACGGACGGGGGTGGTTTACACATATTGCCTCACCGATATTTTAGCTGAGGGCAGAGAAACAAACCGGTTACTTCTTACGCGACTTTTTAAGACAGACGATTCAGTAAACTGGGGCCAGATAAAACTGTTCACACTAACGACCAACAAGTCTCAGGGGTTTAAATGATTTAGAATGATGTGTTCCAACACCCATGAATGCATATTTGAAGCAAATTTTTTTTCATACAGAAGTGAACCAAAGAGCAAATCTATAATGAAAATGTATTTTATGGGTTGGTCAGAAACAGTCCGAAAATCATGAAGTCTGTTTCAGTATGTATTGTGCTAAGAAACAAATTTTGAGAGAAAATTCAAGCGGTTTGCCAGAAACAGGCTCGCTAAACGTGTACTTTGGTTTCCTCGAACCAAACAATCTTACCGTTTGCTCAAGTAGCCAAACTTTGTCGCTTCCGGAAAGGCAAATTTTAACTGGTAATGATCATTTCAAGAAGTGCTAACCCACAGACCCACAGATGTCTGTGCATTACCGCGTTTTAGCGCGTCCCAGTGCTTGAATTTGCGCGAACAACGCCCGTGTTGGTTACTGTCGAAGCTAATTAAAACGGAAACTGCCCATCGTATTGAAGTTTTTTCTTAACAGCTGTTTCTCAGCACAACCTACCCTGCACCACCGTTACAAGCTTTTCAGACTATTTCTGACCACATATTGAAACGAGGTTTCCGGCAAATGATAGTACGCTAAGCGACACGTACTTTTGTTTATCGATCGAGGTACTGAAGCAAGTAAGACTTTTTAAATAGAATGATATACTTTTACAACAGCACCTGAAAGCGCTTGAAAAGATGGGCACAGCGATGTGATGCTCGCTAACTTTGAAGCCGAAACTCTTTCCATAAGAATCCGAGAAATATTCAAAAATTGAAAGGGAAGTCGGCCAGAATAGTCTCTTGCGTTGAAAACGCTCTCATGCCAGACTACGTTGTTGTATCAACCCTTTCGACTGTTTACACGTCTGCACTGCAGAACTAGCAGGAGCTGTATCGTCTATCAGCTGGTCATATCTGCCCAACATTTCCTTGCATGCGGGCACGTATACCAATGAGTAGAAGTTAGACGCTACTTTTATACTGCGAATGTCAAATTCTGCCGAAGCGATATGGTGGTATATATGTCTATCATGACCCTCGCTGTCCATTGCACCAGGCACTCGCACAAATTACTGGGTCACTAGTGCGAAGAGACAGCTTTACCGTCAAAAAGAAGACGAAGACGCCAACTGACAGAACACATCAGCCCCCATGTCGGTACGAGACGTACTATCAAGGAGTGCAGGATCAGCCAGATGAGTGTCATTCCCATCTTTCATCGACGTGAATTCCACCCTTGTCATCTGCTTCCACATCAGGCACTCGGAGGAAGTGATGTCGAACGTCGTATAGAGTTGTCGGTTTGTCTGGGAGCCGTCGCTACATTTTTGCAATGTGAGCTCTTTACCGAAGAAGCAACACTTACTAACCACAGTAATGTAAATTTGCGTAATATGCACTACTGGGCAGCTGAAAATCCACGCTGGATTCGTCAGGTACAACACCAACAACCGTGGAGCGTAAACGGATGGTGCGACATCATAGGAAATTCCACTGTGGGACCTTACCCCATCCGAAGGGTGTTAAATGCAAATACGTATGCACACTTTCTTAGAAACATTCTAAGTGTTTTCTAGTACAGTTACGTGCGGATAAGCGACACTGTTTGTGGTTCCAACATGACAACTGTCCAGCTCACTCTTCCCTTGTTGCAACGCAAATGTTGAATGAAAAGTTGCCTGACCGTTGGATAGACCGAAATGCTGTAGTAGCATGGCCGGCTAGGTCCCCGGGCTTGATTGCTCTTGATTTCTGTCTGTGGGGAACAATGGATGAAGTAGTTAATTATGAAGTCCCAATTACGCCAGACAATACACAACACTGAATCGTCACAGCATGCAACGGAATATCATCCAGTGTATTTCCATCTGTATATCTATCTCTCGAATAGTGATTGCATATGTGCCTTCAGTTGATGGTAAACAAATTGAGCGCATGCTTAAGTGAAGTGCAAAACTTCGTTTCGTGAAGAAAAGTATTTTTTTAGCGACATGTCAGTCATTCTGAATAAATATTTTGTTTATTTGAAGTGTATTCCGTCTAATTACAATAAGAGAAGTATAAGTAGACACATTTGTTTGACGGTAGGTATTTTACTTTTAAGAAGAATTAAGACTTTAGAAATTTAATACAATAGTTTCTTTTTTGCAGTAAATAGGTCTATTCATCACTACTAAGTATGAACTTTCTGTTTCGGATTCGAAAATCAAGCAGAAACGTGGAAGGTTTTAATGGAAAACCTTTACAAATCTGCAATAGCTAATCACATGTACTTTAACAGACACAGACTAAGTGACATCCATAACAGCATAACTGTACTCCATGCAGAAAACAACGGTACAAAACTTGATGTGCTAGAAATAATGTTACATAAGGAAAAAGCTTCAGAAAACTTGTTGAATGAACAAACAAAGTTTACCAGTCACAATTTTTTTCAGTCATTTCAGAAGTTAATATTTTCCTTCATAAACAAGTATATTAAAATGTTACTATTTCTTAAAATTCAAGCACATTTACCACATTAACAAATAGTTTCATTACTAAGGACGTCTATGTAAACAATAATGTAACACCTTGTCAATAATATCTGTGTATTTGTAAAAATGGAGCATCTTCACAGTCGAAATTTTTTGACTTTTTTTGAATTGTGTTCGAAAATGTATTGTGCCAAAATGTTTCTACAAATGCTCTGTTTAACTGAAAGTGTGTATTTGTACGTAAACATTTTCCCCGAAACATACAGATACTACTAGAAAGAGTAAGTCACTTTCCGATTTATCATAGTTTCATAAACTTATATTTCATAATACGGCATTTTATAATATAACAATGTTATCTTGCTAGGCCCAGAATGAAAGTAAATGAAAGTAGATGTAGACTGTTAAAGCAGCTGAAGATGAGCCCCCAAGGCTCGAAATGAATCGTACGTTTTAATAAAATCACGATTTGTGGCTGAAGGCGGTTGCTCGTTATTATTACTAAAACCATACTTGTTTCAGTATTTCGGTTGATACCTGAGCAATAGCCATAGAAAAAAAGGAAGAAAGAAAACGTTACGTGCCCCTCAGCATACTATCAAATATGTAAAACCTCGTTTAGATCTCTGGAACCGTTCACGAAAGAAAAAAAACGTTACGTCTCAAGTAACACACAATACACACTGCCTGGAAAAAGTAGTACACCCTTTTAGAGGTTTCCAATTCACTCAAGATTTATTGTTGCAACCGTGCATGTACAGTACATGAAATAATTACATTTACATATCAGTAGCACAAGCGGTTCTGAAGTATCAGATATCGACCCATGCAAAAACACATATGTTAGTGTGCGGTGTAGCCTGCACGGGCTGCAATGCAATCTCTGTCTCTGGCATCCAGTCGATTTTATAGATGGCGAATACTCTCTGGGGATACGTTATGCCAAACCCGTTCTTTCTCTTCGCGTAGTTCTGTAAGAGTGTTGGTTTGACGACTCGCACGAGTCACTACTCGTTCTATTGTATCCCTCACGTGCTTGATTGGAGACAAGTCCGGCGCTCGTGCTAATAAGGAAATTGCTGCGCGTCTTGCAGAGCACCTTGAGTTTCACGGGTAGTGTGTGGTCGAGCGATACCCTGTTGAAACAACACATCGGCTTCCTGTTCCAAGAACGGCAAAAGAACGGACCTAACAACATTCAACATTTACCGCGCATTAATTAGCATTCTTTCTAGAAATACCAAAGGTGAACGAGAGTTTTAGCTTTTCGCACATAACACCATAAGACCTGGAATGGGGTCAGTGTGTTTTGGAAGAATGCACTCTACGAGACAGCGCTCGCCAGGTCTACGCCATCACTTGCGTGGTGGTAGAATCTGCTTTCATTTCTGAAGAACACGGATCGCCATTGCATGTTCCAAGTGATCCACTGACGGCACCAGTCGAGCCGTACACGTCGGCGCAGCGGCGTGAGTGGGAGACGGGCTACAAGTGTGCGTGTGCGCAGTCCCACTGCTAATAACCAGTTCGCAATAGTTCGTGTTGACATGTCTGGGCTCACAAACCCTCTTACCTGTGCTGTGATAGCTGTACGATCTGCCACTGATGCCCTTACAATACGACTCTCCTGTCGGACGTCTGCGCTGCGTCGATGTCCAGAATCGTCTATGGCTGTGAGACTGTTCACGTGGCCACTGATACCAGTATCGTTGCACCACTGACGCAGCACTTCCAACTTGAGTGGCAGTTCTCAGAAAGGACCATCCCACCACTAGGAAAGCCACAACTTTACCCCTTTCTAACTTGCACAGTCGGCAGTAGGAAGCACGTCTCTGTGTCATGGCTGCGTGCTTGCTCCGCACTTTTTCACCAGATTGGGCCTTCTGGCTGTGAGCATTCTCTATTAAAGCTCAGACACAGATGGCTCTCTGGTAGCTACGCTACTCCGCTATCTGTTGGCAGACGATGTTGAAACCATTATCAGTACATCTGTCATCCTCAAGGTGAACCGGCCACGGTGGCCGAGCGGTTCTAGGCGCTTCAGTCCGGAACCGCGCAACTGCCACGGTCGCGGGTTCGAATCCTGCATCTGACATGGATGTGTGTGGTGTCCTTAGGTTAGTTAGGTTTAAGTAGTTCTAAGTTCTAGGGGACTGATGACATCAGATATTAAGACCCATAGTGCTCAGAGCCATTTGAACCATTTTCCTCCAGGTGGCATATGCCGTCATCGGTTAAAAATCGACATCTTCTTTTCAGGTGTACTAATTTTTTTCCGGAAGTGTATTCAGTGCTTCGGATCTTTGATTTGTTGTTTTATCGAATTTATAGTTTATTGTTTCACATGCTCAACACGTGAACGTACAGGACAGTCTGAACTAACTCGTAATTTAGTACTGAAGTGACAGACATTTCTGAGGCAAAATGTTTCGATAAAACTTTAGTTACTACACAATATAGCTGACATTATTGCTGCATTTCCCCTTAGTCTTATAAAATATGGTTTTAATTTAGATTGGATGCCTATGGAACATACATAGCACTCTGAGTATATAACTTTCTCACATTTTCTCTACTACAGATTATAAAAGCTTGGGTGAATTAACACAACATGTGAATAGAAAGAAGATCGAATGCCCAGATCGAATGACCAGGTCGGCAGTGGAAGAATAATTTTGAACAGCTTGTCTATCAGAGTGTGTTACACACAATTCAGTCACATTAATGCGTGAGATGTGTACGGGCGAATAGACGTGCAACTGTTGAGGAAGTGACCTCCCAAGTTAACCAAGGGGCCACCGACAGTGTCTTCTCAGCGGCAGTTCTGCGAACGTTCCTGCGTATTTGCCTCCGCAGTACTCGTATGTGCTTGGTTGATGCACCCACGCTGGCTGCAGTTCATCGGCTACGAAAGCTGGATTTGCACGCCAGAACCGCAACTGGATGTTCACTGCGTGGTGACATATGACTTTTTCAGATGGATCACGTATTATGCTGCCGGACAGATGGCCTTAGGTGTGTACGGCGTGAAACGTCTGAAAGCGGAAACGCTGCAACAATCGTCGGAAGGGTTCCAGCCGGAGGAGGGAGAGTTATGGTCTGGGGAATGTTTTCATGCCATTCCCTGGATGATCCTCATTCTGGAAAGCAGAACCGATCATCACAAGTGCGTATCTATTCTCGGGACCACGTCCACCTTACAAGCTGTTATTTTTCCTGGGAACGATGGCACCTGCCAGCAGGACAGTGCAACATATCACACAACTCGCGGTGTAAGTGCGTGGTTCGAAGAGCACCGAGGTGGTCTGGTGGCTAGGGGAGTATGTCAAACTTACCGTACTCCCCTGGCTATCCAACTCCCCGGTTTAAACCCAATTGAGGACCATCTCATACGGGCTGTAAGTGCTATGTATAGAAACCTATCGCAGCTGTCCACGGCAATGGAGCCGGAATGGCTCCACATCCCTGTCAGTACCTTGCAGAATTCCACTGACTCTCTTCCTGCAAGACTCGCAGCGTTCCGCTCTGCACAAGGTGATTATTCAGGCTTTTGACAGACGTGGACATTAAGGTGACTGGGCAGTGTATATACCGAAGAATATAGAACTTGTCACACCATCTAAATCAAAGTAAGGACATACGTCCTGAGAGAACCATACTTGTTACATCTGAAGGTAAGGTTTATTGCCAGTGAGAAACGAATATGATACCGAATGTTAAGTGGGCCTAAAAAAATGGCTCTGAGCACTATGGGACATAACATCTGAGGTCATCAGTCCCCTAGAACTTAGAAATACTTAAACCGAACTAACCCAAGGACATCACACACATCCATGCCCGAGGCAGGATTCGAACCTGCGACCGTAGCGGTCCGCGGTTCCAGACTGTAGCGCCTAGAACCGCTCGGCCACCCCGGCCGGCGAAGTGGTCCTATTACCGTGTTTACGGAAATTAAGTCTTAAGGAAGAAGGGACAATTTTGGTAAGATTTTCATGATATGATTATCATAATTCCGTTGTTCGGATTCATTGCGACCAGCATTCCACACCATTCGCAGTTACATTGCATGTGTTAAAAGCTTGTCCTCTTCTCAGTAACTCATTCAGAGAGTTACAGAAGCACCTGCTGTTCAACGTGGCACTATGCAAAACATCAGCGTGAGCGGTAGTCATATTAAATGACAGAAGAACTCGTGGAATCATCCAGAGATTGATTTTGGAACCTGTAGAATTGTACATAGTCACTTACCCACTGACCTTTATATTTAAAACCGTCAGAACTATGCACAGTTTGCGCTCTATTTGTGCTAAATCCTGAGGTAAAATGTATGTGCCCCAGTTGGCTAACTAAGTTAACAGGTACATCGTTAGCCTGATAACTGTTCACGTGGAACTGCAGTCAGATTCTGCCGTTTGAAATATTACTCACAGAAGTGAAGTCCGCTATGATCACACAGTTCAATCACTTCCCGCCTACTGAGATGCACTCAGATTCATTAGTATGAAATGATCTGCAGACCAATTAGCATTCGAGAATTCATCACGAATAACCTGTACCCGAATTTCACATACTGATCGGTTTATACAAAACTTGACTGAATTATACGCCGTAACATTGTCAGTTTCATAGAAATACAAAATCAAATTGAGCTAGAAATAAAAAGTTAATGAAATATGTTTTGTAAGTAATACGTCGCTCTTGCTAAATTCACGTGTTTGTATATCTCACTATAATCGTGGGACATGGAAACATAAGTGGTTTAGGGGCACAAGAAATTGCCCTGTTCTCGGTATTATGCCCGGTGTATACCGTGACTTTCATTTTCAGGGAAACACTGAACGTGAAATATTGAAAGATACGCTGGGCACTATATACTAATTCTTACTGGCAGAAAGATTGTTTTACTTCCCGTGTATTTAGATGTGACTCAAATTTAGTTATTTCATTTGTGTTAAAGGCTACAAGCGCAGGGTTTTAGTAGCTATCGGTTTGTCGTGCGTTTAATATAACTTCTGTAAGAATTAAAGCATATTATAAAAGAGCTGATGTTTTTACATAATTTCGGAGGTATTCTTATTTGTGGCAACAGACAAATATGGTACTCTACAACAGCACACAGGAAGAAAAATAAGTTACTGTCATTTCTATCTGTAAAATGATATTTTACAATGTGCTGCCGATTGATTTCACCAAAAATGTCATTTTCAAGCGAGCATCTCGTTATTAGTTATTGCGTCGTGTCTAGTCATTTCATATACATTTCAGATCTCAAATGGTATAATCCACACCAGTAAACTGGCTTCTCTGATCCTTAGAGAGGACGTTAACCAATGTGAGAACATACTAAAAATAGAAGGCCCATGGATGAACTAGAGAAAATATAAATATGTGAGTTCTCCATAAAACACATTAGTAGATGCATAGGGCAGTTATGAATACAGATACTCCAAGATCGCATCTTAAAGTCAATTGCAGTGTCACGCTACACTTCTGGTGTCAGGCTACACATTTGTGTTACATATATTCAGTGTCACCCCCTGCCCTACTCGCCCACCCTCCCACCAAGTATTACGTTAATTTATCAAGGTTATATAGAGGAAACCCCATGCCACGCACACACCTTAGGCATTTGAATGTGCGATATTCAAGGTCGTCCAGGGGAAGAGGTCATGACGTAACTCGATACCAGTCACCTGCTATAAAAATGGTGAGGGCCTCCACTGAATGTGACCTGATCCCATTGGGGTGTAGTGTGACTGCAATGCTTGCTCCGATATGCCGACAACCCTTTTGATATCCCTTACACGGGGCTAGAGCAGCCATGAGGCAAAAGTTAGCTGAATGCGTGCCAAAGTCTCTGACAGACACAATTCAAATGTGCTCACCAAAGATGCGTGGGTGGCACTGAGGGTTTTTCCGAACTGAGACGTCTTAGAGGTACTTTGCCGTTTTATTCACACACATGTGAACGTTGCACCCCTCCGTATTCACGCCACAGGAGAGTTATGAAACAGGACGGTTGAAGAATCATAAATACCCTTCGCTGCTTAAGATAACGTTCAATTCGTTGAATGGTTTTGAACGGTACCTAATGGATCCACCTTGTATTTGAGTTTCGCATCCACCATTGCCCACCGCGAGGTTGAATGCCTCATGATGGTGTTGCGGGCATGGGACGCAGTAAGTAAAGAATATAAGCGGAAGAGATACGAATGGGCAGATATTACACCAAAGGTACGGGACGCAAATGAGGAAATCCACTGAGATAAGCGGTTTTGGCAAAGGGCACACTGGTTTGGCGCTGCGGTTGGAAACGTGAATCTCTGAATCGGCGAATCCGGTTGGCTGTTTGCTTACTGCTGTCGTGACCACCTGTGGAAAGTGGTTGAAGGATGGTGGATTAACGCGTAGACTGTATGGTACTGGACATCTACGTCTCATCACAAAACGTAGAGGTCTCAGGGTCCTCCTTTGTATGACCCTGGACAGGCAGCGATCTGTGGCAGACCTAATCACAGAGTACAGTGCTAGTGCAGGCACACGTGTTTCGGAATATACCGTTCAAAGGCCATTGTTGAACATCCAGGTCCACATCAACGACCCCTGTTCCTGTGTTGACCCAGCGACATCGTCAGTTACTATTGCAGTGGGCACACTATCACTGAGCCTGCACCGTGGATCAATAAAAACTTGTCGCCTGTCGAATGGATCGCTTTTCTTGTTATACTACGTCGATGGTGAGATCCCTACACGCCGTCATGTAGACGAATAGTTGCCTGGAATATTTTTTGGAAATTTGTGGTAAGATCTTATGGGACCAAACTACTGAGGTCATCGGTCCATGAGCCTACACGCTACTTAATACAAGTTAAACTAACTTACGCTATGGAAAACACACACACTCATGCCCGAGGGAGGACTCGAAGCTCCGACGGGGGCAGCCGCACGGACCGTGACAAGGCACCTCAGCTGCCTGAAACGAGCACCGCGCCACAGATGCAGGTTGGTGAGAGCAGAATTATGATGTGGGGTGCATTGAATTCGGCTTCTATGGGGCCTATGGTAGTACTCGAAGACACCATGACAGCAATGAACTGCCGGCCACTGTGGCCGAGCGGTTCTTGGCGCTTCAGTCTGGAACCGCGCTGCTGCTACGGTCGCAGGTTCGAATCCTGCCTCGGGCATGGATGTGTGTTATGTCCTTAGGTTAGTTAGGTTTAAGTAGTTCTAAGTCTAGGGGCTGATGACCTCAGATGTTAAGTCCCATAGTGCTCAGAGCCATTTGAACCATTTTGAACAGCAATGAACTTCGTGAACATTATTGCGGACCACCTGCGTGCCTTCATGGTTTAAGTCTTCTGTGAAAGCGATAGTATCTTCCAGGAGGACAACTCTTCACGATACAAGGCCAGAATCATGCTGCTATGGTTTGAGGAGCACGATAGTGAATTCACATTGGTGCCTAAGCCACCAAATGCCCCTTATCTGTACCTAATGGATTACACATCGGGCGCCAGCTGCCTGCCCATAAACCTCCGTCCCGTAATTTGAAGGAATTTAGTGACACGTGGGTAGATATCAGGTGCCGCATACCTCTGGAAATCTAGCAAGAGGTTCCAAGCAGATTCGCTGCTGTACTGTGTTTGAAAAGTGGACCAACACGCTACTAAACAGTTGGTCATAACATTTGGCTCTTTGGGGAATGTACAACATTTGCACACATAGACATGCTGTTCTATCAAATGCCTAGTACACAATATACAGTATATACACAGCATACTCACACATAGTGTGCAATCACGCATGCACACTGATACACATACAACTATGAAAAATGGTTCACCCATCTACCCAGCACACAGTCGCACATACGTCCATTATTTGCAAATAAATAAATACAAAGCCACACACTCTCTTACTCAGTGAATAGTGTGAGGACGGGAGATTGCTGATACTGTCCCACAAGCTTACACTACACATTTACTCGCTTGTCGGCAGCACTCTTTAATGTCACCTTAACGCGCTGCTGCCTCTGTACTATGTTTGTTTTTTACTATTACTGCTAGATAGCATATGCTTACTTTAAGGCATGCTCTGCCTCCACTATTTCTCCTGTTAGCAGACAGCCACTTATACGTTGGCAGCTGTTGTAATGAAACTAGTGCAAAAAAAAAATGTATTACTGATGGTATACAGAGTAGTAAAGATACTTGTATCATTACAAGTGTTTACAACAATATGCTCCTTCAACCAGCAACGTTGTTTGAAAGAGATGCCACAGGTGATACTACGAAGTTCCATTTCCTTCCTGAGACATTACTGGGGATTTCTGTAACGAAATATACGCTTTTGACCCATACGTACTGTCCTTCTACGTGTTTCAGGCCCTGACCTGCTATTCTGAAAAGTAGGGAAATTCAGCTACTTTATGCTTTACTTCTTCGTTCTGCATGGTGCGCTCATGGTGACAGTCGTCTTCTGGACCGCTACCACCAACATCCAGGGTGTATACGTGAATCGAGTTTTGGTAGTTCCTGAAGTTTTATGGGAACTGGGATACCTTGCAAATTTTAATGCTCCAAGACTTCAGATATTTCGTATTTTCTTGCACACTTTGTGTGTTTTGACTACTTTCTATGAGCATCTATAAGCGCCAGGCAAAGAAATATACATTCCTCTCCTGAAGATTCTGGACATTAATGCGTGCCTGTTTAGCAACAATGCCTTTCGGAAGAGGGATGAAACTGCACCCCCCCCCCACCCCTACCCCAGGAAGTGGATCAATGACATGCGAATATGTATCGAGGTGGAGTACACAACTGAGCGTCTTGCCAGACCCCATCCCGTGTGTGTCAGAGAAATGGTCCAGTGTGATGCCTTTGGTTAAAAGTTCTGGCAAAAATGTTCAACTCGAGTAGGTATAATGTCTGAATAGTCACTGCAAGGTACACTCTTTGACATAAAACTCGACCGGCGGCCGGCCGCTTCAGAGGCTAAGTCCGCGCCGGTCGCGACATGGGACAATAAAACTGGCCAACACGCTAATTCTCTAAGTCCGGTTACCTGCACAATCTGGCAACACTGCCGATTGCGGCACTTCATGGAGGAAAACTTGTCCCATGATAGAGAAACAGTAGGCTGATTACGCCTGTGGTCTAGCGGTAGCGTGCGTTGTTTCTGTTCGTAATGTCAGTGGATCGAGAGCAGCTGGCCTAAAATATTTTTATAGCCTCTTCTGTCTGAATGCTGAAGACGTGAATGTAATGGTAGCGCAGATTCAATCTATTTCGCTTTCTGACACACCGATATCAAAATTTTATCCAGTAACGATTTTGCGACAGATTTCCTGCAGACTGTCCTCCTCTGGACGCCGTATGCGGCAAAGCTCCGGGATCCATTTGCTGGCTACCGGCAGCCGCCGTGGCGACAGCAGCGGCGCTGCACTCCCCCGTTCTTTATCGAAAGCGCCTGCTCCCGCTCATCGCTTTTGATGATTTAAAACGCTTTATTATTAAATGTTGCTCCACAGAAAATTTCTACGATTTCCATTCACGCTCAAAAGCAACGGAGACAGACGCCCTGATTAGTAGGCGGGTATTATATTACATTAATCGGCAAGAGCTGAGTATGGCCCGAAATTAATTTTATAGACTGGGACGAAATTAAACCACCTCCCTACATTCGATGAATTTATAAATTCTTCATACCTCGTTTCTTTTCCTTTCAAACTCAATTATTTGTGCAACTTTTGGTCAATGTTCGGATGTTTTCGTCAAGCTGGGGTGAGCGTCTGTGGTGTAAAGTGTATTACAGTTCTTGTTTCATTCCTTATGGTAACTCTATGCGATAAACTGTGTGAATACCTTGCAATGCATGCTCTGTAGCAGTGCAGGAACACTGCACATTTGGAGTTCCATGTATGGGTTCATGAAGTATTTAATGTTGATCGGAAGTGATAGTTAAGGTCATCAGATTTAGACCAGAAAAATTTGTCGTTTTGGAGGTTTCAGAGAACGGAAAGGAATTGCTAACGCCGGTGTTAGAAAACGTCTACAGTTAAATGCTATTGCAAAAGTTTAGAAGAGGGGAACTATATTAATCAACATGTGCACTTCATAAACAACCTTCTGACATGTTAGACCTATATGACGAACAAAACTCAAATATATATCGTTGACAGTCGCTTTGAATCTTTTCAGGATCTATTTTACAGTGAAGCACCTTGGCATTTGCAAAGCAGACATCAATGATATTAACTTAATTTACTAAGTCGAATCGGACGAAGATTGATGTTTAAAGGCATTCTTCAGATTTCGTATAAAGAATTTTTACTAGCCGTTTGCAACTCCATTAATTAAAATGGAAAATAAAAGGTTGTAGTCAGCGGCTTCCACCGAGATTGGAACTGCTATTTCATACAGTACGACCACCGCAACGCACAAGGGAACCTCATTTTTTTTAATTTTGCTTTTTTCTTTTACTTTTTTTGACGATTACTCCTTTTTTCTATCTTATTTTAAAGCCCCTTAGGAAAATGGCAATAAAAAAAGAAACTAAGTGCCACCGCCACTTTTCAACCCATAACAAAAAAAAGAATCTGGTCCACTTCAGGCGTTGGCTCCTGACTAAACCTACCCCAAGAGCTGCCTATATACCAGAGGAAATATGGGAATTCAAGGTTAGAGCTATCATTACAAACAAAACAAAATCTTCCTTTTTCTGAATTTTATTTTGATTTTGATTTTTGTTTTGTTTATTTTTGTTGTGTAATTGAGCAGACGCCTTCTGCGCCCCGCTGGTAATATGTTGAGTCACGTCTTCTCGAAATTGGTGTGTTCCGTTCAGTAGTTCAGAAATGTTCATTGGTTCAAACTGGAAACATCCTTCACTCTTGGCGTAACACATTCCAGCTGCGAGGCGGGTCGTGGAAAGCACTCCCAAGGAAGTTCGAGAAAAGTTGTCTGTATTTTGGGTGGCGGACAACGACATAATGACGGTCGTTGAGGTATGTCCAAAAATCGAGTACAGAGTCTACAGTTTGTCCAACTAGGTAGTGAATGGCATGTCCGCGAATCCAATTCACAGCATTGGTCTTTGTCCGAGGAGAATAGTCACGTCCCGGAACTAATAATGAAAGGGGAGTATTCCGATTCAGAATGTCCCGCGTTAGAAAAGCCACAATATGACGAATAACCTCTGAGCTAACGACACACTGGCGACCACAGACGGACTATAGTCACTGCGATGTTGCCTGAGCCTCAAAACGCAACCTTAAAACACACATACAGGTGTTACTTATGTGAAGAACACCGTTCTTGGAGTCCAGAAATTAATTATACTTTCTAAGTGTCTCATCTTACAGTGGATTCTATCGTACGAGTCTTCGATGTGGAAAACGAATGTCAAGTGACTTTAGCGAGGTAACGCCGGCCTACACCCGGAAGTAAATGCACTATCAGAGTGTTGACAAATACTTGCTACGACGCTGCCTTTTCTCGGTTCTCTTACGCGGCAGCTCTTCAGCGAAATGCTTGCCGTGATTCTCCGATACGGTCCTTCAGAGTGGAGACGCGCGCGCACGTTTGGTTTTTATGCGGCGTTCTCCCCTGATGGTTTCTGACGTCGCCTTGTGGGCTATGTCTACATTTGAGACATTCAATTATCATTAATCCAGAATGATACAAGTTTCAGCTTCCGGCGTGGAAGAAGGCTGTTGACGCCGACATTATATCATTTCAACGTAGGGAAAGCAAAACGGGTCATTCAATGTTTCTCATTCAACATAAAGCATGTGAGATAATTTTCCGTAACGTTCAAGTAAGTAAAAATACATCTGAATCTTATTCGAATTGAATATAATGTAAGATACCACACGCTTTGCACCTCGATGTCGAATTTGTCCATGTGCAATCTTTTGCAGCATACAAAAAGAATGTCATGATTACCACGAGAATGAAGAAATATGTTGGTACGGATGGAAGCAAGGAGAGACGCAGTCAACAAATATTCGATTCCTCATGGCATTCATTTCATTTGAGACATAAGAAGAGTTAAAGCGGGATATTACTTTCGTTAACACGAAAGATATGCCGCACATATTGATAACGAGGAAGTCTGCGTCTTCATACGTTTCCTCCTTGAAATCTGTATGCTCTCTTATATACTAAGTAGCCTGATCATTGTTTCAGTAATGTTACCCTCTTGTTTGACCCTGTAACGATGAACAGATTCCAAATG
The DNA here is from genome assembly GCF_021461385.2 of Schistocerca piceifrons. Lineage (NCBI taxonomy): Eukaryota > Metazoa > Arthropoda > Insecta > Orthoptera > Acrididae > Schistocerca > Schistocerca piceifrons. The sequence continues at coordinate 156,581,836 of NC_060149.1, forward strand.
CATGTCTCTGCATGAAAGTAGGTGTTCGAACCCTTCCTGGGTTGCTTTTTTGTGTTTTATTGCTTGGAATTCCTGAAGCAGACCACTGTGCCTTCTCCCCTTGTGGGTTAGGTCTCAAAACTAAACCGCTTTTTATCCAATGGCATAATTTATTCAGACAGCATCAGCACAAGACTGTCAAACAAAGCCTTCCATTTACAGTTGCAACACTCTAACCAGCACTGACCGAAGTGTAATCCACGGTCATGGTCCGAAATTAGAAGCTGTCTGCTACTGTGGCAAAGTCCGTACTACACTTTCGATTCCGCAGCACCATTTTATCTGGTAACACTGTGTAGTTGCAGAGTTGTGCCAGCATGTCTGTTCTCACACTGTCAACTTTATGTATCTCACTTCTCCTGCAGCGTTGATCACGAGGAGCAGAAGTAAATGAGTGTATTCTGCATGACGTAACATTCAGTATTCCCTTCTTTCATAGCCACTCTTCATGTGCATCGATACCAAATAGGAATGTGAAAACTCTTGCGAGTGAGAGAATGACAATAACTATCGTAACAAGAACAATCAAATAATGAATGATGTTTATTCCAACGCAGAACGAGAATGGCTTTAAATATAAAAATCTATATCTATATCCATGTCTATTGATCTTTGAGTTGGCACAATGCAAATATATTCTTAGCATTTAGTTACTGAATTTAGTTCGGGATGTTTGCAGAGAAAAAGAAAAGGCGGTACTTCTCGCTAGTGTAATATAATGTGAACCAGCAACTACCCTTTCCTTAGAACACGACTCAAGCAGGTCCCCAAGTAGGTACCAAGGCACTGCTGCATTCTGTTCCCTGACATTGCTTTGATGACGGTTAATGCAGATAGTTCCGATTATGAAATACAAAACGTATTGCAGGTTAGTTCCTAGGATAGTAACATTAAATTTGCGTTGTAGACGGCACATGAACGTGACGACTATCCATATTACTCATCAACATAAAAAGACAATACTATGGGAATTTAGCAGGATTACTTAACATGAATTCTGAAATTGGTTGACTGACCGCACAGGTGCTAACCTTCGTCAAGAGTATACGATGTCCTAATCGCATTAGGAATATGAAGATCGTCTTCGACAGCTCGCAACTTTCACATTAAATTGCTATCTCCACCGTACTCCAGACAGCCCTCGGTGGAGTTGCACTAAGTTGCCGTTGCAATGTAAGGCCTTCAAACCGACAACAGACCACATATTGAAAAATACAAGCTAGTTCTCTTGCAGCGTAAGCTTATTGTAACTAATCTAAAAATTATTGGACAGGAACATTGTCCTATTCAAAAAAAGCTGTCTAGCTGGTCCTCTAATCGCTCCTTGGTACAGTCGTTTGACTATTGAAAAAGGTTCCAACAAGTCACCACTAGAAAACACTGCTCTGTACCGCAATAACTCAAGATGTAAAGTAATACCACGGTACTACAAATATCAGGGAACACCTTATCACAGATAAGACTGTCCTTAAGGCTTGTAAGCTCACATTTATTACAATAAATGACATACTTGAAATGTTACCACTCTCATTATTACCTCAGATTGGTAATGCACGTAGTAAGTTCGTCCTATTCATGATTTCCTCTTCAAAGTAACATACCGTACTTATTATTTAACACAAAATGACATAAAAATTTAAGTTATTCACGAGCAGCTAGTTGAGAATTTGTATGAACTTCAAATGACACGACGAACCGTCTTGTTCCGCATATGGATTCAAACCCAGCTGATGCAGACTAAGCAAAATTTCGTTACTGACGGAAACTAACAGTCATTCCTGATTAAGCATACAGAGAGTGATATACCTCGATTTTAGACAGTATCAGTTAGCAAATATCAACTTTAAATTGCATAACGCAAACATGTTTAACAGACGCGAATTCCTAACCATCATCTATTGTCCCTGTTAACGAACTACGAGAGATGTTAAATATTGCTTCTTCACAAGTAACTTACTTGAAATGCCGTGAGGTAAAGCTTTGTGTTGGACACGGATTCGAATCCAGACCCTAATCGGATTGCTATCGAAGCACAGTCAAATGTGACATATCGGATTTTCGCGGCAGTAGCTAGATGTTTTAACTGAAATGACGAGACGAAACATTAATTTTGTCCTTCCCAGGACTCCTACCCGGCACCTATCGCTGTTATATTCTAGAGAAAACAAACGTTAAATATTGGTTTGTTGCGCCAGCAATGATATGTGAGCATGCTTGAACTAGAAATAATATGACGAAGAGTTCAGCTCTCACTGGGAATAGAGCCCCACATATATCGTTGTTGACTACACACAAAGAGACGTCAGCTACCGAATTTTTCTCCACCAGCTGCTCAGAATAACATCTTGAACTTACAGTCATCTCGCAAATAGTTCTGTGTCTCACTGGGAGTTAAAAACGTCAGATATCGTTAGTGTTGACAACGAATGAAAATATATTAAAAATCAAAATTCTTATCCACCAGCAGATAGGTGTTCTCATGCTAGAGCTTGATAATACATAATTAAATCTTTAGTGCCGGGCCAGGATTCGATCCCATTCACGCGTAATATGTGGAGATGTTGAGGAATCTGCAGTTTTGAACAAACAACAAATTGTATCCGAGCTGTATTGTCACGAAGGGATCAAATTCCGCGTTAAGGGCGGTCTGAGTTGCATTCCCAGTTCAGAACCAATCTTATCGACATACAGAAGCTCAGATAAAAGATGGAATAAGTGTTCTGCGACCATACATAGCGTTTGTTTCGTCACTTGAAATAAATAACTTGTGTAAGAAAGGTTACTGGTGATAGAGTTTCTACATGTCGCCACTCCAGACTTTATTGTGGTTCAACCTGCCGTCTACTTGGTAGAGAAGGAAAATCATCTTTAATGTGAATTTTCAGACCACACTGCCATTACATCTTCTTCACTTGGTGTAGCCAGGAGAGAATGGACTCTGTCTCTCCCTATCTAAAATCATTGACAGAAGTGGGAATCCAACCCAGACCATAGGTATAACAACCTACCATCCGTCCAACAGACCACGAAATCCTCTTCTCTCATTCTAGGTACAAGTAAATGACGAAAGGCAGCGCGTTTTTGTCATCAAGTAACGTCTTCGTCAATTACTTTAGTTTTAATGTAAACTAAGAGTAATTGCTGATGTTTGATATTAACATGAAAAGGATTCCGTAGACAGGGAAAGAACCTGTTCTTGGGAAACTACTTCTATAATAACCAAAAGGCATTAAATGATCTTCAAGCACTTGTGTTCCAGCAGCGGTATGAATAAAATGATAGTAATAATAACAGTAATAATCGAATTATCCGGCAACTTCACACTTCACAGTGGATTTTCTTGAACCAAGAAATTTGCTGAATTTGTGAAAAATCAAAATGGCTTCACATCCAGCCTATGATGCCTAGAAGAGTCTTTACATCCTGCTGACATGAGAATAGCATAATCTCTGCGTCAGAAGCTTGCTTCTACTTAACCATTTAATAGACTCGCATTTTTTCCACCGTGATTAATTTTGTAAGCTAAGCACATCATCCGTTACAGCACACTCCAGGGGCTGTGAAATGTGGCCACAATGGTCTGGTGGAACGAACTATCACAGGTCCAATGCGTGAGTTCAGGCATTTGCTTTTAAGAGGCACAAACAGATTTATTTTACCTCTGGTAACCTCAAGAGAAAGACGTTATAATCCAGAATCAGCATTAAGCATCACGTTCCTTCATTACCAACTGGGCAGAGCCAGTTTACGTTGGGAAATGACATAGCGGAAGTCATTGTAAACAGAAATACAGTCACCAGTAAGCTTACTTACATTAGCAAATTTTATTTTATTTGATGAACCGTTAGCCATTTAAAGGGACAGGGCTCTTAGTTTACTTGTACTTGATTGAACTAGAGACGTTGAAAAATTTGGTGCTGGACTGTGATTCGCATTCGTATCTCCTCTTTCGAGGATCTGAATCTCTCGGAACAGTATAGTTCAATCATTTCGTTCCTTTTCCCAAGACTACAGTCTTCTCTAGGTCTCCTCCAAAGGTAAATATGTAGCTCCGAATCCTGATCCAGTACAAAAATATTCATAATTTCATTTCCAGCTCTATCAAGTGCACACCCACCTGCTAGTGAAAATTAACGCGCATTTTTAATGTCTGTTCATGTGTTGTCAACAATCGCAATAGGTGTCGTTATTTCTGGTCAAACACGCACACATCTTACTGTTCGTGAGTAAGAAACTGATACTTAAGCTACATTCGTGGATGCACGGTAGGTGTGCAGTTCGATTGTCTCTTAGGCACAAAAGTTTGTATCCTAATATTAGATTCAGACACCTAGCGGCTCGTAAGAAAAACCGATACGTAACATTTGATTTTTCTTAGTTAACAATCCGATTACATGTTGGGTTTGTATCTCCGTCACCGAACTTCACATCATGCACTTCATCTTTAAATGCATGCACACTTTGTTACTTCAGAATGGAGGTATATCAGACATCTTTCGTTGTTAGATAACAGGGACGAAAGGGTCTTGATAGGAGTCACGGTTTATCACAAAACTTGTCGTCTTTTATTTTCAAGTTTAGATTTGGTTACTGGTATTGGCAAAAATTTCGGTAATTCATGACTCTTTATGGCTAGTCATCAATATGATGTGATTAGATTACATTACATTACATTAGATTACTTCTTGTTCCATAGATCATGAATACGACATTTCGTAATGATGTGGAACGTGTCATTACAATGAAAGATTTCTTCAAATACCATTATTCAATTTCGTTACAACAATTTTTTACACTCTCATTCTTTTTTATCTCTCTCTCTCTCTCTCTCTCAATCTCTCTCACACACACACACACACACACACACACACACACACACACACACATATATATATATATATATATACATAAACATTCTTTTTTATTTTTATTTGTTTGTTGTGCTCGACTATCGGCGAGGCACGAAACCGCCTGTGAATGAGTTTCTTAGTTTTGAGTACACTTACTAAAGAAATTTAAAAGCAACAATGAGAGTTACTGATTTATGATGCTTAGTTTGCAGTCAGTTCTGAGTATTATTAGTAACTACGCTCCAGTCCCTAAACCTAGTTACAGTAAGTGAGTCAGACGCATTACGTATTCCAGACCGTAGCAGCCGCGACTTGGAGACACCAGCTATGGTCACTTCCCAGCCCGCTGTAGGATCACATCGGTTCGTCTTCTTCCTGCTGGTACTGTAACTGAGATTTGGCAACAAGGCAACATATGTTTGGCAACTCTGTGATCGACGAGTTACTTCCTGGTGTGCACGGAATTAAGCCTCAAAGTTCACTTGATTTTACCTGTCATTTCCATTGAATAATCTGAGTTATTATCGCTTGAAGGGTAACAAAAGATTAAAAATTTACGGTTTTCAGCCCAGGAAAGTCGTTGCAGGTGGAAATCGCAACTAATCTCGACCTTTAAATAGCGGTTTACGAGTTCTAGTTACTATTGCCATCGTAAGAGGAAGCTCAGACCCATACCTCTTCGCCAGCTCTGTGGTAACGCGCTGACCTGTGGAAAAGCGTCTGTTCTGGTTTGCAGTTCCAGTCTCACTGACTGCAACGTTCTTATCCCTTCTGTGAAAGAGCTACAAGGAGTCGGATCAAACATCAATAAGGAAATCGCAAGAAAATACTTTCGGCTCATAGTGCAATGTTGAAAAACTTACAATGCTGCACAACAGGTAACGCCTCTTTCCGCTGCTGACAAGCGAATTTTGGGTTTCTAGGAATACGTAACTATATTTACGAAATGCCACATTTGCATATCTCTTGAGTACGACACAGCATACCAATTAAACACAGACCCAATCAGAATCTAAGTGAGTAGTATTTTACTAATTCGTGTCGATAGAGGCACATTTGTGTACAGATACTCGGTTTTATTAAAACATACTTTCGTCGTAAGGTTATCGTGGTTAGTTTTATTTCATTTCTTATAATACAGTGCACAATTTTCGTAAGGTTTCCTTTAGTGTTGTTAAAACAATAGTAAACATGAGAGAGAAATTAATCGTCAACGATATATGCGAATTCTCTGATGTTATCTATGACAGTATGACAATGCACGTGCAGTTTATTGATTACATGCATGTAGAAAACTTGTTCTGAGTTAAAGCTGTCAAACAAAGTTTGAAGAAGAATAAAATCTCACTACCACACGACAGCTAATGAAGAAAATACTTTTCTGACATATTACGGCATGATGCGCTCTCCCTACACATCTTCAAGATGCATCTGCTGCCTGCTGTCTATTAAACCTGAACAGAACAAAATGTCACAGTAGTTAGCCCTTTTTCCACATGCGATGACTTTGGGTTGCGAAGTGAAGGGAAGTATGTTCAAAGTTCCATTAGATTGACAACTTCAGCAGACAGCAGAATTGCGTTTTAAAAAATGTAGCACTGAATGTATTCGAACTCGCGACATCTTATCTACGCTACTAGCTGACACGTAGCTACAACAGCTCCAGAGCTCGACAACTATTCCTCCAGAACGTTTTGATTCCACAGCACTGTGAGATTATGCATATGGCCAGGTCTTGACTTCTGAGAGACAAACAGTTACAGCTTTTCTTTTTTTTTTTTTTTTTTTTACTGAACGACGTTTTCTACAAACAGATAGCGCAACAGAATAGCTCAAGTGGAAAGGAACACTTCCTATTTAAACCCCTGCAACCTACACTGTTGGCAGTTCTGTGTAGGTGGCAGTTACGTGATTTTATTTCGGTGATTATAAAATATAGAGTGGAATGTATGCACTGGGTAGCCGAGGCAGCTAGTTCATGGTGATTCGGTCAACCAAGTAAATGAATTTACTGAACATGGTGCAAATTACTACAGGGCGCCTGTGTGTCAGAATTCTCATCCAGTGTGGCGCAACGGCGTTACGATAGAAAAATGAGAGAAGAGGATTTCGTGGTCTGTTGGACGGATGGTAGGTTGTTATACCTATGGTCTGGGTTGGATTCCCACATCTGTCAATGATTTTAGATAGGGAGAGACAGAGTCCATTCTCTCCTGGCTACACCAAGTGAAGAAGATGTAATGGCAGTGTGGTCTGAAAATTCACATTAAAGATGATTTTCCTTCTCTACCAAGTAGACGGTAGGTTGAACCACAATAAAGTCTGGAGTGGCGACATGTAGAAACTCTATCACCAGTAACCTTTCTTACACAAGTTATTTATTTCAAGTGACGAAACAAACGCTATGTATGGTCGCAGAACACTTATTCCATCTTTTATCTGAGCTTCTGTATGTCGATAAGATTGGTTCTGAACTGGGAATGCAACTCAGACCGCCCTTAACGCGGAATTTGATCCCTTCGTGACAATACAGCTCGGATACAATTTGTTGTTTGTTCAAAACTGCAGATTCCTCAACATCTCCACATATTACGCGTGAATGGGATCGAATCCTGGCCCGGCACCAAAGATTTAATTATGTATTATCAAGCTCTAGCATGAGAACACCTATCTGCTGGTGGATAAGAATTTTGATTTTTAATATATTTTCATTCGTTGTCAACACTAACGATATCTGACGTTTTTAACTCCCAGTGAGACACAGAACTATTTGCGAGATGACTGTAAGTTCAAGATGTTATTCTGAGCAGCTGGTGGAGAAAAATTCGGTAGCTGACGTCTCTTTGTGTGTAGTCAACAACGATATATGTGGGGCTCTATTCCCAGTGAGAGCTGAACTCTTCGTCATATTATTTCTAGTTCAAGCATGCTCACATATCATTGCTGGCGCAACAAACCAATATTTAACGTTTGTTTTCTCTAGAATATAACAGCGATAGGTGCCGGGTAGGAGTCCTGGGAAGGACAAAATTAATGTTTCGTCTCGTCATTTCAGTTAAAACATCTAGCTACTGCCGCGAAAATCCGATATGTCACATTTGACTGTGCTTCGATAGCAATCCGATTAGGGTCTGGATTCGAATCCGTGTCCAACACAAAGCTTTACCTCACGGCATTTCAAGTAAGTTACTTGTGAAGAAGCAATATTTAACATCTCTCGTAGTTCGTTAACAGGGACAATAGATGATGGTTAGGAATTCGCGTCTGTTAAACATGTTTGCGTTATGCAATTTAAAGTTGATATTTGCTAACTGATACTGTCTAAAATCGAGGTATATCACTCTCTGTATGCTTAATCAGGAATGACTGTTAGTTTCCGTCAGTAACGAAATCTTTGCTTAGTCTGCATGAGCTGGGTTTGAATCCATATGCGGAACAAGACGGTTCGTCGTGTCATTTGAAGTTCATACAAATTCTCAACTAGCTGCTCGTGAATAACTTAAATTTTTAATGTCATTTTGTGTGAAATAATAAGTACGGTATGTTACTTTGAAGAGGAAATCATGAATACGACGAACTTACTACGTGCATTACCAATCTGACGTAATAATGAGAGTGGTAACATTTCAAGTATGTCATTTATTGCAATAAATGGAGCTTTCAAGCCTTAAGGACAGTCTTATCTGTGATAAGGTGTTCCCTGATATTAGTAGTACCGTGGTATTACTTTACATCTTGTGTTGTTGCGGTACAGAGCAGTGTTTTCTAGTGGTGACTTGTTGGAACCATTTTCAATAGTCAAACGACTGTACCAAGGTGCGATTAGAGGACCAGCTAGACAGCTTTTTTTGAATAGGACAATGTTCCTGTCCAATAATTTTTAGATTAGTTACAATAAGCTTACGCTGCAAGAGAACTAGCTTGTATTTTTCAATATGTGGTCTGTTGTCGGTTTGAAGGCCTTACATTGCAACGGCAACTTAGTGCAACTCCACCGAGGGCTGTCTGGAGTACGGTGGAGATAGCAATTTAATGTGAAAGTTGCGAGCTGTCGAAGACGATCTTCATATTCCTAATGCGATTAGGACATCGTATACTCTTGACGAAGGTTAGCACCTGTGCGGTCAGTCAACCAATTTCAGAATTCATGTTGAGTAATCCTGCTAAATTCCCATAGTATTGTCTTTTTATGTTGATGAGTAATAAGGATAGTCGTCACGTTTATGTGCCGTCTACAACGCAAATTTAATGTTACTATCCTAGGAACTAACCTGCAATACGTTTTGTATTTCATAATCGGAACTATCTGCATTAACCGTCATCAAAGCAATGTCAGGGAACAGAATGCAGCAGTGCCTTGGTACCTACTTGGGGACCTGCTTGAGTCGTGTTCTAAGGAAAGGGTAGTTGCTGGTTCACATTATATTACACTAGCGAGAAGTACCGACTTTTCCTTTTCTCTGCAAACATCCCGAACTAAATTCAGTAACTAAATGCTAAGAATATATTTGCATTGTGCCAACTCAAAGATCAATAGACATGGATATAGATATAGATTTTTATATTTAAAGCCATTCTCGTTCTGCGTTGGAATAAACATCATTCACTATTTGATTGTTCTTGTTACGATTGTTATTGTCATTCTCTCACTCGCAAGAGTTTTCACATTCCTATTTGGTATCGATGCACATGAAGAGTGGCTATGAAAGAAGGGAATACTGAATGTTACGTCATGCAGAATACACTCATTTACTTCTGCTCCTCGTGATCAACGCTGCAGGAGAAGTGAGATACATAAAGTTGACAGTGTGAGAACAGACATGCTGGCACAACTCTGCAACTACACAGTGTTACCAGATAAAATGGTGCTGCGGAATCGAAAGTGTAGTACGGACTTTGCCACAGTAGCAGACAGCTGCTAATTTCGGACCATGACCGTGGATTACACTTCGGTCAGTGCTGGTTAGAGTGTTGCAACTGTAAATGGAAGGCTTTGTTTGACAGTCTTGTGCTGATGCTGTCTGAATAAATTATGCCATTGGATAAAAAGCGGTTTAGTTTTGAGACCTAACCCACAAGGGGAGAAGGCACAGTGGTCTGCTTCAGGAATTCCAAGCAATAAAACACAAAAAAGCAACCCAGGAAGGGTTCGAACACCTACTTTCATGCAGAGACATGCATTTGGAATCTGTTCATCGTTACAGGGTCAAACAAGAGGGTAACATTACTGAAACAATGATCAGGCTACTTAGTATATAAGAGACCATACAGATTTCAAGGAGGAAACGTATGAAGTCGCAGACTTCCTCGTTATCAATATGTGCGGCATATCTTTCGTGTTAACGAAAGTAATATCCCGCTTTAACTCTTCTTACGTCTCAAATGAAATGAATGCCATGAGGAATCGAATATTTGTTGACTGCGTCTCTCCTTGCTTCCATCCGTACCAACATATTTCTTCATTCTCGTGGTAATCATGACATTCTTTTTGTATGCTGCAAAAGATTGCACATGGACAAATTCGACATCGAGGTGCAAAGCGTTTGGTATCTTACATTATATTCAATTCGAATAAGCTTCAGATGTATTTTTACTTACTTGAACGTTACGGAAAATTATCTCACATGCTTTATGTTGAATGAGAAACATTGAATGACCCGTTTTGCTTTCCCTACGTTGAAATGATATAATGTCGGCGTCAACAGCCTTCTTCCACGCCGGAAGCTGAAACTTGTATCATTCTGGATTAATGATAATTGAATGTCTCAAATGTAGACATAGCCCACAAGGCGACGTCAGAAACCATCAGGGGAGAACGCCGCATAAAAACCAAACGTGCGCGCGCGTCTCCACTCTGAAGGACCGTATCGGAGAATCACGGCAAGCATTTCGCTGAAGAGCTGCCTCGTAAGAGAACCGAGAAATGGCGGCGTCGTAACAAGTATTCGTCAACATTCTGATAGTGCATTTACTTCCGGGTGTAGGCCGGCTTTACCTCGCTAAATTCACTTGACATTCGTTTTCCACATCGAAGACTCGTACGATAGAATCCACTGTAAGATGAGACACTTAGAAAGTATAATTAATTTCTGGACTCCAAGAACGGCGTTCTTCACATAAGTATCACCTGTTTGTGTGTTTTAAGGTTGCGTTTTGAGGCTCAGGCAACATCGCAGTGACTATAGTCCGTCTGTGGTTCCCAGCTCAGAGGTTATTCGTCATATTGTGGCTTTTCTAACGCGGGACATTCTGAATCGGAATACTCCCCTTTGATTATTAGTTCCGGGACGTGACTATTCTCCTCGGACAAAGACCAATGCTGTGAATTGGATTCGCGGACATGCCATTCACTACCTAGTTGGACAAACTGTAGACTCTGTACTCGATTTTTGGACATACCTCAACGACCGTCATTATGTCGTTGTCCGCCACCCAAAATACAGACAACTTTTCTCGAACTTCCTTGGGAGTGCTTTCCACGACCCGCCTCGCAGCTGGAATGTGTTACGCCAAGAGTGAAGGATGTTTCCAGTTTGAACCAATGAACATTTCTGAACTACTGAACGGAACACACCAATTTCGAGAAGACGTGACTCAACATATTACCAGCGGGGCGCAGAAGGCGTCTGCTCAATTACACAACAAAAATAAACAAAACAAAAATCAAAATCAAAATAAAATTCAGAAAAAGGAAGATTTTGTTTTGTTTGTAATGATAGCCCTAACCTTGAATTCCCATATTTCCCCTGGTATATAGGCAGCTCTTGGGGTAGGTTTAGTCAGGAGCCAACGCCTGAAGTGGACCAGATTTTTTTTTTGTTATAGGTTGAAAAGTGGCAGTGGCACTTAGTTTCTTTTTTTATAGCCATTTTCCTAAGGGGCTTTAAAATAAGAGAGAAAAAAAGGGGTAATCCTCAAAAAAAGTAAAAGAAAAAAGCAAAATTAAAAAAAAAGAGGTTCCCTTGTGCGTTGCAGTGGTCGTACTGTATGACATAGCAGTTCCAATCTCGGTGGGAGCCGCTGACTACAACCTTTTATTTTCCATTTTAATTAATGGAGTTGCAAACGGCTAGTAAAAATTTTTTATACGAAATCTGAAGAATGCCTTTAAACATCAATCTTCGTCCGATTCGACTTAGTAAATTAAGTTAATATCATTGACGTCTGCTTTGCAAATGCCAAGGTGCTTCACTGTAAAATAGATCCTGAAAAGATTCAAAGCGACTGTCAACGATATATATTTGAGTTTTGTTCGTCATATAGGTCTAACATGTCAGAAGGTTGTTTATGAAGTGCACATGTTGATTAATATAGTTCCCCTCTTCTAAACTTTTGCAATAGCATTTAACTGTAGACGTTTTCTAACACCGGCGTTAGCAATTCCTTTCCGTTCTCTGAAACCTCCAAAACGACAAATTTTTCTGGTCTAAATCTGATGACCTTAACTATCACTTCCGATCAACATTAAATACTTCATGAACCCATACATGGAACTCCAAATGTGCAGTGTTCCTGCACTGCTACAGAGCATGCATTGCAAGGTATTCACACAGTTTATCGCATAGAGTTACCATAAGGAATGAAACAAGAACTGTAATACACTTTACACCACAGACGCTCACCCCAGCTTGACGAAAACATCCGAACATTGACCAAAAGTTGCACAAATAATTGAGTTTGAAAGGAAAAGAAACGAGGTATGAAGAATTTATAAATTCATCGAATGTAGGGAGGTGGTTTAATTTCGTCCCAGTCTATAAAATTAATTTCGGGCCATACTCAGCTCTTGCCGATTAATGTAATATAATACCCGCCTACTAATCAGGGCGTCTGTCTCCGTTGCTTTTGAGCGTGAATGGAAATCGTAGAAATTTTCTGTGGAGCAACATTTAATAATAAAGCGTTTTAAATCATCAAAAGCGATGAGCGGGAGCAGGCGCTTTCGATAAAGAACGGGGGAGTGCAGCGCCGCTGCTGTCGCCACGGCGGCTGCCGGTAGCCAGCAAATGGATCCCGGAGCTTTGCCGCATACGGCGTCCAGAGGAGGACAGTCTGCAGGAAATCTGTCGCAAAATCGTTACTGGATAAAATTTTGATATCGGTGTGTCAGAAAGCGAAATAGATTGAATCTGCGCTACCATTACATTCACGTCTTCAGCATTCAGACAGAAGAGGCTATAAAAATATTTTATGCCAGCTGCTCTCGATCCACTGACATTACGAACAGAAACAACGCACGCTACCGCTAGACCACAGGCGTAATCAGCCTAGTGTTTCTCTATCATGGGACAAGTTTTCCTCCAGGAAGTGCCGCAGTCTGCAGTGTTGCCAGATTGTGCAGATAACCGGACTTAGAGAATTAGCGAGTTGGCCAGTTTTATTGTCCCATGTCGCGATCGGCGCGGACTTAGCCTCTGAAGCGGCCGGCCGCCGGTCGAGTTTTATGTCAAAGAGTGTACACTGGACTGCTCGACACCTCAACAAGTTTGTATCCTGGTCCTATATACGCAAATAATCTGTAGGAAGTGTGTATTAATCGACCATGAGGTATGAATGTGTCGCGATACTACACTCGTCATTGATTGTGCTACTAGGTAGAATATTTACTGGTTGTTCTGACCTGTAAACTTTCTCATTATTATTATTATCCACACCTTGACTAATAGAGCTGGTTAAAGTCTACTATATGTTTTGTCACCTATATCTCTGTTTTTAATGCCTTAATTTTTCCACGTAAGTCAATTTTTTTATACATTGTTTTATAATTGCATTCAGATCATCAATGTCGAATGAGCCAGGAGTAAGCTCCCTAACTTATTGAATGCCTCAGTGAAGGTTTCCAGACCAGTCAATGCAATACCCCATTCACCCCTACTCAGTTCTATTGGGGGAAATGCAGTTGGCGCTTAATACAGATAAACACTCTCTTAAAGTCAGAGCATACGGTATCACATCTAAGTCTCAATTGATGTGTTGATGTGCATTCTGCTAGCTTTTATGCATTCGTCAGGAGGAGCATTAGACAGCAAAGACCACAGAGGTATGAATCGAAATCTTGGTAGGCTTGAAAATTATAGAACACGTAGCTGTTGGCGAAGTAGTGGCATAATTATTGTGGCAGGCATAAATCCGAGTATGAGTCAAAGTAGAATACGTTATTCTGTTTTCTGTTAACATATGCAACCCAGTACATTCCAGGGCCTCCTGAAAAACTAAACTCTTCACGAATAGGCCATGGAGGCCCGGCGATACCACCGGCCACCGTGTCATCCTCAGCCCACAGGCGTCACTGGATGCAGATATGGAGGGGCATGTGGTAAGCACACCCCTCTCCCGGCCGTATGTCAGTTTCCGAGACGGTAGATGCTACTTTTCTATCAAGTAGCTCGTCAGTTTGTCTCACAAGGGCTGAGGGCACCCCGCTAGCCAGTAGTGCTCGGCAGACCGGATGATCAACCATCCAAGTGCTAGCCCAGCCCGACAGTGCTCAGCTTCAGTGATCTGACGGGAACCGGTGTTCCCACTGCGGTAAGGTCCAAGGCCTCCTACAACGTTGAAATTTACTATCGCATTCCGCGAAGTGTTCTCCATAAACATTCCATTAAATCTAGGTATTTTGAATTTCTTGATGAATTTAAGCAGATCCGTGTTGGTAAGCAATCTGTCCACTAGTATACCTAAAGGACGTTTTTTAAAAAGGAACAGTCGAAGTCCTTCCTTGTATTGTTTTGTATACAGTCCTTTACTAATAGCGACCGCTCCATCAACTTATTGCCCATTTCTGATTCCTAACTTCCTCATGAGCATTTTGTACATTCTTTGCTGTTTGGGGTGTTGCAGCAGATCCTACTGTAAGTGACCAAACTACTGACAGCCCTTCTAATGTTGGAAGTAGAAACATGATAATTCCACCAAATGGCTTAGGTATTGGCAGAATCCGAGGCTATTTGACAAGGTTTATCTTCTTTTTACAAATTTCGTCTTCTTCTTCAAGGCACCTCTTACCGCTATCACCGATGATTGGATACAGTTTTTTTAATCATCCTGTAGGTTTCTCTTTTAGTGTATCACGGGCTGAGTTCGTACTTTGCTTGAGATTTATTCCAGTACCAAATCCAAGTTTGTTACAAATTGCATTATCAATTGCAAATGCAGAAGTACAGTGTCCTATGAATCAGTCCCTTCTTCGACGTATTTTCTGAGCTTAATCAGCTAAAATTAGATCTGCAGTGTGACATTCTACCAAACCTTGATTTGCAGCGTACGCTAAATCATGCTTTTTGCGACCTTTGTCGAGGAGATTAATCCCATTATCACCACGAGCCAGATGCCGATTTAGTTTTGTTCCAGGTGAAGAGAAGTTTTACCAAGGACTATGATGTTCAACTGGCTGTTTACTGAAAATATCACTGCCACCTCTGATGTGCTTGCAAGCACTCATGTTACTGCATAGTCTAAGGATTGCGAGCCCTGTTGTATATCAAATCGTCTGAGGTCATCCAACTGTTTTGTAATGATGGAATGCCAAGACAACTGGCTAAAGCCTTGTTCCCATGACATCTTATTATATATTCCTCTGTGTAAAAACTCCCAGTATTTTCCTCAACTTCATTATCCCTTATGATGTAAGTTGTCAGGTTTGTCTGTTACACTCCGCACACTATAAATGCAAGATAAGACTTTTCAGTCGCCGTTTTGTATTTTGAAATATGCAGCAGGTCACCGACATTGAACTTATGACTGCGTGTATCCACCATCTTAATATACTTGTATGCTGCACTTAGATGTCTACTGATACGTACATTAATAGATCTCATCTTAATCGTAAAATGTTCAGCTCAGTTTTACTCTCCGAGAATATCTAGCCATGTGTATGAACCACGCAAATTAAATTGTATACGCATACCTGTTTCAATAGCTTGCTTTCATGAGGGAAGGGTTGAGTAGTGGTTTATTAAGTATTGCTCCATTACTAACTGGAAATACTTATACTAATATTCATACCTGTGGTGAGTTTGCGAGTTGTCATGACACCGATTTGACCCAGTCTGTGGCAATTGTTCAAATACCTGCACAACTATCTACGATCCACAAGATCGGCCTGCCACAAAACATCGAAAGTACGTGTTATGCACTGGAACGTTATGCAAGCAGACCTGTGGAGTTCATTGACCACCATCTCCATTGTTCGATAACACTTCTTTCTCGATGCTCTGAAATGATTGGTATTATTACATTTGTGGGAGCTGTAGATCGTAATATACAAACTACAGAAGTATTGTTTTCAACTTTTCAAGCTGAGTGCCGTTGCCTTCACTATGTACACCACTTAACGCTTGTGTGGTAATGGTTGTGCATTTAATTGACCTCTTGGAGGGTTGATTGACGTATGTGCATCAGTTATATGTAATATTTTAACATATGATTTCTTCCATTTTAGCAAATACTTTTTGGAGTTCAAAGCTTTTAGGAGTATTAGTTCCACTGAGATGGGTGTCTGCTCAAGCTCCATGTGCTCCTGCGTGTAAGGTGACATTCGTTAACATATAGGTAACTTTCCCAGCATATATGGATGATCTAGACTGACACCATATGTCGTATCTAACTCGCTAACACTGTGACAGTTGATGATATCACTGAAAGTATATCCTTCTTCTTCTTTAACCTCTTTTTCTACCAGCATCCAGCGCTACATGTGAGAGCTGTTTAATTTTTCTGTTACAGTTCTAAGATTCTCACAGAGAGACTCTTCACGCTCCAGGTATCCCAGTTTTAAGGGTCATAGTTTGCGACGCATAGCTTTTCGTGCCTCTATGACTCTACGTTTGGTCGACATGCTGCAGCATATTAAATAGACTTGGCGATCGTACGCGTCTCATATACTCTGGTGATGGGTTGCTCACTTTTTTAATTCTTCTATCTCAAATTCATATCAGTGAACTTTTTCATTAATTTCCCCCATACAATTCGCCTTTCATAGTTATTCGCTTGATAAATCCATCCAGTTCCATTATTTATTTAGCGTATGGCTATACATGCAACATTAATACATCAAGTGTTAGACATTAAAATCTCATAACAATCATAAATATAATTTATGTTTATATTGGTCAGTTAAAAGGTTATATCGAGGTTTGAGATCAATTCTAGCGCCGATGGGGATGCCTCCAGGAAGTCGGACCAGTTCCCTGCATATGCTCGCAAGGAGCATTCACCATGGATGTGTTGGATCGTCTGTCTAGGGGCACCGCAGTCGCATTCTGGTGACATCGCTCTTCCCCATTTGTATAGTGAATCCGCACACCTGCCATGTCCAGTACGTATTCGATTTAATGTGGACCATGTTTTCCGTGTTAGTTCCATTCCAGAGATGTTGCAGTTATAGCTCTCAAACCAGGTCTGTAGTTGGTCATTTGTCTTTTGGTTCCAATCTAGTTTTCATTGTTTCATGTGGTCATAGTTATTATTTTGAAGCTGCTCAGCTGTGCGTATGGGTGGCTTTCTGGATTTCAATCGAGTGTGTCGCAGTTGTGAGAATTCTTCTTTAATTGGTAGTTCTGGTTTTGTCTCAATCTTTCTGAATTCGTGCAGTAGGGCCGCTTTTCTACGCAGGTCCGGGGGCAGGATATTACATAGCACCGGTAACCAGTACGTGGGCGTTGATTTAACAGTTCCAGAAATCAACCTCATTGTGTTATTTAATTGCCTGTCAATAAGTTTGGTGTGACAGCTATTAATCCAGACTGGAGCGCAGTACTCAGCCACAGAGAACACTAAGGCGATAGA
Source organism: Schistocerca piceifrons (assembly GCF_021461385.2). Taxonomy (NCBI): domain Eukaryota; kingdom Metazoa; phylum Arthropoda; class Insecta; order Orthoptera; family Acrididae; genus Schistocerca; species Schistocerca piceifrons. The sequence continues at coordinate 156,599,511 of NC_060149.1, forward strand.
TGAGGAGCGTAGTAGACTAGCCTCCACGTGGTGCACCCCGGGCAACGTGATTATATCGCGGCTAAACAGTCTACAAACTTGGCTACCAGACTATCCTTTGGGATCTCCTGGTAATTCCAACATGCAACGAAGTGATCCAGTTCCATTAATAGTGCATTTATAATTCTGTTGACTCCTTCAATGTTTTCCTCCTATATGTTTTACTTCGCTGGGTTCTGTCGTTCAAATGCTTCACCATAGATTCACCTTTCGTGACTGTTGCCTTGATGATGCTATCCAATCCCATTAACCTTATGCTGATTGCTAGCTCACCTCACTGGATTCTGTTATTCAGCTAAGAGCCAGCTTCCGTTGCTGCTGGTTTGATAATGCTATCCCCGCCACTGCCCAAATTTTGATAAATAGTCAGCATTGGCGGCCGAAGACTTCCGGCATAAGAAGTCAGCCTCATTCTGCCAATGGCCTTGTCAAAGAGGGCTGAGGAGCGGATAGAGGTTCAGGGCACTCTCTTGTCCTAGGGGTGGGAAATTACCCCTAAAGGCGGAAGAATCAGCAATGATCAACGACATGAAGATGCAGAAGACAAGGGAAACCACTGCATTAAAGACACGTAACGTGTATCCACAGGACATGTGGCCTGTAATTGAAGAAGTGTCATGATGATCTCTCCATTGGCAAAAGATTCCGGAATAGTCCCCCATTCGGATCTCCGGGAGGGGACTGCCAAGGGGGAGGTTACCATGAGAAAAAGATTGAATAATCTACGAAAGGATAGCGTTCTACGAGTCGGGGCGTGGAATGTCAGAAGCTTGAACGTGGTAGGTAAACTAGAAAATCTGAAAAGGGAAATGCAAAGGCTCAATCTAGATATAGTAGGGGTCAGTGAAGTGAAGTGGAAGGAAGACAAGGATTTCTGGTCAGATGAGTATCGGGTAATATCAACAGCAGCAGAAAATGGTATAACAGGTGTAGGATTCGTTATGAATAGGAAGGTAAGACAGAGGGTGTGTTACTGTGAACAGTTCAGTGACCGGGTTGTTCTAATCAGAATCGACAGCAGACCAACACCGACAACGATAGTTCAGGTATACATACCGACGTCGCAAGCTGAAGATGAACAGATAGAGAAAGTGTATGAGGATATTGAAAGGGTAATTCAGTATGTAAAGGGGGACGAAAATCTGATAGTCATGGGCGACTGGAATGCAGTTTGTAGGGGAAGGAGTAGAAGAAAAGTTTACAGGAGAATATGGGCTTGGGACAAGGAATGAAAGAGGAGAAAGACTAATGGAGTTCTGTAACAAGTTTCAGCTAGTAATAGCGAATACCCTGTTGAAGAATCACAAGAGGAGGAGGTATACTTGGAAAAGGCCAGGAGATACGGGAGGATTTCAATTAGATTACATCATGGTCAGACAGAGATTCCGAAATCAGATACTGGATTGTAAGGCGTACCCAGGAGCAGATATAGACTCAGATCACAATATAGTAGTGATGAAGAGTAGGCTGAAGTTCAAGACATTAGTCACGAAGAATCAATACACGAAGAAGTGGGATACGGAAATACTAAGGAATGACGAGATACGTTTGAAGTTCTCTAACGCTATAGATACAGCAATAAGGAATAGCGCAGTAGGCAGTACAGTTGAAGAGGAATGGACATCTCTAATAAGGGCCATCACAGAAGTTGGGAAGGAAAACATAGGTACAAAGACGGTAGCTGCGAAGAAACCATGGGTAACAGAAGAAATACTTCAGTTGATTGATGAAAGGAGGAAGTACAAACATGTTCCGGGAAAATCAGGAATACAGAAATACAAATCGCTGAGGAATGAAATAAATAGGAAGTGCAGGGAAGCTAAGACGAAATGGCTGCAGGAAAAATGTGAAGACATCGAAAAAGATATGATTGTCGGTAGGACAGACTCAGCATACAGGAAAGTCAAAACAACCTTTGGGGACATTAAAAACAACGGTGGTAACATTAAGAGTGCAACGGGAATTCCACTGTTAAATGCAAAGGAGAGAGCAGATAGGTGGAAAGAATATATTGAAAGCCTCTCTGAGGGTGAAGATTTGTCTGGTGTGATAGAAGAAGAAACAGGAGTCGATTTAGAAGAGATAGGGGATCCAGTATTGGAATCGGAATTTAAAAGAGCTTTGGAGGACTTACGGTCAAATAAGGCAGAAGGGATTGATAACATTCCATCAGAATTTCTAAAATCATTGGGGGAAGTGGCAACTAAACGACTATTCACGTTGGTGTGTAGAGTATATGAGTCTGGCGATGTACCATCTGACTTTCGGAAAAGCATCATCCACACAATTCCGAAGACGGCAAGAGCTGACAAGTGCGAGAATTATCGCACAATCAGCTTAACAGCTCATGCATCGAAGCTGCTTACAAGAATAATATACAGAAGAATGGAAAAGAAAATTGAGAATGCGCTAGGTGACCATCAGTTTGGCTTTAGGAAAAGTAAAGGGACGAGAGAGGCAATTCTGACGTTACGGCTAATAATGGAAGCAAGGCTAAAGAAAAATCAAGACACTTTCATAGAATTTGTCGACCTGGAAAAAGCGTTCGACAATATAAAATGGTGCAAGCTGTTGGAGATTCTAAAAAAGTAGGGGTAAGCTATTGGGAGAGACGGGTCATATACAATATGTACAACAACCAAGAGGGAATAACAAGAGTGGACGATCACGAACGAAGTGCTCGTGTTAAGAAGGGCGTAAGACAAGGCTGTAGCCTTTCGCCCCTACTCTTCAATCTGTACATCGTGGAAGCAATGATGGAAATAAAAGAAAGGTTCAGGATTGGAATTAAAATACAAGGTGAAAGGATATCAATGATACGATTCGCTGATGACATTGCTATCCTGAGTGAAAGTGAAGAAGAATTAAATGATCTGCTGAACGGAATGAACAGTCTAATGAGTATACAGTATGGTTTGAGAGTAAATCGGAGAAAGACGAAGGTAATGAGGAGAAGTAGAAATGAGAACCGCGAGAAATTTAACATCAGAATTGATGGTCACGAAGTCAATGAAGATAAGGAATTTTGCTACCTAGGCAGTAAAATAACCAATGACGGACGGAGCAAGGAGGACATCAAAAGCATTTGTGGCCAAGAGAAGTCTACTAATATCAAATACCGGCCTTAATTTGAGGAAGAAATTTCTGAGGATGTACGTCTGGAGTACAGCATTGTATGGTAGTGAAATATGGTCTGTGGGAAAACCGGAACAGAAGAGAATCGAAGCATTTGAGATGTTGTGCTATAGACGAATGTTGAAAATCAGGTGGACTGATAAGGTAAGAAATGAGGAGGTTCTACGCAGAATCGGAGAGGAAAGGAATATGTGGAAAACACTGATAAGGAGAAGGGACAGGATGATAGGACATCTGCTAAGACATGAGGGAATGACTTCCATGGTACTCGAGGAAGCTGTAGAGGGCAAAAACTGTAGAGGAAGACAGAGATTGGAATACGTCAAGCAAATAATTGAGGACGTAGGTTGCAAGTGCTACTCTGAGATGGAAAGGAATTCGTGGCGGGCCGAATCAAACCAGTCAGTAGACTGATGACCAAAAAAAAAAGAAATGAATCAAAAACTGAACGCGGTACAACTTTATCTGTGCTTTGTCTCACTGAAGTCCTCTTTCCTTCTGTCATTGCTTGAATTATGCAGAAATTTTTAGTATAACCTTGTGTCTTGAAGTGAACCATTGAACCTACTTTAAATGCTATGCTTAGAAAAAGACTGCTGGAAATTTATTTAATTCGGTCACGAAAGGGTTACATTCAGATGGTCCCGTTTGAAAAAGATAACGGGGTTTGCATTATCCCTGACCTATTGCCTTGGGATCCTTGAGTATGTTTGGCTTAGATAAGAGACATTGACATTTAATATTGGGAGTTTAAAGAATAAAGTAGATGAGCTTCTGGTTTGTTTAGAAGATTTAGAAGCTGAGAATGAAATAGATATACTATGCCTGTCTGAGCATCACATTGTTGCTGATATGGATAAGGTAAATGTAAGTGGATATAAGCTCTCTGCACATGTAATGAGAGAAAATATGGAGAAAGGAGGAGTTGCCATATACACTCCTGGAAATTGAAATAAGAACACCGTGAATTCATTGTCCCAGGAAGGGGAAACTTTATTGACACATTCCTGGGGTCAGATACATCACATGATCACACTGACAGAACCACAGGCACATAGACATAGGCAACAGAGCATGCACAATGTCGGCACTAGTACAGTGTATATCCACCTTTCGCAGCAATGCAGGCTGCTATTCTCCCATGGAGACGATCATAAAGATGCTGGATGTAGTCCTGTGGAACGGCTTGCCATGCCATTTCCACCTGGCGCCTCAGTTGGACCAGCGTTCGTGCTGGACGCGCAGACCGCGTGAGACGACGCTTCATCCAGTCCCAAACATGCTCAATGGGGGACAGATCCGGAGATCTTGCTGGCCAGGGTAGTTGACTTACACCTTCTAGAGCACGTTGGGTGGCACGGGATACATGCGGACGTGCATTGTCCTGTTGGAACAGCAAGTTCCCTTGCCGGTCTAGGAATGGTAGAACGATGGGTTCGATGACGGTTTGGATGTACCGTGCACTATTCAGTGTCCTCTCGACGATCACCAGTGGTGTACGGCCAGTGTAGGAGATCGCTCCCCACACCATGATGCCGGGTGTTGGCCCTGTGTGCCTCGGTCGTATGCAGTCCTGATTGTGGCGCTCACCTGCACGGCGCCAAACACGCATACGACCATCATTGGCACCAAGGCAGAAGCGACTCTCATCGCTGAAGACGACACGTCTCCATTCGTCCCTCCATTCACGCCTGTCGCGACACCACTGGAGGCGGGCTGCACGATGTTGGGGCGTGAGCGGAAGACGGCCTAACGGTGTGCGGGACCGTAGCCCAGCTTCATGGAGACGGTTGCGAATGGTCCTCGCCGATACCCCAGGAGCAACAGTGTCCCTAATTTGCTGGGAAGTGGCGGTGCGGTCCCCTACGGCACTGCGTAGGATCCTACGGTCTTGGCGTGCATCCGTGCGTCGCTGCGGTCCGGTCCCAGGTCGACGGGCACGTGCACCTTCCGCCGACCACTGGCGACAACATCGATGTACTGTGGAGACCTCACGCCCCACGTGTTGAGCAATTCGGCGGTACGTCCACCCGGCCTCCCGCATGCCCACTATACGCCCTCGCTCAAAGTCCGTCAACTGCACATACGGTCCACGTCCACGCTGTCGCGGCATGCTACCAGTGTTAAAGACTGCGATGGAGCTCCGTATGCCACGGCAAACTGGCTGACACTGACGGCGGCGGTGCACAAATGCTGCGCAGCTAGCGCCATTCGACGGCCAACACCGCGGTTCCTGGTGTGTTCGCTGTGCCGTGCGTGTGATCATTGCTTGTACAGCCCTCTCGCAGTGTCCGGAGCAAGTATGGTGGGTCTGACACACCGGTGTCAATGTGTTCTTTTTTCCATTTCCAGGAGTGTATGTCAAAAGTTATCATTGTGCAAAAAGTATAGAAACAAAAACGTTTTGTGTAGAGAAACATATAGAAGCATGTGCCTGTGAGCTTAAATTAAATAAAGGCACATTTATAATTATAACTGTATATAGGTCCCCATCAGGAAATTATCATCTATTTCTGAAAAATTTGGACTCCCTGTTGTGCTATCTGTCAGACAGGGGGAAGCAAATTATTATTTGTGGGGACTTCAATGTAGATTCTCTGAAAGAGGGTAATAGGAAAAATGACATTGAAGTATTACTCGGTTCTTTCAATTTGACACCTGTTATTGATTTTCCTACTCGGGTGGTAAAGGATAGCAGCTCACTGATAGATAACTTCTTTATAGACCAAGATAAGTTTAACCAGATAAATGCTCAGCCTGTTGAGAATGGTCTTTCTGATCATGGTGCACAGCTAGTTACAATATATGACATAGCTCCATTCAGCAATACTAAACAGTCCTCCAAAGTAGTACGTTCAGTCACCGATTTAACAATTGCAAATTTCAGGGAAAGCCTACAGCAGTTAGACTGGGATGAGGTGTACCGTGAACCTGATGCCAATTTAAAATATAATTTATTTCATGACATTTTTGTAAATGCATTTGAAAACTGCTTCCCCAAGAAAATAGTTAAATATACTCGTAAGAAACCTTGTAACAAACCATGGCTTACTAAGGGTATAAAAATATCTTGTAACCGGAAAAGGGAAATGTATCTGACAGCAAGAAAGAGTATTGACCCAGAAACTATCAAAAATTATAAAAACTACTGTGTTATATTAAGAAAAGTTATTAAAAAATCCAGGAGTATGTGTATCATGTCTGAAATCAGCAACTCTAATAATAAAATTAAAACAATTTGGAATATTATTAAAAGAGAAACAGGTCAACCAAGAGCAGAGGAAGACAGTATTACCATCATATTGAATGAAAACTTTACAAACAAAAAGTCAGAAGTTGAAAATATTTTTAATAATCATTTTCTAAATGTTGTGGATATAGTAGGATCCACGTGTTGATTGGAAGATGCTAGACTGTTAATGGAAGAGGCCATACCTATGCAATTTGATACAATTGAAATCTCACCCACTTCTCCCTGTGAAATTAGGAAAATAATAAACTTGCTTAAAAGCAAAAACTCACATGGAATTGATGGCATTTCCAGCAAAATACTAAAAGCTTGTTCTCAAGAGATAAGTAAGATTCTCAGCCACCTATGTAATAGCTCTCTGGAACAGGGCATTTTTCCCTGATAGACTGAAATATACTATTGTTATACCTTTGCATAAAAAGGGGGATAGATCTGATGTCAACAATTACCGTCCAATCTCCCTTCTAACAGCTTTATCCAAAATTTTTGAGAAAGTAATGTATTCATGAGTAGCTTCACATACCTGTAAAAATGAAGTACTAACAAAATGTCAGTTTGGTTTCCAGAAAGGTTTTTCAACAGAAAATGCCATATACGCTTTCACCAGTCAAATTTTGAATAATCTGAATAACCGAACACCACCCATTGGGATTTTTTGTGATCTCTCAAAGGCTTTTGATTGTGTAAATCATGAAATTCTGCTGGACAAGTTCAAGTATTGTGGCATGAGTGGGACAGCGCACAAATGGTTTAATTCATACCTAACTGGAAGAGTGCAGAAAGTTGAAATAAGTAGTTCTCGTAACATGCAAAGATCAGCACATTCCTCAAACTGGGGAACTATCAAGAATTGGGTTCCACAAGGGTCAGTCTTGGGTCCTTTGTTGTTCTTATTATATATTAATGACTTGCCATTCTATATTCATGAAGAGGCAAAGTTAGTGCTCTTTGCTGATGATACAAGTATAGTATTCACACCTGAGAAACAAGAATTAACTGATGAAATTGTCAATACTGTCTTTCAGAAAATTACTAAGTGGTTCCTTGTAAACGGACTCTCAATGAATTTTGATAAGACACAGTACATACAGTTCCGTACAGTGAATGGTATGACGCCATTAATAAATACAGACCTTAATCAGAAGCATATAGCTAAGGCAGAATATTCCAAATTTTTAGGTATGTCCATTGATGAGAGATTAAATTGGAAGAAACACATTGATGATCTGCTGAAACGTTTGAGTTCAGTTACTTATGCAATAAGGGTCATTGCAAATTTTGGCGATAAACATCTTAGTAAATTAGCTTACTACGCCTATTTTCACTCATTGCTTTCATATGGCATCATATTTTGGGGTAATTCATCACTGAGGAATAAAGTATTTATTGCACAAAAGCGTGTAATCTGAATAATAGCCGGAGTCCACCCAAGATCATCCTGCAGACATTTATTTAAGGATCTAGGGATATTCACAGTAGCTTCTCAGTATGTATACTCTCTTATGAAATTTGTTATAAACAACCAAACCCAATTCAAAAGTAATAGCAATGTGCATAACTACAATACTAGGAGAAAGGATGATCTTCACTATTCAAGATTAAATCTAACTTTGGCACAGAAAGGGGTGAATTATACTGGCACTAAAGTCTTTGGTCACTTACCATATAGTATCAAAAGTCTGACAATAACCAACAAGTATTTAAGAAGAAATTAAAAGAATTTCTGAATGACAGCTCCTTCTACTCCATAGAGGAATTTTTAGATATAAATTAAGAAAAAAAAGAAAAAACAAAAAAAAAAATAAAGAAAAAAAAAACACAAAAAAATAAAGTTGTTATATTAACTTAAGTATGTTGTTAAATTAACCTAATTATGTCATGTATTGAATAATTCGACTCGTTCCACATCATTACGAAATATCGTATTCATGATCCATGGAACTAGTATTAATCTAATCTAATCTAATCTAATCTAATGGCGTCCGAAATATAAATATTTCCGGAAATCATCCTAGTTTTCCATTGTGACATCATCAAATATGAGTTCGCACTTTGGCTTTGTTTTTCGCTGAACGTCTGGTGTGTTACTGCACCGATACAATGCATAATCCCCCGCAATAGCTGATTTTTGCTGAAACTGGGTTTTTGAAAGGATATATATATATATATATACTCTAAGCGGATACCCTTAGGATGTATTAACAGTGTTAGAACAACATTAGTCTTCCCGTAATCTTAAGTGTGTATGGTATCAAGAAGTAACGATTCGTTCCTTTTCTCCTTCTTCTGGTTTCCAGCACCATCACTGCAGGACCAGTCGCTTATTACAAGTGTCTTGTGACGGGGATACCTCGTCCACTTGGCCTTGATAATGACTATATGCTGTCATTGGCATACAATGTGTTTCACAGAGAACACACTCACATGTATCTCTGTAAGTTTTGTTTGTCAAAACAACAGACTTAAACACCATCGCAGTTCAGTGACTATATTGACACACTTGGCTCATACGCCCCTGCTTCTATACACTCACAACATGAATTGTAAAGCTGAGTGATGGTGTCTTCTGATGGGAGCAGATTTTGACAAAACCACCTCCACCAGGTTACTCCAAAATTCTCCATAGAACTAGTGGACATACGATTGCCACCCTAGTCGATATTCTATAGCATACTTCATAAATTAAGTTGTGTGCATTAGATTCTGTAACGTATGTTCCTACAAATGTGTCTCCTCTGTCGTTTAGTATTTAGTTCTTTCGGGGAAGCCTCTAGCTGTGGCTATGAGATCCCCCAGCATTATTGACGGCGAGTGCAGGTTCCCACGGAACAACGCTGAAATGTACATTGACATATGACATAGCTGAAACCATTCATTTGCCTACAATATTACTATAGCACCACGAAAGTGGGGATTTTAAAATATAGCCTCTAGATAGAAATCTCAGCCCGACGTGTTTACCGCCGATGTTGTTTAAACTGTAGCTAACGTAAAACAACGTATTTTACTGTGTCATGTGGCTGCTTCTTCACCTCCCCTGCAATGCAGCTCAAACGTCTTCATCTTTTGCGATTTCTCTCACGAATGGGTGAACTTTTCGTCAGTCGCTGTTAATATACAATATTTTCAATAGTGTATGCAAATTTTAAAAACAATTGCAGTATAAAATACGAATCGGTGCACTCTACTTCCGGTTCATCATCAGAATGAACACCATTATGATCATTTTTGTTGTGATGGTGCTCCTCGTGATGGCAGTTGTGTCTACCATTACCTTGCTATCAATGGAAAATAGTGACTGCACAACAAAAGTGTGTGCGAGAAAACTACTTAACACAGACATTACGGATATCCCTGAATATATTATGATGATTCAACCAGAGTAGTATGATTTCCGAGCATAAGACAGCAATCGTCTTATTGCCTATTACACATATCCTCGTGGCTGAAATCTCGAAATAACTGCAAAGTACTTTGAAACATTTATACGAAACATACTGAAAGATGTCGCAGTTCAAATGCTGTAGTCTATTACTTGTTTGCGACAAAGGTTATACCTTCGCTATGTGACATTTCATATGGGTTTAAGTTACTGTCTCAAGTGTTTGCAAATTATGTTCTTCCTCCTATGTATAAGCCTTGCAAAAACATTGTGATTTGAATGCATGTTGCCAGATCGATCAGCCTCCTCCTGCTAGAAGTACTTTAAAACATTTATACGAAACGTACTGAAAGATGTCGCAGTTCGAATGCTGTAGTCTATTACTTGTTTGCGACAAAGATTATACCTTCGCTATGTGACATTTCATATGGGTTTAAGTTACTGTCTCAAGTGTTTGCAAATTATGTTCTTCCTTCTATGTATAAGCCTTGCAAAAACATTGTGATTTGAATGCATGTTGCCAGATTGATCAGCCTCCTCCTGCTAGACTTCACTGAATTTGTTGTAAAAAGGAAGTAAATGACTATTTTCTACTCATAGTGTTTTGTAAGCAATAATATGTGCGCAGACATGGCAGCTTTGCAAGTATGTGGTTATATTTAAGATGCAACTGACTAATCCACAGCTTTTAGGGAACTGTTATTTCATGCTTCACTGAGGCAGCTGCGTCTCGATCTCACTGTTCGTTACTGAGCTATATGTCCCTGTATGCAGCCAGTTATTGGATCACCAACAAGCAACAAGCCTACTGGTGTTAACACACACTCCTATTTGATTCTCATCCACAAGCGATATCAGCGGCAGAGGCTTTGGAGGTGGCACTGGCTGTGATGTTGTGGGCAGTGTTGGTGGCGATGATGGTGGTTGCGCGTAAGTGCTGACTCTCAGTAAGAAGCTATGTATTTTTTGTGGGTATTTGTATAGGACATTGGGGTGTGCGTGTTAACAACAGTTTTTGGAGGAAACACATTGTGTTTTATTGGTATTTAATGTACAAATTTCACTGTGTAGTGGTAACACAATGTTTTGCAATTATCTATCTTCTGTATGTCTCTAATTCATGCCTATAGGCGCCATTACCCACACAGGAATTCCTTCAGTGAATTCAGCCTGTGCAGACCTGAAAGGTTCTACACCTATGCGCTTTGGTATAGGAGGAATACAGGCATTGATAAACTGTTCTAACTGGTACATAGTATGACTATTTTTGTTCAAATAGTCAGAAAGATAATAGTATGCTGCTTTTACATACGGATGCCAGTGGCACATTCATTCTGTGGAGACGATAATGCACAGTACAGATGATCTAAATTCACAACACTTGAATGTTATACGTACAGGCTTGAGTCACATGAAGTTAATTATAGCATTGCCTCATCGTACATCTCAAATATTGAGACTTTATGGCCATACATATGAACTTCTTTTTGGAGTATGGAATGTATCATGTTCGTCCTTCAAGTTACACCTCATCATATTACACAATTAATCCTACTCAATCCATGAGTATAGGCGTCTTGTACATTTTCAACTTCACTCACCATGCAGTAGTCATTATCTGGTGATAGACCTACATTAACATACTTTGATTCACTTGTGGTCACGTTTGAAGCACTGGCAAACAGTAGTACTCTTCGCCAACTTGCTTGCAGCTTAATGGGCTGAGGTAGCATTGGTCGTAGCAGCTGCTCCTGAGGCAATGGTAAAATACAGTAGAACAAAAGCTGTGACACTGTGACACTGTGACAAACAAAATGTGAATGTCCTTGTCCAGCAGTTCTGCTACTAGAAGATCAGGGCTGCATTGTACTGTTGGAACATTAACAAACCACAAGTATAACCGAATAAATAATATTTGTTAAGAACACAGTTAATATGTACATTACTATTCAATACTCACTATCTCATCTAATAGTCACATTCCTCATACGCCTGTGGGTGGTTGGTGGTCAGTAATGGCATTTCATTCTGTAGGTACAAATATCAGGTCTTGATGGAGGAGGGGGCTTTGGCAGCTGGATTCATAATATAATACGGGGGGGGGGGGAGCGGGAGGGGAGATCTCATTTGCTATTGGCCCTGCATTTGTACTGATCCAGGAGGATGAGTTGTGAAGAGGAAATGGAAGGGGTGGGATGGGGAGCAGATGAGGGGAGGAAAGGGGAGGGGTGACCTTGGTCAATTCTCCAGAGAGAGGGGAGTGTGGGGTGACCCTAGTGTGTACCCTGACGTCAGAAGTGCAACGTGGTACCAGAAGTGACAGGTCATGCATGTCTATTCACATTGACTACATTTGGACAAAAAAAAAAAAAAATAAGCGAAAGTAGGCCGGTGAATGTAGATACTTTTTCTGTATGATATCTGACCTTGTTGTGTGATGGTAATAAATAACGCATTAACGAATTTCAAGAAATTTTTTCTTGATGATTGGGCCTGTTGTGAGTACATGTCTTGAAAGGACATTGTAAGTAAGACACCAGTATCACTGTATAAAATATTTATTGATTATTAGGACACTCGTTCGGAAGATTTCAGTTTTCAAGTACGTCTACATTGTCCTGACATATACATAACATCTGATGCGACTGCATCTGATGACTGTTCTCATAATTCACGTGAAATTGTAAAATATTGATTTCAAGTCGATTTTTTGCTGTTTTAAAAAGTGTCGTAGTATTTTGATATGATATTGTAGATATTTCCTGTGATTTTTGACAGTTCACATCATAGATGTTTTCGATATACATAGTCAATACCTGTCATTAAGTATCGTGCTACTCACATACAATACTAACCGAGACTAGTAGAAGCAATTTCTTTATGTTGAGACGTGGTACCCTTACAGAACATGCCTGATTTGTGTCCTCAACAAACGCCCCAATGTAGATGGGATAAACAGATTCGAAACTCCGTTTCAGTATCTCGAGTCGGCATAAAAACATAAAATTAGGATCAGTGACGGAAACATGAATTTTCTGTAAAGCAGTCTCTCCCTAATTAATGTTGAGTGTATATCTTTCTTATTAATCTGATATTACCTTATGGAGCACATTTCGTGTAGAGAACGGATAGTCACTGCCAAACTGATATATAGCTACCAAATTTCAAGATGAACAATTCGTGATAGTCAGAGTTCACAGTCGGCTCGTCTTTCGATGAGTAATTTTTCATACAATACCCGGTAAACTGCCTATATCTAATTATCTACATACGTGTGACGGTTTCCCGTCTAATAAAAGTTTCCTAACAGTTATTGTCTTCAAAAATGGCACGAACATGTGAGTATGTACGTATGGCAATCGTCCTTCGGTGGGTTAAAATATGTGGTAGTATAATTTTCGATTAAAATTATTACTTACGCCTTACAGACCTACAGTACACAGTAATAGCTAACTGTCATATGGCTTTATTGACGTGGTGTTGCTTTAGAAATATTTTTGTCCCTTACTTAAAGACAGAATTTCCAAGACTCAATGGGCACTAAAAGAATTTGTGTAGATATACAAGGACATTCGCACTATACAATAATGTTTTTAAGGTAAAGAAACTGAAACGCTAGTGTAAATTACACGTTTATCATTTATACTATGTGTAGTAATAAAATCAAATAAAGCAAGACAGGTTTTATTCATAAGGTACAATAGAATAAATATTTCGTCAGAGACGAGCGCTAATGTTGTTTAGTGGTTTGAATAATTACAATAATGTTTTGGAACGAGATGGACTGTTCCTTACATTTCGTCCGTACAACACTGTCAGTCACTTTATACACTGCTTGTGAATCTCAGTATTTGTGCTTTACTTTCTTTTGATATCATGTCGTGTGTGACAAAGATGTGCGGGAAAATATTAATACGTAGTACTATAAACTGCTAACAAGAGATTTGAGAAAATAAAATAGTTTCTGACTGTCACGTGTTCTTCAGATAATTAAAAGCTTCTTACTCCCTAAGCGTTATTATTCACCATTGGGAATAGTCCAAGAATTCGACAGCTGTCGTTGAGTATCCAAAAGAAATAACCTACGGAAAATAGTGTGTCCATTACGACACTAGTGTAACATTCAGTGTCAGCGTGAATCACCTCCGTCAGTACACGGGACGAGCATGTAAGACTTGAGTCATCGTGGTGCGTTGGAATCATTACTGAAGCTTTATTATAGTCGCATAAAGCGGAAAAAAATTAGGGTTGGAGAAAGATTAGGTTACAAATGCAATTTTTGTTGCAACAAATATGTACCAACACAGGGAGAATGGAAAAAATGGGACCAAGTCTGCAGTTCAACCAGTTACTTAACGGCAACAATTGTGGTCTAAAAAGAGCAGAAGAATGCCCCTGGAGCCTCATGAAAGATTGATTGCAGTACACGGGACATGGCTTCGCATGCAATCCGAAGCAGTGAGCGAAGAATTTCAAATGAAAGACAATATGGAGTAAGGCCTGGGACGGCCCATTACCGGCGTACATGGACCACCAAGGCGTGTGCTGCGTTAATTACGGTGCGAGCATGGCGGGGTCCTGAGACTGCGTCTCCCAGCCTCTCTCCAACTGCGGCAGCCACGTTCCTTGTTCGCCAAGACTTCTGAATAAGCAACACTATCTCGTCCGTAATGTCAGTCCCATGACTTTTTAAAAAAATCTATTAATAATATGAAGACACGCTTTTGTTCTATCCGTAAACGAGTTTCGATGGTTATACCGTCATAATCGAGTGCTTCCTTTGTCGTTTACATCTTGAACTATGTGAGTTGTGTACGTAAGTGATTATTACGAGAGATAATTTAAAAATGTAATGAGCAATCTCACGTTTACGACGAAATTAAATCATTACTTAAAGAAATTTTTCAGTCTTCGTTTCGAAAACTTCTTATTTGCCAACATTGCTAGGAAGGATACGACGATAACTGGTTGCGACTAGTTAAATGGCCATCTGTAGATGTCAAAGTATACAGGAAGCTACAGGCCTATATTCATAATATAAAGAATAGACGAAGTTAATCGCTCTATAATGCTTGTGAGGCTACACACCAGATAATAGAAAGGAATGTCTACATCGGTTACTAAAGTGCTGCTCTCTGTCACAAACAACTCTAGAGGAATGTCAAATACTTATCACCTACGCCATCCATTGGCACTAGTTATAGGTGCCACTTTCATAATTTTACGAACAAAATACTGTAATGTGCTCTCTATCTAAATTGAAACTACCGAATATACATTTTTATGTATTACTTTTTTCACGCTGTAAAAGTATCCTACGTTTACCGAACTGTCACCTGGTGGCAACTTCAGTGAATCAAATGTCCGTGCATACAGTACCGGTCAGCCCGCCTATCGCCTTCAGTTCGACAGGTTCTTTCCATATCGTCTACAGACGAGATGGCTAGCTATGGTGCCTCATATCGTTATGACGTGTCTGTTATACCGCAAAAGGTAATGGTGCATGACGCATACTTAAACTACACATTTTGAGATAAGTGTAATCTAAAAATATCTTTGTACACAGCTCTCAACCTATGACTTTGGATTATTTCCGTGTATGCTACGGAATTATTCCACACAGGACTGTGACGAAGTGTGTCCCTTTAACAGGAGACGTGGACACTGCTCTTTGTTATGTGGTATGTACCCTTACAACTGTTATGGAACCATTAATATCTCGTCTTTTCTTTATATCGTTTATTCAGATCTGATGAAGGCCATCTAACTCGTAGAATCTAATGATCATTGTATCCGGTCTTACGCTCCTGACAAATAAAATGCTTTCCAAAGAAAGACTGAAACACTATATTTAAAGATCTCCTCCCGCAACGCTGCAATGCTACGTAATTAATATACAAGAAGGGTAAAAAATAAACTGCATCTCTCTGTTGGTATCGATGACACTGGAAACAGAGTAGAGGCTCCGATTAAACAAGCTTTTACTGCTTTTGAAGCAGAAGCAGAGAATGCAGCTGTTTACTGTACTAATGTTCACTGCTGTAAAAAAAAAAAAAAAAAAAAAAGGAAACCAGTGCTAGAGACTAGCGTCTACATTTTCTGTTGGATGAGTAGTTTGCACATTTTTTGTCCAGTGTGTCTACTCCCCCATTGGTGCTGTTGTAGAAGGACACAATTTCCAGTTTCTCTGTCACTTCATCCAGTCTTTTTGAGATGTGCGTACTGGGTAATAGTATTACAGCTTTGTTCTTCCTAGGGACCACTGACAACGGAGTAATTTTACCACTGGATCCATAAAGAGAAGAACCAACAGCGCTATTCTTAGAAAGCAGTTGGTATTTCTGGTTTATTTATATTTAGTGTACTTACATATGTTGAGCCCTTGCCTTAAAGTTCTCTGATCAGATCTACAGAGGAAAATCAATTGTCAGCAGTAACAATTTTGTAACTATTTACAAATGGCTGGACTAATCGAAGAGTTGATTGTGTTGTGGCTTGGCAAGACAGCCAAGCCACTATGAGGAAGCGGAAAGGCACGCGTTTAAGCTCACGCAGGCTGGCGTGAGGTCTGGAACAGGTAAAGTAATTGAGACTAGCAAATAAAGTACGAAGCTGCTGGAATACTTAACTTTAATCCATAATTGGTAAACATCGGTCTGACGGTACATGCATCACAAGATAAACAGCAAATGATAATGGCGCCTTGCTAGGTCGTACCAAATGACGTAGCTGAAGGCTATGCTAACTATCGTCTCGGCAAATGAGAGCGTAATTCGTCAGTGAACCATCGCTAGCAAAGTCGGCTGTACAACTGGGGCGAGTGCTAGGAAGTCTCTCTAGACCTGCCATGTGGCGGCGCTCGGTCTGCAATCACTGACAGTGGCGACACGCGGGTCCGACGTATACTAACGGACCGCGGCCGATTTAAAGGCTACCACCTAGCAAGTGTGGTGTCTGGCGGTGACACCACAGATTGCGTAGGAACACCAAGTACTCTTTCTTCATTATTCAGTTCAGCACCGTCAAAACCCTTACCAGCATATATGTAGGTATTGTATAACTATGGTGTGCGTACATCTGTCAGACACAGGATTTTTATTCCACGCTTGGCAGGCTTTTTGGGCAAATACCCTTTGAAACCACATCTGCCAAGAAATTGTATGAACATTTCATCTACGGAAGTATATTCTCCAAGGGAGTACAGTTTCTGACAATTACGGATGAATTTGGAGAAATATTCCGAAATTGGTGCCAATTTGTCTTCCTTCTTCCGTATTTCTTTTGTTTCAGGGTCACAAAATCACAAACAGAGTAACAAGAGTTAAAACCGATTTACTGACATTGCGGCCCTAAATATAGTTCTTCCAATGTAGTTGTTAGAGAACAGTGATAGCATATCATCGTGTCCAGACTTAAACAGGTGGATGTTAGCATACAAAGCGCGGTAATTGCTTTTATTTCATACAGCTAAGTAAATTTGTGGTTTCTTTGCTGATGTACTTCAGTCCTGTTTCTGGACTGTTCCACTTCAAGTTTTTCATTTCCTAATCTGATTCCCTTAGCATCACCTGATTTAATTCTACTACATTCGATTATCTTGTGGTCAAATATAAGTTACCAAATTTTTCTGTCAGCCATCCTCATTAAGCATGGAAGTGGTGGAATGCTCCAGAGACAGCTTGGGAAATGTCATTCATAAATTCTCCGATAACGCCAGAATGATAGCGAAAGATTCCAGTCTTTCACCCGTGAACTAGGTGAAGCACGACTTTAGAACAGGCGGCAGGCACAATAATTATTAATCTTTGCACTGTACTAAATGTACTTTTAGAAAGTGATTTTGTGCAGTTGGTGAGATGATTACACTGCCCAAACGCATATCCTCGCGTTAGCAAACCGTTTCTAGGATTCGGGGAGGCGCTCTGGTCCCGGATAGAGCCCTCGCGGATTAACGACCATGGATGGTGTGCCAGCCAGCCAGGATGGCAAAAGGATGACGACTGGAAGGGCATCATCCCCACCTTTGACCACTAACATTACCAAATCCAGATTAACATGGCGACCCCATTAAGATAAGGGATGAGGTCAGGAAAAAGAAGAAGAAGCTGAAACAAGCAGTACGTGAGAAAACCGTATTGGATCTGCTGGAAACAAACATCTTGTCCAAAATTTACGAGTCGGTTAAAGCAGAGACAGGAAACAGCTACTATATGACTATTACATTGTCATAGGTCACTGGTGTCGAACGAAAAGTAGTATAATGTAAAACATATTTCTGCTTATCAAGTGCAACAAGTGAACGACTAGAAATTACTTAAGCAATCAATCGAAAAATTTCAGTGCTGAGGAGAAAGTTGAGGATATCAAGAAAGTGGGGGATATCAAGCACACATTCAGACGTTTATGTCATGAGAGACAGCAAACGACTGATGGATCAGTTATACATTAATATCAGTTTTGGGAACATTTTCCGAATGGAGAGACAGCTACATAGCAAATTCAAACAAAACGGATATGTGTCAGACAAACACAGGCCGACCGAAATCAAAACAGGCTTAATAATACAACGAAAGCAACGTTCAATGAATGCGAAAAAGAGATCTTATCTATCGAGCAGCCAGCAAAACGTTAGGAGCGTAGATCTTTTGCGTCAACACCAATGGAACATCTCTCCACGTGCTCGTCGCCTATGATGGCACTAAAAGGGAAGACAGTAAGGTAATGGCTGGAACACTAAAATCTCTCTTCCGAAATTGCATCACTGATGAAGAACACAATGAAGTTTCTATTTGTAAGCGTGAATCAAGTACATATATGAGAGCTTCAGAAATAACTGAATATGAGGTCAAGTCACTTGACAGAGCAAAGGTAAGTTGATCCGATGTGATGAATTAGTAAGAAGATACTGATTATAACAAGTATCTATAGCTCCTTCTCTGTGGCAGTATAGGAACACCCGACAGGGTAGTAGCAGATACCTCAGGGAAAAAAGACCATGTGTAGCGGTGTAGCTAGCCATCGAATACAATAAAGGCAAGTGTCACAATTTATCACATACTTTTAATTTGATGTGTAACAGGCCGTTACAGTTATCAGTTATCATTCTGTGATAATAGCTACGCAAGCGAAGGTAGAGCTTCCCAACTGCCACAGGTTGAATCATCATTCTCTGAGTTACCGCTGGATGAAATTACTGTCTGGAAATAAATATAAGGATCAGGCTATTTTATTGTATGTACAAAGGATAAATAAATGAAAAGAATATATAAATATTATCCAAATAATATGATTTTGAAAGGCAACAACCACTGTTGTTAATAATAATAAGACGTAACTTTATGTGTAATTGAAGAATCTTAATTAACTCACTTCTTCCGTGATGTTGCTCAGACCGGGTAATGTGCTACGCTCTTTTGTGTAGGCAATAAACATTCAGAATTATTAACTGTATATCATGCTGCAGCATTACTTAGAAATGCACTTAAAATTATTTTATTTTACTTGTTTTTCCTTATTTTAGGTTGATTTTGTTATTTCATTTCTTTTGGAATAATTAGCCACCATGTTCAGAATAGTCAATATACCGTTGACGGACTTAACTGAATTTGTGCTAGGTAAGCAACAGCAAGGTACAGGGAAGGAAAGTTCGTTAAACGTGTTATTGAGGGAAATATTAGTACAGAGATAAGATTTATGGGTTTCTCGTTGGAAGATCTGTCGTGGAAGATGGGAATTTTTTACAGATCTGATCTTCCTATCCTTACGGAATTTAAGGCTTTACAGTATTTAATGCAGATTACATACAGCTTAATAAGCCGTTTTCTAAACAACACGAGATAAAATAATCTAACAACAGAGAAACAGACCTAATAATTAAAGTTCACAAGAAATTGAGAGCTTTCCTCCTATTTATTATATTTTATTCATATGTTTATTTAAATCCAAGTCTTCGTCTGATGCCAGCTGCTGCAGGCACGTTCATTCTAATACAAAATTAACATAGCATTACTACGAAACATAGAATTAACAGCAGAGCTGAAACTAAAAATAGTCATAATTTTAGACATTGGTGCAAATTAATATGGGAAGTAAAGCGAATACGAATTTCTCATTGTAGCAAGAAATTCATTTTCACAGTCATCCAAACTGTTTTTAAGTGGAACGTAGCGTGCTGGACGCAACGTTCCCTATTGAAGTGCATTTCAATACATCACGCGGTGTCCTGTGCATTGATGAGACTGTTTTTTGTTGAAAAGTACGTTATGTGATTAAGAGTACAAGAGGAAATTTTTTTATAGTTTTCACCTACCGGACAGACGACAAGTAGATTCGCTGTTTCGCAAAACGTTCTGTATGGCGAGGGATTACTTAGATAATACAGAGAATTGCTTGGTAAAAACATTACACAAATAAATAATAGTAATAATAAAACAATATTAATATTAGAAATCGGCAATTAATCGTCACACTTTTGTATTATTTTCCGTTTTATTTCTATAAAATCTTACTCTAAAGCTCTGAAATCGACAATACTAACATCTTAGTCCTATCTAAGCTCAACATCGCATTCACAACGGAAGGATGCTGTTCAATTTTTCAGAGAAAAATTGTTCAAGTGGCTCTGAGCACTATGGGACTTAACATCTGAAGTCATCAGTCCCCTAGAACGTAGAACTAATTAAACATAACTAACCTAAGGACATCAGACACATCCATGCCCGAGGCAGGATTCGAACCTGCGACCGTAGCGGTTGCGCGGTTCCAGACTGAAGCACCTTGAACCGCTCGGCCACCCCGGTCGGCTTTTCAGAGATGTGTATCGTGTGTAGTGAGCGGTACTCAGAAATGATTGAGCAGTGTAGCACTAGCTTCTCAGATTATTAAATAACTTGTGAAACAGTATTCGACACTACAGAGAAACTGGTTGATGTGGTGTTCTTTTGAACAAACGGACTGATGGGCAGGATGGAAACTCAGTTCACCATTCAGCTATCCTAGTTTAGGTTTCCCGTGATTTTACTAAATTACGTTAGGCAAATACGACGATGGTTTCTCACAAAAGGTGACGTCCGACTATTTGCCCCACCCTTTTTAAACTAGGACTGTAAATACGTAAATTGAGGCAAAAGGAAATTATAGACATTGGCCGGGAGCATGCATTGATTTAAATCAATGGCGAAATTTGAAAATCTATGCCACGCAGGGATTGGAATACGTATCTCCTGCTCACTAGGCACATGCGCTGACCACTACACAATTTACGTACACAGTAATCCGCGTAACAGCACGGACTGTCCTAGCACATATCCTATCAGACCCAAGTTCCCAATTTATCCACACACTACGAATGTAGTCCCCTTGCCCTTATCCTCATCACTCGCGGAATTTCGTCGATCCCCGTAAGAGTTCGAGCCTGGTATGCTTCGGCCTGTTGCCTTCAATGTCGAATATGTGGAAACACGGACTCCTGTTCTAATAATGGTTTGACGTAGGTCTCTGGAACAAAGAAATTTACGACGTAACTGGAGGATGGGTTAGACTGCAGGAGAGATGAGCATATCTTCCTTGTCTGATTATGTAGCAGAAATATGCAACATTTATGTGATTCCAGATGATGTATCAGAAGGAAATCAGTAAAATACTTTCAGATAAGTGTATCCAATTACGTTTAACAAATGTTATATAAAACGTTGCAGATCCGCGTGAGAGCTCCGCTCGGCCGTGTTCACACTGCGATAGAGGATTCCAGTCGACCTTGCCCTAATTTTTAACGCATTTCTCAGGTACATTTATGAAAATGTATAACCAATGCCTATATTAATCAGTGTTATATCACTTTACTTGTCTTTCCGAGAGTTTCTTAATGTTACCAAACAAGCGTACACAGCTTCATCAAAAAAAAAAAAAAAAAAAAATATTCACTATATGGATTGATACGCGACTTAATAATAATGAATAATTAACAAAAATATGTGGCTCTCTATGTGCTACCATTACTGAAAAACTTATTCTGTATCTTGAACCATTCACAAAATAAAAGCGGCGTAATGTCTTACCATGTATAGTAACTAACAACGAAAACTTGGTGAATTTTAGGACCTTTACCGCTAAAGCAGTTAACGACCCAGCTAACCAATATAAGTTTATGTTATCCACGATATTCGGATCTGTCTACCTTTTGACTCTTTAAGTTAACTACTGAACTCTTTTGACAATGAAACAGCGGCATATCTCTGGATTCGTAAGCGATTGGTGTGTTTGCCACTATTAACACCAATGCTGACTGTCAAAGGAGCATTTCAAAACCTGACAATACCAGTCATCGAAGTGTTTGAGAATTTATGGTGTCTGTATGACACATTTTGTGGAAACTGAATATCTGTAATGTGCTGGGAGGAATTTTTTTCGGTTTCTCTGTTTTTCTTAAAGTATAATTGCCTTTATAAACTGGAAAATAGTATGTATTTTACTGCGTAGATTGTCTGTTACTATGAAAACTGCATACATGACACGGTATCTGTTTCCTTTGAGACTTTGCTCTTTGTTAACTGTGTTTATCGCCGAAAATGTTTTCTGCATTTGGTCAGAACTATTCTTTCTCTGATGCTGTCGTCAAGTTATTATAGTTATTTCGCTTTTTCTTTGAGATCTCAGTAGAAGTTTTGATAGTAAGTAGTTTCCCGTTCTTTTTCTAAAGAAACCTTAACGTCAAATGGAAATAGTCGAAGTTGTTATACAGGCATTCCTATCTGGCATTGTATACGGACCTTTCTTTCTGAATAATATTTGCGCTACTTCACTCGATATCGCATACGTCCACCAGTGCCAAATGGCGGAATGAAATAACTTGTACTATGTGAGAATACTAACAACTTCTAATTTTGGAGGGAAAATACATCACGTTAAAATGATAGATATTTCGATATTCGGACAATTAAAAATAATATATGTAAGCCTCATTCAGTGGCTCGCTCTAGGTGGGTCTTGGGTTCAGGTCGTGGTTCGATGTACCTTGTAAATGTGGTAGTTTTGATGTTACCTGACATTGTCCTCTGTGCCTGCACTATAGAATTATTGCACAAGTTCACGTCGCTGGCTAAATTCTAGAAGTTGTTATCTCTCACAATTTGTCGAATTTTCATCATTTTCAGACTTTTGCACATAGCAGAACTGATGAGGTTTGAGTGACCACTTCTTTACGTGTTTCCTGTTGGTTTCGGTCTCGGGATATTCGGACACAATTTATGTGGTAATTTTCCTGACATATCACCAACATGAGTCGCTGGTGTAGTCAAAGGCTCACCCTCTATTGCTGGTGGTGGGCTAGAGTCAAGTCCGTGGCCGAAGG
Organism: Schistocerca piceifrons; assembly: GCF_021461385.2. NCBI lineage: Eukaryota > Metazoa > Arthropoda > Insecta > Orthoptera > Acrididae > Schistocerca > Schistocerca piceifrons. The sequence goes on from NC_060149.1 coordinate 156,622,665, forward strand.
TTATACGTATCTTTCGCATCAACATCTGAGGGCATTTCCCCTGGTCTTCACCGCTGTGGTTATCCCTAACAACTTCGGTGTTGGCAACCTAATGCGCGATTCACACGGGAGTGGCGCGGCAGCGAAGTAAAGTCGTGGCTTGGGAGGGACGTAAGCAACGCACAGTGATGTGGCGCTCTCAAGTAGATGCAGGACGATCGTGCTACCACTGCTGAATCACAAACTTCTTTGTTGCGGGCAACAAGAAGCGGAGCGCAAAAGCGATTAAATTAATTAGAGACACGTAAAATTAACATTTATCAATGGATAGACAATAAACGCAAGGAGAACAAAAAACTATAGTATTATTTCTTTTAAAATATGACGCAAGCAGCTGCATAATAACTGTTACAAAAACATGCAGAATGGCGGTTTACCTTATACACACCGCCTTCAACTAGAAAACCCAAATAGGTAAGTATAAAATAGTTTTCTTTGTTCTTCTGTAAATTTTGCCTTCTGTTAGTTGTAGTATTTCTGACTTTACAGCCATCATATTCAGTTACAAGAAGCATTTATTAGAGCAATTGAGTGGTCTTTCTTCGCGACTGGCTGCTATGTTGAGAAACAGCGCGTCAAAATTATAAACTTCCGTTATTAATATTAGAAAGACAATGAATTTGCTTGCTTTTCACATAAAGACATCTCTCAGTAGCAGGCTAGCATTCAGTTATTTCAAAAGTGTTAATTACCGGCATAATAAGAAACAACAGCTAAAGGAAAAGGCAGATGAATCACTTCGGAGGTCGTCGGATCGCACTCAACTTGGATGTCGAGCGAAGTGGTTCACCTGTAGGATCAGAGCCGGACCGGCAGTCTCGGAGGGCAGACACGTTATCTGCCGCACTCGGTACTGATTAAGAATTTAATTAGTAATCTCTAGATTTTCGGATATCTAATTGTGGACTACTCTGATAGTAATTACGCAAACACGCGGCTCATTATCTTGTTTATTTCCTGTGGAAGTGTGAAGAAGGGAAATTATTTCTGATTGGACTATAACTGTGCAGTGTTTCGTATTCTGTTGACAAAAAGCGAGTTGCGTCATGTTTACACAAACCAGTTCAAAATTTAATTATTTTTATAGCATCAATTCCTCTCTAACAGTTGATTACAGCCGGAAGACAGCGGATTCATGACCTATGTGCTGTTTTCTGCGCTGGGGACAACAGCTATAGAAGACTGCAGGTTGGGGAACATTATTTAGAAGTTGTGCATTCCACTCGAGGCAGTGGTAGCAACTAGGCATCTCACGTGTACTGCAATCTTAGTGCAAGTGAGATCAGTGACACGTCATATATGGTAACCCAGAGGAGGTATGAAGGGAGGAAATTTTCGAGGGAAGGGGTCTATTGTACACACATAAATCCCTCTCTAAATCTCTCTCTGTTTCACTTGACGTATGGTTACGCCTCTGTTTGGAAGAATAGTTTTGTTATGCATTATCACGTACAATATTATTAATAACTATTTATTGGCTAACATGTTTCGTTTAGTTATCCAGCGACGCATTGTCTAGCACACTGCGGTTGCAATAGTCTGAACGATTATTGACGTACAATTGAGGATACTTTTCTATTATTTCACAAATCTTTATGTTAAGCTCTAAATCACCTCGCGTTTAGACACCTCAAATTAACGAAAACAGTTACACGTCACTTGAACGTTACGCCACGAGTCGCTTTGGCGCGCGGCACTCGTGGCTATAAACGGACGTGGCGTGGACCACGAAGCGATGCGAATCTGTCCCGCCACCTCTGTGTGCGTTGCTTCATTTGTGGCTTCAAACAGTGCCACGTCCACCACGTCACTTTTGTGAGAATATAAACCCAGAATCTTCGAACACAGACACCATTGCAGATTGGGACAGGTGAAGAAATCGGCCGTTGCGGAGCAAGCGCTGTGAGAGGACCACATAATAAAATTCTCTGAAACTCAGGCGCTCGTTGTGAAGAAGAGTTACAACATCCGCTTGTTCAGGAAATGCATATAAATTCAGTAACGCCGCAACAGTCTCCACAAAAAAGAAGGAAGCCTCAACGTTAATGGTCCTGGATTCCTGTGCTACGGCGAACAACCGTTGGAGGGCGCAAGGGGAGAAGCACGGCAGTAATGACCTAGGAAAAGCTTTCATCTGTTGGCGCGAATGATACAGGCACTGGACGAAAATACTGAAACACTGCGAGAAATGTATGCTTGAACATAAATGGAAATGCCAGCCAAGCCTACTGGTTGCACTATTATATTTGACCACGAACAGCACCTGTGCATTGCTCTCAATATTTCACAAGTTGTCAGTCGTGACCAGGACAGTTGAATAGTTGTGACTGCATTATGTCTGAACTAAGTAAAATCCAAAAAAATGGTTAAAATGGCTCTGAGCACTATGGCACTTAACATCTATGGTCATCAGTCCCCTAGAACTTAGAACTACTTACACCTAATTAACCTAAGGACATCACACAACACCCAGCCATCACGAGGCAGAGAAAATCCCTGACCCCGCCAGGAATCGAACCTGGGAACCCGGGCGTGGGAAGCGAGAACGCTACCGCACGACCACGAGATGCGGGCTAAGTAAAATCGAGGATGGGCAAATTGTTGGTGCTCGCTTGATGGGTGCTTCCGTAAGCAACGTAGCCGAAGTGTCTTCTGTTTCAAGAGCAAATATATCGAAGATTTATACCGCATACAGGGAAAGAGGACAAACATCATCTGATAAGTCTCAACGTGAACGAAAGAGTATGTTGACTGACCGTGACAGACGATCATTAAAGGGTTTCGTGATGACTTCAGCTGACGTCCCTTTAATTTGATGTATGATTGTAAAATTTGCAAGTACCTAAAATGGAAGCAATACGCGCTAGTGTCAATTATGTATTCAACGTAGGAACAAGTCATTTGAGGAATTCATCGCAGTTGCAGACCCTGTCGCAATAAAGATTATAGGTCACTGAAGGCTTGGGACAACAAATAAGAGGACGACATCTGCAAAAGTCCCTGCAGAAACGAATGTCACACAGAACTGAATGTTATCATCAAAACAACGGGATGGGAACTCGATTAGCTTGGAACCGCAGGGCAAGCTTGGATTCCAATACCATCCATTAGTGATCCAAATTTTCGTAACAGGAAAACGTGGTGCCGAAGCCACAAAAGCTGCACTATGGAGCATTGGAAGAAAGTCATTTGGTAGGATGAGCCTTGTTTCACATTGATTCCAACTTTTGGCAGAGTTTACGTCTGGCGTACGGCGTCGAATGCCTACAATGAAAACTGCTTGCTGTCAGGACTGAAATATGGCGAGGGTCCGATGAAAATTTGGTCTGCCACACAGTGGTATCCCATGGACCCCACTGTTACTCAGCGATGTCTCATTACTGTCAAGGATTATGTGCGGTGGCGTAACTTGGATTTCTGCCACCGGTGCGAGACCTAAATTTCCCATCCTCCTCCTATTTTCACAACTCAGCAAAAAATAATAGTCATCTTTGACAGTGCGTAGCAATATTTGGTTAAAACTTATCAAAAAAAGGTAGGACGTTGCAATTTATTCTTCTTGTATAATGTTACGAGTGCCTTCTGCGCTTTCTGATATGCTGAAAAAATCGTTTTCGAGGGTTATTTTAGATGACGTATTTGTGTGATCTGTCAATAACGCTAAAGAAAACGTAACATATTTAAGAGAGTTTCTACAAAGAAAATGCATACATTCATGCAGTGAGAGTAAATAATTCATAACATTCGAAACGTCATGGAATGGGCTATCATAGCAATGAGTTAAGCTGTCTAATTTAAGTATGGGGAATACTTTTATGCACATTAAGTCTATAACAACCTCTCGTCAATAGGACATCAGTAGGCGTTTCCACTGCCCATTCAGCATGCGTATGGACAGGCAGGCTATACTTTTTGGCTTACCTCTTTCTGAAGGGCTCATTTCAGTTAAACCAGTCATTGTTGGGTAGACGAGAATTCCACCACTAACATCAGCTCACCAAGGCTTATAAACTTATCGTAACGTTAGGATGAAGATAATAGTAACGAGTAGTTATGCCAAATGAGACACCAAGGAGGAGAGTGCTAGTAGCGTGGAGCAAAGTACTTGCAGCAGAAGGGGGAAGAGAGCCAGTGGCAATGCTTATACTGGGGCAAAAGCCAGTCAGTCGATTACCACAGCACTTGATGGCTGAAACATTTAATCTGAAATGAATGTCCTCCAGACTAGTGATTTAGAAGACCTAACATCAAACCCTTTCAGAGTGTGGGGCACAGGCAGACAGCTTGAAGGTTATAGAAAACGGGTGGTACAATTTGTTTTTGGCAGCTCTGATTCGCGGAGGTAAGTGATTACGTATTAACTTAAACATGTCGTTGTCTTTTGGGGGCAGCATCTTACATATAAGAATTTTATAGCCGGTTTCAAGCCCTTACTAAATGTATATGTATCGGATGCGAATACTACGTCGAGGATGTCATTTTCCTCAAACTCCATTTCCTTATGAAACTTATGCAGCACTATATGTTTAGAGTACAGTCCAGTTCTCATATCGCAATTTTTTAGCTACTGAATTTGAAGCAACGGTCTTTGTTTGTAGAGAAGAAAGACGTTCCCATTGTGCCTCTAATTATTCTAACAAAGTTTTTTTTTTACAATTTTCTGTTATGAATTTTACGACCAGGGTTTTTGAATGATTTTATTAGCAGCATTTAATACGTATACTATTTCATGTACTAGATTTCACTGTTAACGATAGGCTTTCAGAGTTTGTAAGTCTTGAACTATTTTTGTCAGTTATGAGACATAAGCTACTAAGCAAGATATTTTGCACCCAATCACGTGTAGTTTTTGTCAGTTCATTTTCCAAGGCTATTGCTTTATGCCTGCTGTTGATAGCAATGTTCAACATTTTAAAACGGTTTGAAATTTACTAAACTTGTTTCCGAGAAACTGTAGGTTATCTTACAGAATACATTACATTTTTCAAGTGTGTCGTAGACGTCTTTCCAGTATGTATGTCGCAAAAAAATTTGAAAGCCTGAAAGCCTCCTACTCGTTTTTGAACTAAACTGAGTACATAACTGATACGACCTCAGTGAAAATACGCTGTAAACATTCCCCTTTTCACACAAAATTTAGACTCAAGAACGAATATTAAACGATCTGACTTCGATCTAACTTATGTATTGAGAAGCAGGAAATGGTCACACAGATCAACAAAACATATAAGGGGAGCTTGAACATATACTTAATTGAATGAAACACTGTAATCTCACCTATTAATACCCTGGAAGATCTACAAGCGATTTAGTACTCTCCCATGTAGAAAAGACGTGTGGCATGACAACGTAAGGCCTCGCTTTCTAAATTGCAGAACGTATTCATAAATGGATCCGGAATACCGTAATCATTCCAGACATATTCTAGATTCACAAGTAGTCTGGTCATTAAAGAAACAACCAGCTAACATTATACTGACAAAGAAATGCAGTCAAAAAAGGTATCTGCGATACTCCGTAACTATTTCAAATGAATTCAAAATAAAACGTCGTCTTTATATTAAAACTTTATTCTGCGTGTTTTTTTCAACGCAAACTGTTTAATGTAATCGTCAGTGTCCATTTTTACCTCTTGTTAGATTGCCAAAAATTGCTACCTTTGTTAATCTCAACCTGGATATAGTTGATCTCAAATAACTTTTGATCAGTTTCAATTTAGGGAAGCTTCTCTCACGTCTGGCATTAGTTATGGCGCTTGTGAGGAATACTCTTAGCGTTACAGCTATATTAGGTAACCCTTCTTTAGAGTTATCCGAAAAACTAAATTTTAATAAACTCAGTGGGCCGGAATCAATAAATTTTTTCTCACAGCCTTTTGTAGCTGCAGAAGCTCGTAGACGCAAGCGTTCAAGTTTAAACTCTTTTAGTCAATATATTGAGGAGTTTGGTCGGGGTTGCTTTCCTCAACATGTACACCCAGCGTTATTGCTGGCCTTAAGTAGAATATTTTTCGGCCAAATTCTGGAGCTGGTCGAACGTTTCTCGAATTTTAACAGTTACTCTACCCAATAAAGGAAACATTTCACGTTTTAAATCATCGTTGTGCGATAGTCCGGCATCTCTGCTTTCATCGCCAGAAATGTACCTCTTCCTGGTATGTCCTGGAGGTTCACTAGAAATGCCAGGTTCTTAACACAACCTTTTAACGTAACTTAAAGCGTAGTCTACGAATTCCTCTCGCCTCTCTTCGAGTACCCCCTATAAGGCGTTTATTTTCTGAGCACACTGATATATGTTAAGTCCCTCCTTTTGCATATAATATTGTGCATCATTCACTATACGTAACACCGGTTGCCAAAGACCTATTGTAAGCACCCCCTCTACAGTTCATAATGTCAAGTCCGCCGGCACGGTAGCTCAGAGTGTTCGGTCAGAGAGCTGGCTGGGCTCTGTAATAAAAAAACTGAGTAAAAGGACCAACAACGAGCTTCAATGGCTGTCATGTGACGACCGCTACGACCAAAAAAAAAAAAAACACAGAAATGAAAATGCTTCCATCGCGACTAACAACGTTCTTGCGTCCGTTCGTGTGCTCAGGCATTCCCTTAACTTCTCTAACGTTTTAAAAAGCATCCCCTCTACAGTTCATAATGTCAAGTCCATCAGACATTCATAATGTCAAGTCAAGCTTATTTAATATAATGTCACTGATACCTTCGGCTTATTGTTTTTTGTTTCAATGAAATCAAAAAAAGATTTCCCTACTCGTACTTCCTGATTCTCAGTCATCTCAGATCATAATACTTAGCTTGTCTGATCTTTGTGGGAAATATCCGGGTACTGTCGACTACCATGCAATAATACGTGGCCTTTTGAACCTGACCCATAATTTTTATGCAATCTTTAAGGAGAACAGGATCCTACATTGCCAGTAGACGCACCAGTCCTGAGAAGTTGCCTCTACTGTCACTGGTTTCATTCTCCCTGTTGCCACGTAGCGCCAAATCCCGTTTTGACAGGAATTTTATTACATCAAATGTTCTGGTTAAAATAACACGTCATTTTTTTAAATTTCTTTTGCCACTGCTCCTGGATTTTCTTAATCAATAATCTATCCTTTTAGAAGACGTGCATCCACTTCCTTCCATCTGAAAAATTTTGTTGTATATAACAATTGTTGGCAGCTTCGAGGTTCAACATTTTACAAACAGCTGTCTAGTTTTGCCAATGAATGTATTTTATGGCCAACTTGAGCCTACTGTTTAAGGTCATAAATGTAACTCAGGTCACTTGAACCCAAATTATACGACAAAAGTAACTGGCCCAAATAGTCCACTTTTGTATGTTATGGTGACAAACATTTAAATCAACGTTTTTATTTGGTTCACTTTATCAAACATTAAAGTGACTATTGATTAAATTGAAAAAAGCATCAAATTTGAAAAAAAATCACTCTCCAACAATCTATATCTTTTGATGGTACATGTATAGAAAGAAGTTGAGGAGTAAAAGAAGCAATTTTTCCGTGTAACAAAGGAACCAGAATAGAGCCTCTATAGGCCAGTATATGAACTAACAAATCTATCCATAACAAAGGCACTGCTGCTACCTATCGGAAAATCATACTCGTAACACTCTCATCACTAACTTGCACTTCTGGCACCGGACCGAAACTCTTATTCATTTTGTGCTGAAGATAGCCATTAGGCCTCAAGTACCCATAGCTGACGGTAGATCTGTTTAGGTCAAATCTTACAACTTTATTTTGAACCATTTCCACTAGTCCAATTGCCTTGATACTCTGTATAAGTACCTATGCAGTCCCGATGACAATATAGGTATCTGATCTAATGAGCATACAGACAGAATTATCCAGCTTGGCCACTACCTGCCCCCCCCCCCCACCCCCGCCCAACCCGGCCACATCTGTGCCACCCGAGACCATATCCAACCCCACCCCCCCGTCGCTATCCTCAACTACCACTGATTATCTGACCATTCTGGCTGATTTGATCCCTCACATGGTACAATACTTGTTCCCCCACTGGTGATGCTGTGGTCCAAGTCATCAGGTCCCCTGACCACACTGCTCTAACCGTCCAGGACTTGTTTTGCTAGCATGAGGATCAATTGCGGCATGTCCCGTGGTCGTCACCGTCGCCAGATCTCAGTATTATCGAACCTTTGTGATCAACTTCGGAAAGAAGGGTGCTTGATCGCTGTCCACCCCCCCTCACTGTTACCAAAATCTGGCACTATTTTGCACTAAGATTGATATAAGATTCCTTTTGAAAACATTCGGGACATGTATTCATCCGTTCTGAAATGACTGGAAACTGTTATGAATTCCAGCGGTGTTCCTACACTATACTATGCTTGGTAAGGTGTTGCGTTTCTGGTGTTTCCATATTTTTGACCACCACCTGTATAATCACCTGCTGCGGCCTCAACTCCAGTCCACCACCAGAAATGGAGGGTGAGCCTCTTAAATGCCTGCCACTCGTGCTGGAGAGAAGTCAGGAAAATCGTCATAAAAACGTGGACCGTAGATTCCGGTACAGAAACCAACAAGCAATACGTTTTATGTATTACTTTTGAATCTCACAATTCGTTCAGTACTCCCATGCAGTAGGTTTGGTTTCTAGCGGCTCTGGATCAGTCATTTTAACACATGCTCTACTATTTCCGTAACTTAATAGCTTTCTGTTTGTCGTTTTCTTCTTCACAACTGACAACTATAATTTTCGCGAGAGGATCGCAACATATGGAGAGTTTGTATTTTTAACGCTATTTATATGTTTTATCTATGACCGCATCATCTCCTTTACATGCAAATGTCAACCCAATAACGCAAGTTACATCTCACCTCTTTCACACAGGAATAGAATCGCACACATACAGCGACGTACACGCAACGCCACACTCGAATACGCAGTTCCACACAAACATAAAAGCATAAATTAGCGTTCACACACACGCGCGCATACACACACACACACACACACACACACACACACACACACACACACACACACACACTCGCATACAGGTTATATAAGTATAATATTACACAAAATTTAGTCATATGAAAATACAAAAATGTAGCAATGATCACAAAAGACACACAAAAACAAATACATTAATACAAACAGAATACAAACTCAAGCACAAAACCACATACAACAATGTTCCGAAAAGCAACTATGATCACAAAACGACACGCTGAAAGACATACATACATACATATATATATATATATATATATATATATATATATATATATAAGAAAATAAAATACAAACTCAAGCATAAAACTACATGCAACAATGTTCAAATAACTGCACACCAAACGGAAATGTACATATGCAAAAATACGATCCCAGATTCACCATTAACTTAATGTATCTCATTATGTCATTAGTGTGTTTTCAGAAATATCTCTTACTTAAAGTTACCACACAATCAAGTAAGCCATGCAGAGAGATGAATTATACAGTTGAAAACACTTTCTGGAACAGATACCCACCATTTACAGACCAAAACATGCTAACAAATCTGCGTCGCATTAAAGCAGTTACCAACATCGTGCTCAGCCTTATATGACAGTTGTGATGTGACCGACAAAGGCGGTAACTGAAGTGAAATTCTGAGCTAAATTAGATTACATTAAATTAATTATTCATTCCATAGACCCATAAAAGAGGGAATCCTGCTGGGTGTGGAATATGTCAGATAAACACATTACAAAAATATAATTAGAAAAACTTGAGTTTCATTAATTTTCATAATCCTCAGTCAATAAACAGTAAAATGATGTACATGAATTAAATTTAAATTTCTAATATTTACAAGTTTAACACTTAGATCTGCTTTCATTAGATCCATCATTCAGACATTTGCTAGTTACTTGGCTATTACAACCAAGTATTGTCAAAAATTAAAGTAAATTATTCATTTCAGTTAAGAACAGTCTGATTATCTACAAGATTTAAAATAAAACTTCCACTATTTACAGACTTAAGACTTACATTTGCTTTCCATGCATCCATCATTCACACAGTAGGTAGTTACTTGGCTGTTACAACCAAGTATTGTCAAAAATTGAAGTATAATAAATTTTCATTCAGTTGGTCTACTGCACTTGTTGAGAAACTCACTGATGGAATAGAAGGAGTTGGTCACCAAAATTTCTTTTAAGTTATGTTTAAATTGTGCCTTGTCTGACACTAAACTCTTAATGGTTGATGGTAACATATTGAAAATATGCCTTGCTGAATACTGGACTCCTTTCTGGGCAAGAGTAAGTGATTTTAAATCTTTATGTATATTGTTCTTATTCCTAGTATTGATACTGTGTACTAAGCAGTTAGTTGGAAAAAGAGATGTATTATTAACAACAAACTTCATAAAGAAATCAATATACTGAGAAGCTGTGGTTAATAAGCCCAATTCTTTGAATAGGTTTCGACATGATGTTCTTGGACATACACTACTCATTACTCTTATTATACGCTTCTGTACTCTAAAAAATTTTTCTCTGTTTGTGGAGTTACCCCAAAATATGATACCATATGACATAATGGAGTGAAAATTAGCAAAATGTACCAGTTTTTTTTTTTTTTACATTTATATCTCCTATGTCTGACATCATTCGCATTGCAAACACAGATTTGTTTAGGTGCTTTAGCAGTTCGTTAGTATGTTGCTCCCAACTGAATTTATTATCAAGTTGTAATCTCAAGAATTTTACACTCTCAACTTCTCCTATTTCCATGTCATCATATTTTATACACATATCATAAGGAAATCTCTTGGAAGTTCTAAACTGCATATAGTGGGTCTTTTCAAAGTTTAATGACAGTGAACTGGCTATGAACCACTTATTAATGTCAGTAAAAATTTGATTAGCTGCCCTTTCTAAATTTATATCTGATTTACTATTTATAGCTGTACTAACACCTCCGAGAAGTACAATGTTTTGTGTATTATGTGAAGCAGTTAGTAAGAAGAAGTTTTAGGTTATCTCCCTTTTAGAGACTAAGCACAGCTGCTGCACTGAAGTTTTAGAAATTACGACATATTTTGCTCATACATTAATGGTGTATTTTATCATTTTTGACGTTTTTGTATAGTCATTTCGATACAAATGTGGTGGGTGGTCCTTTCCAGCTTCATTTGAATGGTACTGATCACTTAATCACCTCACGACTGCGCCACCTGATAAAATTCAGTTTGATTTGTCTTCTTCGGTAACTTTATTTCTAAGTTGTATAGCTTTTTTAACCTGTTGGCTTTTGGTATGTGCCCATACAGTCATCTCAGCAGTGAGCAGACGACATGAGAGTGTGCTTCGACAATTCAGAATATTCATTAGGGTCAAGCCGAATCCTGGTCCTAAGTTATATAGGCTTAGACTTATGAAGTGACGCTTTGTAGTCGGTTTTCGTGTCAGTTATGTGGATACGAAGATGAGGATAACACAACACTCATTCCACGAACGAGAAGAAAAATCCCGAACCGGCTGGGAATCAATACCTGGCCCCTTTGGCCAGCAGTCTTCCGCGCTTATCGCGCAGATACCTAGGCAGGCAACATGTTGTATAGTTAATCTGTTGTGAAGTGCTTTTGTGTCCATCACACTGAAGCCAAGTCTGCAAGGCCGTTAGTAGCCCGAATTTGAGAATCTATCTGGGCACATCAACACTCGATCAAAACTGGTAATCGAATGCTCTTATAGACCGTCTGGGCCAAGAGCTGTAGCGGTAGAGCGTTTCAGAGAGAAATTGCAGAATCTTGTTATTAGCTTTTATGATAGGGGGTGACTTTAACTTGTCAGTTAAACACTGCGAAAATCATGTTATAAAAATGGTGACAGATACAGAGATTCGTGTGACATTATTCTGAAAGTTTTGTCCGAAAGCCACTCGGAGTAGTGAGACTACTTGCAAACCTCACGTCTAAGACCTCCTAGCAACAAACAGACCTCAATTTGTGGAATCAGTTAGCGTAGAGCAATATATCAGTCATCATAAGGCTGTTATAGCAACTATGACCACGGGTTTTACAAGGGATGTTAAGACAGTTAGCAAAAAGAAAGGACACAAACTGCGGGGTAACTGAGTAGTCAGCATCAAATATTCAGTGCTGAGGACGAAGATGTGGAACACAAATGGGAAAAATTCAAAAGCATCGTTCAGTACGACCTGGACAAGCATGTTCCGACAAGGTCTTAACGGATAGAACAACTCACCGTGGTTTAATAGCCACGTTATAAAACCGCTACGTAAACAAAGAAAGCTTCGTCACTGAACCAGCAGAAGTCAAAACCTAGCTGACAAACAAAAGTTGAACCAAGCGGAAATGAACGTAAGGAGAGCAATGAGACAAGCGTTGAATGACTTTGAAAGAAAAATTTTGTCAGCCAATCTGAGTAAAATCATTCACCGTGTGAACATACACTCCTGGAAATTGAAATAAGAACACCGTGAATTCATTGTCCCAGGAAGGGGAAACTGTATTGACACATTCCTGGGGTCAGATACATCACATGATCACACTGACAGAACCACAGGCACATAGACACAGGCAACAGAGCATGCACAATGTCGGCACTAGTACAGTGTATATCCACCTTTCGCAGCAATGCAGGCTGCTATTCTCCCATGGAGACGATCGTAGAGATGCTGGATGTAGTCCTGTGGAACGGCTTGCCATGCCATTTCCACCTGGCGCCTCAGTTGGACCAGCGTTCGTGCTGGACGTGCAGACCGCGTGAGACGACGCTTCATCCAGTCCCAAACATGCTCAATGGGGGACAGATCCGGAGATCTTGCTGGCCAGGGTAGTTGACTTACACCTTCTAGAGCACGTTGGGTGGCATGGGATACATGCGGACGTGAATTGTCCTGTTGGAACAGCAAGTTCCCTTGCCGGTCTAGGAATGGTAGAACGAAGGGTTCGATGACGGTTTGGATGTACCGTGCACTATTCAGTGTCCCCTCGACGATCACCAGTGGTGTACGGCCAGTGTAGGAGATCGCTCCCCACACCATGATGCCGGGTGTTGGCCCTGTGTGCCTCGGTCGTATGCAGTCCTGATTGTGGCGCTCACCTGCACGGCGCCAAACACGCATACGACCATCATTGGCACCAAGGCAGAAGCGACTCTCATCGCTGAAGACGACACGTCTCCATTCGTCCCTCCATTCACGCCTGTCACGACACCACTGGAGGCGGGCTGCACGATGTTGGGGCGTGAGCGGAAGACGCCCTAACGGTGTGCGGGACCGTAGCCCAGCTTCATGGAGACGGTTGCGAATGGTCCTCGCCGATACCCCAGGAGCAACCGTGTCCCTAATTTGCTGGGAAGTGGCGGTGCGGTCCCCTACGGCACTGCGTAGGATTCTACGGTCTTGGCGTGCATCCGTGCGTCGCTGCGGTCCGGTCCCAGGTCGACGGGCACGTGCACCTTCCGCCGACCACTGGCGACAACATCGATGTACTGTGGAGACCTCACGCCCCACGTGTTGAGCAATTCGGCGGTACGTCCACCCGGCTTCCCGCATGCCCACTATACGCCCTCGCTCAAAGTCCGTCAACTGCACATACGGTTCACGTCCACGCTGTCGCGGCATGCTACCAGTGTTAAAGACTGCGATGGAGCTCCGTATGCCACGGCAAACTGGCTGACACTGACGGCTGCGGTGCACAAATGCTGCGCAGCTAGCGCCATTCGACGGCCAACACCGCGGTTCCTGGTGTGTCCGCTGAGCCGTGCGTGTGATCATTGCTTGTACAGCCCTCTCGCAGTGTCCGGAGCAAGTATGGTGGGTCTGACACACCGGTGTCAATGTGTTCTTTTTTCCATTTCCAGGAGTGTACTAGTACCGAAACGAAAGATAACAGAGAGAAGCGCGACATACTGAATTCGGTCTTCCGAAATGGTTTCATCGCGGAAGATCGTAATACAGCATACGCCGAAATAGCAGATATTGAGATAAGTGACAGTAGAATAGGAAAGCAACTACAACCGCTTAGTAATTGTGACGAAGCCGGCCGCTGTGGCTGAGCGGTTCTAGGCGCTTCCTGCTACGGTCGGTGGTTCGAATCCTGCCTTGGGCATGGATGTGCGTGATTCCCTTAGTTTAGTTAGGTTTACGTAGTTCTAAGTCTAGGGCGCTGATGACCTCAGATGTTAAGTCCCATAGTGCTTAGAGCCATTTGAACCATTTTATAATTGTGACAAAGCAAGCTGGGATAATTTTAATTCCCCTCTTGTTTAGCCATCTGCCTCCTTCTATCTGTTGTTTCACTTTCTACAATTTAACATTAACATACGTGAATATAATCTGCATTTTCGTAAAAGAGAAGAGTTGACCCTCGGTTCTAAAGGATTTAACACCAGATCTAGTTTTGTGTTAGTTTTATACATATGCAATTGATTTTCTAGTTTATTTTGACTATTCCTATTTAGTATCGTTTATTATAGGGTGAAATCAGTAACTCTTTCGTAACGTAAATTCTACTGTTGACATATAAACAAATATAAATTCAGTAATAACTGTAAATAATTGGAAGACGAAACGCTAGTAATCCCAAAGTATGTATTTAGCTCTAGTCAAAAACATGTTAGCAAATCCAGCCCTTAATTAATTCCAAGGTAATTAACAGATGTGTCAGAAGTATTGTTTACGTAACTATACTTGTTAATTTCACGATTTAAACATACAATTTGACTTAACCCTCCCAGTAGAAGAATCTCCTAAAAAGAGACGTAATTTTTCGATGTATTCAGTTAACTGAGTGAGTTAAATTTTAATTGTAATTTCTGTAAATTTAACTTCGAAGAATATCTAGTTTCAGTACCGATTATTGTGATTATATATAAGGGCCCGAGTTTTGGTCACGAGACACGCAGTCCACGGTCGAGTTTCAGACGAGTAATCTGTGCTGGATAGAACAACAACAATGTTGCAAATTAATTGCGCAATACGTGTTAAACAATTAGGCCGTGTGTAAAAACAGTGACAGTGTCTGCTCCATACGCACCTGATTATTCTTCAAGACTGTGAACACATAGTTCAATTCAAACAAACACAGTCTGCCGGTAAAGTCATGACAGCCGATTTTTGGGATCGGAAAGGGGTATTGTTGGTCGACTTTATGCCCACTGGGACCACTGCTCGTAGATGTTCAACAAGAAACTATTGTAGCAGTATGTGAAGTTTCGCCTGCCAACTACTAATGAGGCTTATAAAAAGTTAAACAATAGTGCACTGGCCATATAACTATGTATTATTAGGGGGTTGTGAACAATGAAATTAAAGTACTGTAAAAGTAACTGTGCATATGTCGGCTGCATCATTTAAAGTAGTCAGTGATGGAATCCACAACCCATTTTGCAGCCAATACGTTTACACCGAGCACAATCAACAACAAACGAAATAATTAAAAGCAGGTGGAAACGCCAGATAGTGGAAAGGCTTCCGGACCATAGAAGACACCTGGAAGTTTCTATAGAAAATACGCGAAGGAACTTCTTCCCCTTCTAGCGGTAGTTTATCATAGGTCTGTGGGGAGCGAAGTTTTCTGATGATTGGAAAAACGCACAGGTCATTTCCGTTTTCAAGAAGGGTCGTAGGACAGATGGACATAATCCTATATCGTTGACGTCAATCTGTTGCAGAATTATGTAAAATGTTCTATGCTCAAGAATTACAACGTTTTTGGAGAATTAAAATCTCTCATATAAACATCAACATGTATTCCGCAAACAAAGCTCCCGAAAAATTCAGCGAGCTGAGTTACACCATGAGGTGCATAGTGCGATAAATAACGGCGCTTGACGCCATGTTTCTCGACTTCAGGAAATAATTTGACATAGTGAAATTACCGAGTATCGAATTATCTACGGCTGGATTCAAGACTTCCTTGCAGATAGGACTCTTAACGGAACAAAATCGACAGATGTAACATGCGGAGTATCCCAACGAAGTGTGATACGACAGATTCTGTTTACAGTGTATTTAAATGATTACGTAGTATGCGTCGGAAGATATCGAAGAACGTTCGCAGACGATGCGGTTGTCTTTAACAAAGTAGCAACGCCAGACCGCAGTATCGATTTGCAGAATGATCTGCAGTGGATTGATAATGGTGCAGGTTCAGGCAGTTGACGCTCAACACCAATACAGGTAACATATTGGGCAGACACAAGAAAAATCGACTTCTCTGGAACTATACTATTAATGACAAATCGCTGGAAACAGGGTCTACCATAAAATATCTAGGAATAACTAACCTGAGCCACCTTACGTGAATTGGCAACATAAAACAATAGTAGCAAAGGCTGATGCGAGACTGAGATTCATAGGAAGAATCTTAAGGAAATGTAGCTCATCGACGAAAGAAATGGTTTACAAAGTGATTGTTCGACCGATTCTTGATTATTGTTCATTAATCTGGGACTGTTACCAGGTAGGACTGATAGAAGACAGAGAGAAGATTCAATGAGTAGCAGCGCATTTCGTCACGGGATTGCTTAGTCGGCGCGACAGCGTTAGAGAGATGTTAAAGAGACTCCAGTGGCAGACGCTACATCTACATGGTTACTTTGCAATTCACAATTAAGTGCCTGGCAGAGCGTTCATCGAACCATTTTCGTACTACTTCTCTATCATTCCACTCTCGAATGGCGCGTGGGAAAAGGGAACACCTAAATCTTTCCGTTGGCGCTATAATTTCTCTTATTTTATTATGATGATCATTTCTCCCTACGTAGGTGGGTGTCAACAAAATATTTACTCATTCGGAAGAGATAGTTGGTGATTGAAATTTCGTAAATAGATCTCGCCGCAAAGGAAACCTCCTTTGTTTCAGTGATTGCCCCCCAACTCGCGTATCATATCAGTGACACACGCACCCCTATTGCCCGATAACACGAAACGAGCTACCCTTCTTTGCACTTTTTGGATGTCCTCCGTCAATCCTACCTGGTAAGGATCCCATACCGTGTAGCAATATTCCAGCAGAGGACGGACAAGTGTAATGTAGGCTGTCTCTATTGTGGGTTTGCCGCATTTTCTGAGTGTTCTGCTGACAAAGCGCAGTCTTTGTTTCGCCTCCCCCACAATATTGTCTATGTGATCTTTCCAATTTCAATTGCTCGTAATTGTAATTCCCAGGTATTTAGTCGAATTGACAACCCTTAGATTTGTGCGATTTATCGTATACCCAAAATTTATCGGATTTCTTTTAGTACCCATGTGGATGACCTCGCACTTTTCTTTATTTAATGCTAATTGCCACTTTTCGCACCATAAAGAAATTCTCTCTAGATCATTTTGTAATTGGAATTGATCGTCTGATGATTTTACTACACGGTAAATTACAGCGTCTTCTGGAAACAATCTAAGGTGGCTGCTCAGATGATCAAATGGTTCAAATGGCTCTGAGCACTATGGGACTTAACATCTCAGGTCAACAGTCCCCTAGAACTTAGACCTACTTAAACCTAACTAACCTAATGGCATCAAACACATCCATGCCCGAGGCAGGATTCGAACCTGCAACCGTAGCGGTCGCGCGGTTCCAAACTGAAGCGCCTAGAACAGCCCGGCCACAACTGCCGGCCGCTCAGATTATCACCTAGATCATTTATATAAATCAAGAACAACAGAGGCGTTGTGCTTCAAGGAGAGCATTACTGCTGAAATTACGAGAGAATACTGCCCAGGAAGGGTCGAACAACGTATTACTTCATCCCACACTCATCTCACCAAATGTTCACGACGTGAAAAATCAGAACTTACCGTGACTTACTGTCATTCGTCGTACGTGGCACCCCCCAGCGGAACAGGGAATGCAGGATCAATTAAAGGTACCAGAAGTACACCGTCAGGAGTGCTGATGTAGATGTAGTCTATTGATGATGAGGTGAGGCTTAGAAATTTATTTTTGTTTGTTTCATGGACAGCAATGATAAACAAATTTATCAAGTTCTTGTAATTGTCTAAGCCGGGCATGGGCAACCTTCGGTGTTCCGTGGGTGCGATTCACGTACTTACTTAAACAGTGACGGCAGCTCTCCTGGCGCATAAAGTCAAAACTATAGCTTCCGTTACGTTAACGTATATTTGGTGATGCACCGAATCGAATGCCACCTCTTTTCCGACAAGCCACACCAACAAATTATACCTCAAAACATGCGTTTTTGAGAGTACATTTTATGTTCACGTAGTTAATAAAAAAAACTTTTACCATAGAGAGGAAAGCGAAAACCTTTGAAATACGGCGAAATCGCGCAAATCTAACATGGCGGACACTATGAACTCTCAAATTAGAAATTAAAATTTCAATTTTATGTTTCCGAAACTGCCCTGTTAGCTGTTGTTCAGCAACGTATTTCGTAGAGCAGTGCCTTTTCATATTACATTCTCTCACTACCTAACAAGCAAACATGTTTATCTTAGTATAAGGTCAAGAAAGAATCCTCCGTCCACTTCTCCTGGAATTGGCGACATTCAGTATGTACTTTCCTTTTCGTAATGCCAGATATTCTGCGGATAAACTCAATAAAGACATGTGGAAACGCTCGCACAAAGTTAAAGCACAGAGCTTCAGACATGAACCAACGACAGATAAATAGTTTGTTCACCAAGTTATGGCTCCTGCTGCCGCTGTTAAATCGGCACATTTCGTGAGTTGTGGATAACTTTCCTCTCATTGTCGCCTACAACCAACGCCTGGAATCTATCATTGTGTAGCACAGATGAAGGCAGAAAACAGTAAATAACGTGAGTGTGTTGTCAGCACTAATCTGAAGACGAAAATACTTCTCCCCGTACGCCGAGGTAGTGAGCTGTTTTCCCTCTCTCTGCACGTACACACGGCCCATTACTTCGAGCTCAGAGTTCAAACGTATTTTCCTTTGTTGTTCAATCCAACGGCGGCGAAATGGCATTGCGCATACGTGGGGTAAGTAAAACGTAACGCTGGCCTGAGCCGCAAACGCGAGGCGAGCCCAGGTTAGGCCGAAATCGAAAATGCGTCCCAGGCGGTGTGCTATGCGAGCGCCTCGCTCTCTCCTCCACGAATTTCTTCGGCAGGCCAGATCGAAACCTATAGCGAGCCGCATCCGCCTCGCGGGCTGCCGGTTGCCCACCCGTGGTCTAAGTGATCAAATCCGATAAGCCAAATTTAGTGATATATTTCACATGTTTGGACGTGCTTTATAGTATAGCAATCAACAAGGGTAATAAATAAAAAATTTACAAATGGATATTATCGACTGTAGACAATACATGCTCGATGTTATATACACCTACTGAACATCGCCCTTATGCATTGTTTGACTTTCGAGCATGTATGCACTGTCTGATTCCACGGGATCGATTCTTTCATTTGACTGGAAACTACTCCTATATCATATTATCACAGATAAAATTCGTACATTAGGGCAAATGAGACTAAAGCGCCGGCCATGTTGGCCGAGCGGTTCTAGGCGCAACAATCTGGAACCGCGCGACCGCTACGGTCTCAGTTTCGAATCCTGCCTAGGGCATGGGTTTGTGTGATGTCCTTAGGTTAGTTAGGTTTAAGTAGTTCTAAGTTCTATGGGATTGATGACTTCAGAAGTTAAGTCTCATTGTGCTAAGAGCCATTTGAACCATTTGAGACTAAAGCAGTGCGATTATCGGCCTGGATTAGGTGGGAATGATTTGGAAGTCACCTGACATGAAAAAATTGACTTCTCATAAAAAATCAAGGTGAAATATTTGCAGCGTTTGCCGTTAGATGCCTAACAAATATCGACGCTTATCGGAAAAAGATATAATTTGTCATTGACATGAACGTTCCCCACCCACATTCCCTTGAATTCTTTTTCTCCTCTGTCTCACTTTCTTGCCTATTCATTACATTTACCAGTTAATTCCGTTCTGTACCAGTACTCAATTGTATATCGTTTTTGACCTGAACATACCTACATTTTTGATCTTTGAGTATAAAGAAATAAAAGATTTATTTGTTCATAACTTACTTCTGAGTTTCATTTCACTTGTGTTTTCCTGTAAATATATAGTCCTAAAAGGTCATATATTCTCAGAAAAACAGTCTTTGTACAGGTATAAACTCTCGCTGATATTGTGTAAACTATCTCTTTAGTTTTAAATTTTCTAGAAAGTCGATAGCCGGTTCTGAACGAACTATAAAGTAAATGTTATTGTGCAATATCAATACCGTGTATTTCAGCTTTTAATATATCTCTGTTCCTCCAGGTGCAGACGTAATATTCCATAAATGCGCTGTCATGTTACACGTAAGTAATTTTTATTTAATCCAAATTGGAACCTTTTGGACACGTTCTGGTTTATGACTTGAAACCTCATCTTAATTTTAGTGCACTGTCATTCTAGCTATTGAATTTCATTTATGCTGTCATCCAAGAGATACATTATTAGTTTGTCTACGTGTTGAAATCTTGCTGCAGAAAAATTTTCCAGGATTATTATATTAATTTTTGCCCATGAAAGTGAAAATAAACATAATTATTGGCACAGATGTGGGCAACGGTGCTGCTTATCATTGCATTTAGGGTAAATTGACGGTCGTGTGTAAGTGTGTGACAAGGAGCACAAAAGGAACAATGAAGCAATAGCCTGAGCTGGCTGTGATAACACTGGCCGAGAAACACATGTTGCTGGAGAATGAGCATTGTTAACGGGAACGAATTGCAGAGGAGGGTAAACAGCGCAGCTTACTTTACTCGAAGGTCTGAAATTGACATTTGCCTGCGCGGCAGGTCTGTCTGAAAAGAGAAGGCGGAGTTCCTAGTGTATGGTCCGCAGGAAAAATCCTCAGGTAGCTGTGGCTTCTGAAATTGTGTGCAACAAATATAAAATTATGTTTGATCCATTAATACTACGAAAAATCTAATCATAAGCTTTTCTTTTTATCTAATAGACTAGCTCATTGTAAAATTTGTCTGTTAAATGCAATAGTACTACATCAAAAATTAAATTTATGATTATTCTCCTTGACTACCAAAGATACGAGACACAAGTCATACACAGCAAAGCGCCGAGCTGCCTGCATCTCAGCCAGCGCTACGTTAAGACTAGCGTCTACAGAGTAAGACAGACCGTATGCCTGTTGAGGTGGGTGGTAACGTGCTTGGCTTCCATGCACTGGGCCCGACTTCGATTCCCGGCCGGGTTGGAGATTTTTCTCCGCTCGGGGACTGGGTGATGTGTTATCCTCATCATCATTTCATCATCGGCTGCAAGTCACCCAATATGGCGTAGACTGAAATAAGACTTGGCGGAGGAACGCGACTGGGACATCCCGGCCAACAATGCCTCACGATCATTTCATTTTTTACGGCAAGGCCTTTTTTATACTTTAGCCACATGTCACTCAAATAGTTCCGAAGTGGACATCTTCCGGTCAACGCCAATTAAGAGGACGTGCAACTCCATTCTGTCAATGTCAGTGACAGCATCAGTTAGTAGCGCACATTAACAGCAGTGTCCCAAGGCTACATCCGCTGCTGTCGCAGAGATGGCTCGTAATTATTGTTATGTTGATTCAGGACTAAATCTGATTTAAAGCTGGATCAGTTCGGTGAGCCGGCCGCGGTGGTCTAGCGGTTCTAGGCGCGCAGTCCGGAACCGCGCGACTGCTACGGTCGCAGGTTCGAATCCTGCCTCGGGCATGGATGTGTGTGATGTCCTTAGGTTAGTTAGGTTTAAGTAGTTCTAAGTTCTACGGGACTGATGACCACAGATGTTAAGTCCCATAGTGCTAAGAGCCAGTCAGTTCGGTGAAGTCCACATATCAGTTTCGTACTTAGGTTATTGTAATAAATTATAGTAAATTTATGCTAATCTGTATTGCTATATGCCAGGACGAATCAAAAAGTAAGTTACACTAGCTCGCTCGTGTCGTGACTGTGCCCAATATGAAGCATGCAACCGTAACTAATGACATGTCCGACTGGACAGGTAGTGTGGTATCTCGTCGTGTTGTCCGTGCAGAGCAGGCTCCGCTCAATGGCGCCTCAACTTGACGTTCACTCCAAATTGGAGGTGGGTGCAACAATCATATTTCCATGGGCTAAACGACTCAATTGCACGGACATTCATTGTGAAATTACTGCTAAATACTGTGAGCGTTCATGTATTGTAAAGTGGTGTAAGCAGTTTGACGCCGGACGCACGGATCTCACTGACAAATATCGCGAAGGCAGGTCCGCTGCGTCCTGTAGCGTTGCAAATGTTGACAGTGTGCATGTGATCATTAGAGGGGATCGGCGCATAACACTGCAGGGAACTGCCAGCATGCTCAACATTTTGTATGGCAGTGTTCACCTGCAGCTTGGACATCGTAAATTGTGTACCATATACAGTCCCCCGCTGCTTACCGATGATCAAAAGGGACGATGTTTCCAATCGTCACTGGAATTTTTGGAACGGTATTCTGTGGAGGGAAGCGAGCTTCGGCGGAGAATCATCACAGGGGATGAAACGTGGCTCCACCACTTCACCCCGAAACAAAAAGAACGTCGACGGAATGGGTGCACACAACATCACCATAACGAAACAAGACCAAGGTTCAACTTTCAGTAGGAAAGGTGATGACGACAGTGCTCTTTGGCATGAAGGGTGTGGTGCACGTGTAATGCCGAAAGACACGACAATGAACTCTGCTTCGCATTGTCAAACGTTTCACCGGTTGAGTAAGACAATTAAAGACAAACTGCTGCGAAACTTGAGCGCCAGTGTGATTTTGTAGCACGACAACGCAACACCGCACTCGGCGTGCCACACGTCAGAACTGCTGCAGTGATTCAAGTGGGAGGTATGGCAAAATACTCCATAAAGTCCGACCTAGCGCCATGCGGTTATCATGTGTTCGGCCAGATGAAACAATATCGATGGACGACGGTTCTCAAACGATGAAGAGGTAAAAGCAGCTGTACGCAGGTGGTTGCACAGCGGTGGAGGTGATTTCTGCGCATCCAAAAGTGGTTTACCCGTTTCGAGAAATGTTTACAGCCTCTTGGAGACTATGTCAAAAAGTGAACTTATTGTGTGTTGTCATACCTGCGTTTCGTACTTCTGTGTGATTTAATAAATGTCCAGAACCAGGAAGTGTAAATTACTTCTTGATTCATTCTAGTATATTTGTTCAGCTGTCACCCAGCCCTATTTGTCCCTGTGACTAGACTGTATAGTTGCTGCTTGCAAGGGGGCTACTTCATAACAGAAATTAGCTTCAGTGGCAGTGGGGTCTCTTCGTGTCAACTATTTATGTTTGACAGCAATCGTATTTGGTGAATACAACATAAAAATTTGACGATGAGGTAAAAAGAGTGATACAAAAGCCTGTTGAGACGGTGAAAAAAGCAAATCCTCGCTAATGAGAAAAAAGCGAAAGCGAAATTTTTATGGGAAGACAATAGACTGACTACAATTACTAAAGCGAGATATTTTGTATTTGCTGTTTTCGCCACTAATTCGATTTCCTTTTTCAGGAAGACACCTCAGAATTTTGTGTTATTTTCAGACGTTTCTTTATTCAGAAATAACTCAACCAGACATATTGTAACCCTTATTGGCACTGCTACAACAGCTTCCCAAATTACAAGAACTTCTGATAGCTTAGCTGTAGAAATTAGAAGAAGAGAGAACAAATTTTCAAGGAACTTTCAAAATGCCATCACCGCTATTTCCGGGTTGCAGCAAGAACTCCTTGTCAAACGGTGCTCAAGATTGGAACAACAGTTTATCACTCACAAATTGCCAGGGGATGTTGAGCGCAAAACTTTTCTTATTCCTAACGTGGGTGCGGAAATTTTTAAACTGATTCGACAGCTGTTTCGTGAAGCGGATCATTTGAAACTACACAGAAATTAAAGCTAATCTAAAGTCCTATTTTGAAACTTGAGTGCTCATAGAACAAGGCATAAACTTTTCCGGAAAACACAATTACAGGAGCTCATTAGAGACTTCAAATTTCTGCGCAGACATCTACATCTACATCTACATCTACATCTACATCTACATCTACATCTACATCTACATCCATACTCCGCAAGCCACCTGGCGGTGTGTGGCGGAGGGTACTTTGAGTAGCTCTATCGGTTCTCCCTTCTATTCCAGTCTCGTATTGTTCGTGGAAAGAAAGATTGTCGGTATGCCTCTGTGTGGGCTCTAATCTCTCTGACTTTATCCTCATGGTCTCTTCGCGAGATATACGTAGGAAAGAGCAATATACTGCTTGACTCCACGGTGAAGGTATATTCTCGAAACCTCAACAAAAGCCCGTACCGGGCTACTGAGCGTCTCTCCTGCAAAGTCTTCCACTGGAGTTTATCTATCATCTCCGTAACGCTTTCGCTATTACCAAATGATCCTGTAACGAAGCACGCTGCTCTCCGTTGGATCTTCTCTATCTCCTCTATCAAACCTCTCTGGTACGGATCCCACACTGGTGAGTAATATTCAAGCAGTGGGCGAACGAGTGTACTGTAACCTACTTCCTTTGGTTTCGGATTGCATTTCCTTACGACTCTTCCAATGAATCTGAGTCTGGCATCTGCTTTACCGATGATCAACTTTATATGACCATTCCATTTTAAATCACTCCTAATGCCTACTCCCAGATAATTTATGGAATTAACTGCATCCAGTTGCTGCAAGAAGGGGGCAAGTTCCTTCGCGTACTCTGTGTAAAATCGAACAGGTATCCCATCAGGTCCAGCGGCCTTTCCTCTTTTGAGCGATTTTATTTGTCTCTCTACCCCTCTATCGTCTATTTCGATATCTACCATTTTGTCATTTGTGCGAAAATCTAGAGAGGGAACTACAATGATCGGTCGGAGTGGCCGTGTTGTTCTAGGCGCTACGGTCTGGAGCCGAGTGAGCGCTCCGGTCGCAGGTTCAAATCCTGCCTCGGGTGTGGATGTGTGTGATGTCCTTAAGTTAGTTAGGTTTAATTAGTTCTAAGTTATAGGCGACTGATGACCTCAGAAGTTAAGTCGCATAGTGCTCAGAGCCATTTGAGCCATTTTTGAACTGAAGTGCAGTCTTCCTCTGTGAAACAGCTTTGGAAAAAGACATTTAGTATTTCGGCCTTCAGTCTGTCATCCTCTGTTTCAGTACCATTTTGGTCACAGAGTGTCTGGACATTTTGTTTTGATCTACCTACCGCTTCGACATAAGATCAAAATTTCTTAGGATTTTCTGCCAAGTCAGTGCATAGAACTTTACTTTCGCATCCATTGAACGCCTTTCGCATAGCCCTCCAGGCATTACATTTCGCTTCACGTAATTTTTGTTTGTCTGCAGGGCTTTGGCTATGTTTATGTTTGCTGAGAAGTCCCCTTTACTTCCGCAGCAGTTTCCTAACTCGTTGTTGTACCACGAGGGCTCTTTTCCATCTCTTATGATCTTGCTTGGCACGTACTCATCTAATGCATATTGTACGATGGTTCTGAAGTTTGTCCAATGATCCTCAACACTATCTGTACTTGAGACAAAACTTTTGTGTTGAGCCGTCAAGTACTCTGAAACCTGCTTTTTGTCACTTTTGCTAAACAGAATGTGAAATGTGAAAAGAAAGATCCTACAGTGACTCTCTGAGTTATGAGTTACTCATTACGCTCTCGCTCGATAAAGAGTTAAAGAAACACCTCCTATGTCTGAGTAATCCATCATTGAAGGAATGTATGCCTTTTAACTATATGCTGAAACAGATGATGCACTCCAGTTTGAAGTGCGGTCATGATGCATCAACAACAGTCCACACAGACGGGTAATGAGAGTGTGGCCGTGTGAGGCAGCAATCATTCTTAAACATATTCAGCAGAAGTTTAATTACGCTTAATGGTACGCTGTAATATTAGTCACAAGTGCAAAGACCTTTTTCTCGGAGATGCACAATGCACATACTGCAAAAAGACTCGTCATACATCCGAAGTTTACAGCACGAAACAACCTAGGCAATTCAATAAGGTATGAAAGCACACGAAAGTAATTTATAATTAAAATACTGGTAATAAAAATTATGTTCAAGATGAGCATTATAAAATATCACAGGCAAAAAGTACAGTGAATGCTTCATTCTCAGCTGATGGCAAGGCTTTATCTGTGACTCTCTGAGTACATAAAGTACCACTGGAGTTTCAAATTGACATCAGCTCTTCCATATCCCTAATTAATTTGCAGCCATACAAAAAATTGGGATCTCAAAAATTAACTCTGTTGCAAAGTTTGTTACTTAGACACAGCGACCAACAAATAACGATCGCAGGCCAGTTCATAGCGGATATTTCATACGAACAATTAACAAAACAGGGCATAATTATAGAAGTTAATTCGCACAACGCAATAATTTTACTGGGTCATGATTTATCGTATAAAATGGGCTTCGCAGTCCACGAAGGGATGAATAACTTTCACACTTACTTTTCTAACGACGACTTGTAGCAAATGTTGCAAAAGCGAATACTATTTCTTCTGAAGTAATACTAGCATTAAAAACTACAGAACACACATCACACTGTGCCGAAATTCTGTAGATAACGCAATATTCCATTTGCATTAAAGAAAAATGTGAATCAGGTTCTGGGTCGCCTTGAACAGAGTCACGTTATAAAAACGATTACATGGTAAACTCCAGCAGTTGTGTTACAAAAATGTAATAGAAGAGTGAGGATTTTTAATGTTTTTAATGTGACATTCAATGCACAGTCAATAATTGATCCATATCCAGTTCGGAAACCGAAAGAATTAATGTCTAAATGGCCTGGCGTCGTATTTTTTGCAAAAGTAGGTTTGAAGGAAGCCTAATTACAGATAACTTAGGATGAGGCAACACAGAGATTCTAGTTCATAAATACGCAGTTTGGTCTTCATAAATATTAGATATTGATACCTGGGATTGTTGGTGCACAAAGTTTGCTCCAGGGATTTGTAGAAAGAGCTATTTCGTGATTTGGATTGTGTACTTAAGATTTTACAAGCAGCCAATTTAAAATGTAACAAAGAATAGTGCATATTCTTGAGCTGAAAAGTTCAATAATTTAGGACATTCTGTCACGAGAAGGTATCAGAACAACACTGCAAAAAGTAGAAGCAACGAAAAAACATCTGGCTCCCAAAGATATCAAGCAGTTACATGCTGTTCTAGGTGAAATCAATTACTGTACAAAATTTAGATATTACTATACAAAACTGAGATCACGATGCCATCAATGGGCTAACTGTACCGATGATTCGGTTCGACTTCTCTGTAGATATTGACAATAGGCTCATTCCATTCGTTATAAAGTGTATCCTGTATTGTCAATCATCCGCCGTCATAGTGGTAAGTTGTTCCTTGAAGACACAAAGAAACAGCGATAGAGAGTAAGATTTACACTACGTTCTGAAATTTATTAGTATTAATGAATGAAACGTCATAGTGATATGATAAAAGAGCTTGAATTTCGGTAGCCATCATTGGAATGAAGGAGCAATTCTTACCAGCCTATCATATTCACAATATAAAGTTACGAGATTTGCTTGGAGACTAGGTATTGTTAAACAGTGTTCTGTGAGTTGCCTTGAATGAGCCACTTGTTGAATCTTAGGCCTAACTACGCTACTACAAACGTAATTTGAGTAATATTTAGTAGTTTTTTTGTTAATCAGTTTCTTTGTTTTTTTTTACCTTCCAAGACGACATTTGTACTTTTAGTACTTTTAGCCTCCTTAGTTTCGAATACAAGCTGTTCGGTTTCAGGCTCAGATTTTTAATAAAAGAAAAAACCTCTTACGATTAAAAAATATGAACTGACTGACACTCATTTAGATCTGTACAGTATTTAACAATTATTCCACTATAGGCCATACATGGAAACAGCCTGGCGCACTGAAGGAAGCCAGTCGCCTTGATTGGGCATCTGACATAGGTTTTTATTTTTCAGTTATTTCATTAACAGTGAAACATTATGAGTTCTGTGTCTACTGTAGTGAAATACAAAAATAATGTTTACATGACACTGAAAATAGAATACTCCTTATAATATCTGAAGATTTTGTACACACTTTCTTTGGGTAGCCCTTCGATAACAACCTTCCACTAATGTAATGTGCAGCATCCGTAAATAAACAGTTTTATAAACTCCTGTGTAAAGGAACGAAATGGGTCAGCAACGATGACTGCAAATATGCATTTGAAAACTTAAAACAAAGTGTAGTGGACGCCAAATGCCTCTCCGCATATGATCCAATTAAAATGTTGACTACTGCAGGAGATGGTTCCGAATACGGGATTGTGACATTGTCATATAGACGACAGGGTTTAGATAGTTCGATCGCGTTCGAGTAAATATACTGATAATTGTTCAAGCGAACTAGTCAGACTGAAAAAACGTTCTCGCTATTATCTTTGCTGTCAAAATATTCCATGGATACATTTATAGTAAGAGGCTGATTCTATTTGCGGATACAGGACGTTGGTAGCTGTATTTGGACCCGTTAATAACATTCCTTCCAGAAAGGCTGAATGCTTTCAGCGATGGCGATTTTTATCCAGTTAAGATTATTACATAGTTTACAGGTCCACGTCATAATATGCAAACGCAGATTTGCTATCACGACTGCCAACAAGACAGCACAAAAATTTCTATTTTTCTGCTGACGTATATTTGGCTTTGGATTTCATTAATCAAGAAACTGTTAGAAATTTTTCATTAATTCTCATTTTGATGGCAAAACCAGTGCCAGAGAATCCATTTTTATGAAAAAGAAATAATACATCCAATCAGAGTGCCCTTTACATAGAAAGTTAATCAGTGAGACAGAAATTAAATCATACCGGCACATGAGACATGCTCTCTGTGTCAATGAAGGTACAGTCATAATGAGGGCAAATACGAGTAGTGTTGCCAGAAGTGCTAAATAAGAAAGTGCTTGAGGCGCTACATCAATGAAACTGGGGACTTGTACCACAAAATTCACTGACAGAAAGCGTTGCTCCAGGAAAAGATAAAAACTTGAAATGATGCCACTTCCCTCGGAGGCCAAATTCCTCTTATGCCAGAAGTACCAGTCAGTTCTTCTGCCACAAAATTTTCCGTGGCCGTATTCATCAGAATCCAGGTCACGTTTCTACATAGACACTGCTGGACCATTTTCGGAAAGTTGTATTTTATTGTACGTTAACCGGGGGACTAGAAACGACGGAGAGGTTCCGTCCCCGCCGCAGCCGCAGTGGTCCACAACCCCACGACGACTACCGCAGTCCACTTCACCCCTCCGCCGCCAGACACTGAACCACTCTTTTAGGGTTGTTTGCGGTTCGGCCCCCGGTGGAACCCCCCACCCCCAGAGAAAGTCTCACACCAGACGAGTGTAACCCCTATGTTTGCGTGGTAGAGTACTGGTGGTGTACGCGTACGTGGAGAACTTGTTTGCGCAGAAATGGCCGACATAGTGCAGTTATCGGGAGAAAGAAAACTGGCGTTCTACGGATCGGAGCGTGGAATGTCAGATCCCTTAATCGGGCAGGTAGGTTAGAAAATTTAAAAAGGGAAATGGATAGGTTGAAGTTAGATATAGTGGGAATTAGTGAAGTTCGGTGGCAGGAGGAACAAGACTTCTGGTCAGGTGACTACAGGGTTATAAACACAAAATCAAATAGGGGTAATGCAGGAGTAGGTTTAATAATGAATAGGAAAATAGGAATGCGGGTAAGCTACTACAAACAGCATAGTGAACGCATTATTGTGGCCAAGATAGATACGAAGCCCACACCTACTACAGTAGTACAAGTTTATATGCCAACTAGCTCTGCAGATGACGAAGAAATTGAAGAAATGTATGATGAAATGAAAGAAATTATTCAGATTGTGAAGGGAGACGAAAATTTAATAGTCATGGGTGACGGGAATTCGAGTGTAGGAAAAGGGAGAGAAGGAAACATAGTAGGTGAATATGGACTTGGGGACAGAAGTGAAAGAGGAAGCCGCCTTGTAGAATTTTGCACAGAGCACAACATAATCATAACTAACACTTGGTTTAAGAATCATGAAAGAAGGTTGTATACATGGAAGAACCCTGGAGATACTAAAAGGTATCAGATAGATTATATAATGGTAAGACAGAGATTTAGGAACCAGGTTTTAAATTGTAAGACATTTCCAGGGGCAGATGTGGACTCTGACCACAATCTATTGGTTATGACCTGTAGATTAAAACTGAAGAAACTGCAAAAAGGTGGGAATTTAAGGAGATGGGACCTGGATAAACTAAAAGAACCAGAGGTTGTACAGAGATTCAGGGAGAGCATAAGGGAGCAATTGACAGGAATGGGGGAAATAAATACAGTAAAAGAAGAATGGGTAGCTTTGAGGGATGAAGTAGTGAAGGCAGCAGAGGATCAAGTAGGTAAAAAGACGAGGGCTAGTAGAAATCCTTGGGTAACAGAAGAAATACTGAATTTAATTGATGAAAGGAGAAAATATAAAAATGCAGTAAGTGAAACAGGCAAAAAGGAATACAAACGTCTCAAAAATGAGATCGACAGGAAGTGCAAAATGGCTAAGCAGGGATGGCTAGAGGACAAATGTAAGGATGTAGAGGCCCATCTCTCTAGGGGTAAGATAGATACCGCCTACAGGAAAATTAAAGAGACCTTTGGAGATAAGAGAACGACTTGTATGAATATCAAGAGCTCAGATGGAAACCCAGTTCTAAGCAAAGAAGGGAAAGCAGAAAGGTGGAAGGAGTATATAGAGGGTCTATACAAGGGCGATGTACTTGAGGACAATATTATGGAAATGGAAGAGGATGTAGATGAAGATGAAATGGGAGATATGATACTGCGTGAAGAGTTTGACAGAGCACTGAAAGACCTGAGTCGAAACAAGGCCCCCGGAGTAGACAATATTCCATTGGAACTACTGACGGCCGTGGGAGAGCCAGTCCTGACAAAACTCTACCATCTGGTGAGCAAGATGTATGAAACAGGCGAAATACCCTCAGACTTTAAGAAGAATATAATAATTCCAATCCCAAAGAAAGCAGGTGTTGACAGATGTGAAAATTACCGAACTATCAGCTTACTAAGTCACAGCTGCAAAATACTAACACGAATTCTTTACAGACGAATGGAAAAAGTAGTAGAAGCCAACCTCGGGGAAGATCAGTTTGGATTCCGTAGAAACACTGGAACACGTGAGGCAATACTGACCTTACGACTTATCTTAGAAGAAAGATTAAGGAAAGGCAAACCTACGTTTCTAGCATTTGTAGACTTAGAGAAAGCTTTTGACAATGTTGACTGGAATACTCTCTTTCAAATTCTAAAGGTGGCAGGGGTAAAATACAGGGAGCGAAAGGCTATTTACAATTTGTACAGAAACCAGATGGCAGTTATAAGAGTCGAGGGACATGAAAGGGAAGCAGTGGTCGGGAAGGGAGTAAGGCAAGGTTGTAGCCTCTCCCCGATGTTGTTCAATCTGTATATTGAGCAAGCAGTAAAGGAAACAAAAGAAAAATTAGGAGTAGGTATTAAAATTCATGGAGAAGAAATAAAAACTTTGAGGTTCGCCGATGACATTGTAATTCTGTCAGAGACAGCAAAGGACTTGGAAGAGCAGTTGAATGGAATGGACAGTGTCTTGAAAGGAGGATATAAGATGAACATCAACAAAAGCAAAACAAGGATAATGGAATGTAGTCTACTTAAGTCGGGTGATGCTGAGGGAATTAGATTAGGAAATGAGGCACTTAAAGTAGTAAAGGAGTTTTGCTATTTGGGGAGCAAAATAACTGATGATGGTCGAAGTAGAGAGGATATAAAATGTAGGCTGGCAATGGCAAGGAAAGCGTTTCTGAAGAAGAGAAATTTGTTAACATCCAGTATTGATTTAAGTGTCAGGAAGTCATTTCTGAAAGTATTCGTATGGAGTGCAGCCATGTATGGAAGTGAAACATGGCCGATAAATAGTTTGGACAAGAAGAGAATAGAAGGTTTCGAAATGTGGTGCTACAGAAGAATGCTGAAGATTAGATGGGTAGATCACATAACTAATGAGGAAGTATTGAATAGGATTGGGGAGAAGAGAAGTTTGTGGCACAACTTGACCAGAAGAAGGGATCGGTTGGTAGGACATGTTCTGAGGCATCAAGGGATCACCAAGTTAGTATTGGAGGGCAGCGTGGAGGGTAAAAATCGCAGAGGGAGACCAAGAGATGAATACACTAAGCAGATTCAGAAGGATGTAGGTTGCAGTAGGTACTGGGAGATGAAAAAGCTTGCACAGGATAGAGTAGCATGGAGAGCTGCATCAAACCAGTCTTAGGACTGAAGACCACAACAACAACAACAACAGTGCAGTTGAAGCGGAATAAGGGGAACCAGCCCGCATTCACCGAGGCAGACGGAAAACCGCCTAAAAACCACTCACAGACTGGCCGGCTCACCGGACCTCGACACAAGTCCGCCGGGCGGATTAGTGCGAGGGACCAGGGGCTCCTTCCCAATCCGGAAAGCCGTGCTCTAGACTGCACGGCTAACCGGGCGGGCTTTCGGAAAGTTACTGGCTTATTGTCAGAGATAAAGTTTTTAAATTTCAGCGTATGACATTACACCATCTACAAATTCTATGAAAAGAGCCATACTTTGGTATAAAAAATTCTTAATCAAAGGGTTGCTGACGTCAATAGTTGCGGACAACGAGACACAATTCTCATAGTGGAAGTTACCATTTTTCTATAAAAGGAATGGCATTGTGCATATAAAAAATGTACTATTTCACCGTGAAGAAACGCACTAACTTAAAGATTTGTAAGGACATTCAAATTTCATACGACAAAGCTAACGCCACAGTACAGTGAGGATAACTCATTATCAGTTTTCTTTCCGAGTACAGAGCCACTCCTCAGGATGCAATGTCTCCAGTACAACTACGTACATTCGTGCATCCACAGGACTGGCAAACACAATAGTTCAGGTTAAAGGTTCTCACAGTCGGTGGTCAAGTTCTCACTACAATGTACAAAAACTGTGGAGGACAGGCAACGAAGAACAACAGCTCAGAAAAATTATTTACAGAATCCAAGCTAATAAAGGTGTGACAACGAGACCAAAAAGAAAATGCAACTGCACTGCACGAATGTATTTATAGACGGGATTTCTTGGCTATTTCCTGTTACAGGCTCTCACGACTATGATTCGGTGAGCTGCGGATAAGTGCCAGGGAGAAAAACATGAATGCACCCACCATATTTCGAACGTCGACAAGCACTGGGAAGCATGAAGTAATGAAGCATGTTTAATCAACTTACTCTCCCCAAATGGGGGGATTGTCTGTCGTCCATAGATCACTACCGTGAATCACACATAACAAAGCCCTGAACTATCTGCATCTCGAGCAGCACTGAGTTAAGGCTAGCATCCAGAGAGGACGCCATATGGCAAGGCCTATATTACGTTTCTACGATGTCCCTCATATTGTTACTAAGCGCACATCCTTCCGCCAAACGCTGATATAAGCGGACACATGGTCCCACTCAGTCAGTCTCAACGACAGTATCAGTACCTAAAGACAGTATCAGGAACGTGTCTACAGTTGCCTCCAAGAAGATCCAAAATGGACTCTCTAAAAGTGATCGTAATTCTCATTCTCTTTATTCACGAATAAATCAGAGTTAAAGCTACATTAGTGCAAGTGAACTTTAAACTACTGCCATACACAGCAACATACTGAAGTTAATTAGTGTACTAATTCTTTTAATAAATAACTATAAATTGTTGCTAAAGTGTTGTCATATAATTCTTTGGCTTTTGGCCAACCATATTTGGCCCTATGACTAGGCTGTGCTACTTCTGCGTACAAGCAAGTCACCTAATAACAGCAACTATTTTCTGTGGTAAGGGGTTCTCTTTCTGGCACCTACTTATGTGTTACACGAAATTGGTGAGAACAGTAATCTTACTTGACACTAATTATTAACAGAGATTGTTCACTACACGAAATTCATACTCCCACAGCAAATTTTTGTCTAGATCTGACTTAAATACAATTTTTTTCTGTCTTTGTTGCACATAATTAGCATTTGAATTCGGAAGGTTAAAATGGTTCAAATGGCTCTGAGCACTGTGGGACTTAACTTCTGAGGTCATCAGTCCCGTAGAACTTAGAACTACTTAAACCTAACTAAACTAAGGACATCACGCACATCCATGCCCGATGCAGGATTCGAACCTGCGGTCATAGCGGTCGCGCTGTTTCAGACTGTAACGCCTAGAACCGCTTGGCCACACCGGCCGGCTCACTGTTTTGGGATCATTACTCCGCTTAGCTATAAGATACATTTCCCTTTTCTGTTTACAAGATATTTTTATCCCTTTAGTAAGCCAAGGCGTTTTACATGGTTTCTTACAATTATATTTCACTGTTTCCTTAGGGAAACTGTTTTCAAATATACTCACAAAGGTATCAACTGTCTTATCGATACAATTTATATGAATTCTGATCAGGTCCAAGCCTCTTATTTGACGCTGACGACTACATGTTCCACGTGAAATTTATGGATCCCCTTCACGTTGAAAGATTACTGTCACGACATGGTTCTCAAGTCCCGTTCAAGCATCACGATAATTCCTTTAGTATGGTGTTAAACGCAGGTGCTGAAATTGACTATACCAGTTTTCGAGGGTTGAGCCTCTCCCCGGAGATAGATGACAACTTTGTAAAGGACGTATTGAGTCCTTATGGTAACGTGAAAAAGTCCATCGCGAACGTTGGTCTACACATCACAGATTACAATGTTATAGTGGAGTTCGTTCCGTGGAAATGTGTTTCAAGCGCAATAGTCCATTTCATTTACAAGTGTGTGAGTACCTCGTTCGTGTCGTGTCAGGAGGGAACCTGCTTCTTATGTAATTAAAATGGACAGGTTCTGTCTAATTACCCTCGGTGGGTGTTTGAATTAAAGCCGTCACTAGTGCAGCGTCTCAGCTTAGCGGTTGCTGACCTTTTTCCTTCCACTCCCGAAGTCGGACTTACTTCTGCTGCGGATCGTAATGACCGAAAAGACAGTTCTGGTAATCGTGTAAATAAATTTCCGCCTTTGCCTCCGCGACAGGCTCAGAATCCTATTGTCCACAGGACAGAACCTGCAAAAGTAAGAAACAAGCGACGTTGCACTCACGATAGTGAGGGTGACGATTTGACTGTGCCATTTTCTGCCCCAACCTCCTCCGCATCGATTTTGTCCACTGCTCTTCTGTATGATACGATACCTCCCGGCCGGCCGATGTGGCCGAGCGGTTCTAGGCGCTTCAGTCTGGAACCGCGCGACCGCTGTGGTCGCAGGTTCGAATCCTGCCTCGGGCATGGATGTGTGTGACGTCCTTAGGTTAGTTAGGTTTAAGTAGTTCTAAGTTCTAGGGGACTGATGACCTCAGATGTTAAGTCTCATAGTGCTCAGAGCCATTTGAACCATTTTTTTGATACCTCCCGTCCGTGGTATGGGAGTGACAAAGAAGTCATCTTCAGAACCCCTCCTGCTCGCGAAGTGGTTCCTTCCGAGCTGGCCCTTTGTCTTTGTGCCTCCCGTTACAGTCTGAGACGTGGCAATGTCCTCCTGCTCCGTCTTCAGCCACCGATGGTTTCCTGAATTTGCTGCCTACAGTAACTCCAGAGGAGAACAAAATCAACGACAAAATATCACCTATTGCATTAGTGGTTCCACAGAATGCTTCCACCATAGTGACTGGACCTGCATTACATGTCTCTTGCTCTGAGGGGTAGTAAGCTGTGCCTGTGACCCCTCCCACACCTCCATCTCAGAGGCCGCCAAGACACGCAGACGACATAGACAGCGTATACAACCTTACTGTGCGATGGCAAGTAAGAAATCAAAGAAAAAAGATTCCATTGACGGGGGTTCACGTCCGCCGATCTCTGACTCACCTGTGGACTCTGCAATGGACCACGACGCTCTACTGTCTACGTAATTCTGCTCAGTATGTTCCGTACATACCAGTATAGCCGTGGTCAATAATCCAAGCCTACACGTTCCTTTCCTTAAACACTAATCGCGTGGAATCGGAATTGCGGGTCTCCTTCCTGGTTTTCGTATGATCTTTAATGTAGCACCCGAATTTTCTAAGGGGACCGCCTTATCCATTCGCGAAGAAATTCCTATTGCTAAGGTGGAAATGTAGGATTTTAGAAGAGATATAGGTTGTCAACTTTTTGATTTTACGTTGGTTCTTTTATATGCCCCGTCTGGTGCTGGTCGCACAATGGATAGTCCGCATTTTTATTCAGAGAAAATTTTTTATCTGTTGCGTTAAAGTCTTCCGGGTATTCTCTTGGGTTGTGATTTTAACTGTGTGTTGCGTCCTCCAGATCAGCCTCCAAATTTTAATTTCTGTTGTGAATTACATGAACTGGTCCGCTCCTTACGTGTGAAAGACGTCTGGATATATAAATTTACCCACTTTACTACTGTACTCCGACTTCTAGTATTAGATTAGATAGGTTTTACATATCAGACTGCCTGCACGTTAGTAGTCTTATTGTTGAAGTCATCCCTGCTTCCTTTACGGATCACTGCACTATGACTGTAACCCTCAGTCTTCTACGGCAACCGGTCAAACTTTTTCGCACTACGTGGATGTTAAACATCGCTAACCTAGCTGCCCCTCTCTCGGTGACGTGATGCGTGCCGTGTGGGAGCGTACTATCCGGTCCACGGGAAGTACTCTTCAATCCGTGGCTGGTGGACACAAATGGCAAAACCGAGACTCAGACAAGCTTTGATACTTTTTTGTGCTGCCAGAGCGCGGGACTTTCGGAGAACTTACTAATTTTACTGTTCCATCTTGCGTGAACTTTATGATGCTGCGGACCATGGTCCTCTGCGAATTGTGGAAGTAAAGGCGAAATTGTTGACCTAGAAGAGGATACAAATGGAAGGTTTGAAACTGCGATCCAAGCCAGGTTTCTTGGTGATGGAAGAACTGACGCCGCGCTCGTATTCATTCTCTCACGACAAATGATGGATGTATCGTAATGGCGGAAGCTAATGTAGTGCGCGTCTTACACCAATACTATGTCGACGTCTATGACGTCGATCTGTTAGGCCTGAAGAAGTTTATAAACTTATTGTTGGTTCAACTTCTCAAATGTCCCCTGGTCTGGATAGACTCCGCA
Source organism: Schistocerca piceifrons (assembly GCF_021461385.2). Classification (NCBI taxonomy): domain Eukaryota; kingdom Metazoa; phylum Arthropoda; class Insecta; order Orthoptera; family Acrididae; genus Schistocerca; species Schistocerca piceifrons. The sequence continues at coordinate 156,659,923 of NC_060149.1, forward strand.
AGGAATTTTATGTGCGTTTTTGGCTTCTGTTGGGTGCTACCTTTACGTCCCATTTGAATGAAGTGTTGGAGGGGAGAGTAGTGCTGACCTCATTGGAAGTGGGGTAAAACGTTTTAATTGGACTAAATCAACAGTCGACGTCGCAATAATATTTGTTTATTTTGACCGGTTTCGGTTTACGTTAAAGCCATCCTCAAATTTTTTGGGCCCCCCTTGTAGCTGGTGCTGGCGGATCCTCGGTTTTTCAAGTGATACCACGATTGTACACAGTCTTCGATCATGGTATCACGTGAAAAACCGGAAAGCCGCAAGCACAAGCCATAGGGGCGCAAAAATCTGAGTATGCCCGTACTATAAGCCGACACCGGTCATAATAAACAAATGATATTGCGATCTCGACTATTTATTTATCCTTAGTATAGCACCGGATCACTGCACTCCGCTGACAATGTTATCTAAATTTATGGAAATTGTTTAATCCCGAAACGCCCAAGACCGAGTGTCCCTGATCGCAAAAGTCTTTCGTTAAACTTTGATTAAAAGACTGTGGGCAATTAATAGTAGGATGTCGGCTTTGATTATTTCAAAATATCAATGCCGTGCACCTGGTGGTACCGTTCTTGCTGCTATAGTCGAGTGTCGTGATGTGGTATCAGTCACTGCATCAACGACTGTCGCTTGTGCACTTGCTTTTCTAGACTGCGATAAGGCCTCTGACAGGGTTAATCAGGACTCTTTCCTTCGAATTCTGGATATTGTTGGCTCTATTGTTGACACAAAGCGAGTGCTCTCAAATGTACACTACTGGCCATTAAAATTGCTACACCAAGAAGAAATGCGGATGATAAATGAGTATTCATTGGACACATATATTATACTAGAACTGACATGTGATTACATTTTCACGAAATTTGAGTGCATAGATGCTGAGAAATCAGTACCCAGAACAATCACCTCTGGCCATAATAATGGCCTTGATACGCCTGGACATTCAGTCAAACAGAGCTTGGATGGCGTGTACAGGTACAGCTGCCCATGCATCTTCAACACGATACCACAGTTTATAAAGAGTAGTGACTGGCGTGTTGTGACGAGCCAGTTGTCCGCCCCCGGTTGCTGAGTGGTCAGCTCGACAGAATGTCAATCCAAAAGGCCCGTGTTCGAATCCCGGCTGCGTCGGAGATTTTTCTCCGCTCAGGGACTGGGTGTTCTGTTGTCCGTATCATCGTCCTTTCATCCCCATCGACGCGCAAGTCGCCAACGTGGCGTCAAATCGAAAGACTTGCACCAGGCGAACTGTCTAACCGACGGGAGGCACTCGTCACACGACATTTCATTTTCACGAGCTAGTTGCTCGGCCACCATTGACCAGATATTTTAAATTGGTGAGAGATCTGGAGGATGTGCTGGCCAGGGCAGCAGTCGAACATTTTCTGTATCCAGAACGGCCCGTATAGGACCTGCAACATGCGGTCGTGCATTATCCTGCTGAAATGTAGGGTTTCGCACGGATCGAATGAAGGGTAGAGCTACGGGTCATAACACATCTGAAATGTAACGTGCACTGTTCAAAGTGCCGTCAATGTGAACAAGAGGTGACCGAGACGTGAACCAATGGCCCCCCGTACCATCACGCCGGGTGATACGCCAGTATGGCGATGACGAATACACGCTTCCAATGTGCGTTCACCGAGATGTCGCCAAACGCGGATGCGACCATCATGATGCTGTAAACAGAACCTGGATTCATCCGAAAAAATGACGTTTTGCCATTCGTGCACCCAGGTTCGTCGTTGAGTACACCATCGCAGGCGCTCCTGTCTGTGATGCAGCGTCAAGGGTAACCGCAGCCATAGTCTCCGAGCTGCTGCAAACGTCGTCGAACTGTTCGTGCAGATGGTTTATGTCTTGCAAACGTCCGTATCTGTTGAATCAGGGATCGAGACGGGGCTGCACGATCCGTTACAGCCATGCGGATAAGATGCCTGTCATCTCGACTGCTAGTAATACGAGGCCGTTGGGATTTAGCACGGCGTTCCGGCTTACCCTCCTGAACCCACCGATTCCACATCTGCTAACAGTCATTGGATCTCGACCAACGCGAGCAGCAATGTCGCGATACGATAAACCGCAATCGCGATTGGCTACAGTCTGCCGCCGGCAGTGCTGCGAGGCGGTCACGCGCCAGAGCTCTGCGGGCGAGGCGCGCACGGTGTGTTTGTGTTTACTTCGGCCGCTGTAAGTGCCGTTTTCCTTCTAGACCACCATGGCGCACAACTATCGGAAGACGACATTACGTTTCAACCTTTGTTCCGACTTCGCCCGACCCAAGGCCCTGGAGGTAGAACGATTTATACGCGATGAAGTTAAAATACCACCAACGGATCTAATTGGTATCCACTTGTCCATAGTTAGCAGTACCGTCTACGTCAAAATGATCAACGATGCGGCGTGCGACAAGGTGCTTCAAGAGGCAATACGTGGATTGCGCTTCTGTCATTCCGACGGCAACGTCGGACCCGTTACCGTCGATCACGCAGGTCTCGGCACACGGACGATAAGGATCTTCTACCTGCCGTTCGAACTACCTGCAGACGTCGTCATCGAGGCGCTCCGTCCCTATGGCAACGTTCTGGAACATGTTGCCGAACGATGGGTCCAATTTCAGACCTATCCAGTTTTAATCGGTGTTAGACAGGTCCGCATCGAGTTGCAGAAACACGTGCCCTCCTATCTACGTATCGGAGGCTGCCGTGCCATTATAATGTACGACGGCCAACCTCGGACCTGTTCCGGTTGCGGGAAAGAAGGTCACCTACGGTCTGAATGCATTCAACGACGTGTCGCGCAGCTCCCGTTGTCGGAAGCGTCCGTCACACCCACGATAACCGCCCTACCGGTCACTTACGCAGCGGCTCTTGCCACGTCTACAGTTTCGTCCAGTCCGTCGCCCGGTCCTTCCGATCGGCACGTCCCACCGTCCCAGTCACCAACGGACGGTGCAGACGTCCCACCTGACAACTTTGCCGCCGACAGGCTCCCGCACCGGACGCTGAGGAGACCAGTACATCTTCACAACACCTGTTTGACAATTTCATTGTACCCACCGACGCCTTCGAACCAGGTCGACGCTCCTCCTTGCCGTCGTCCGACACTGAGGAACACGTGCGCAAACAACGCTCGCCACGTAGGCGCAAACGCCGTCGCCGTTCACCCACGGGCTCTCAGAGCGTTGCCACCCGCGACGACGAAGACGACATCCAAGCAGCCGACATTTGCACGCAGAGGTCGGCGGACAACTTTCACGATAAACAAGACATTTCGCAGGACGGGACCACTATGGAGGTCGCCACGCACAATGTAACGATCGGTGCGCCGGTTGAGACGCCTGTCTCCCCGCCGACAACTCCAGATCTCTCTCACCACGACGCAATTCCCATGGACATTGGACAGACCCACGGCATAGGAGCATGGGCCGACGACATTGAGGAAGGTACGCCCCCTCCTCCGGATGAGTTGCCTCCGCCGGACGAGGCTGCCTGTTAACATCAAAAGCGAGGCATTGCAGCTGATGGGACGGGACTTCCTGTCGGTGCCCTCCTCTTACTTCCCTTGGTGATGGTAGATGCGCGTCCACCACCACTGAAACAAACGTACCGGTTTGCCACACTGAACATCAACATGATCGGCACTGCACCCAAGCTGCAACACCTATGTGACATGCTTCGGGCCTCTGACGTCGACGTCGCCCTTCTTCAGGAAGTACGCGTTGCCACACTACCACCAGTCTACGGCTACGACTCATACACGTCCCCATGTGATCAATCAGGGCGTGGAGTGGCTTTCTACATACGCGAAGGAATCCCACTCACGGACACGACAATCCTTCCCTGTGGAAGAGGCATGGCTGTTACCATCTTCGACACGCGCGTCATCAATATCTACGCTCCGTCTGGCTCCACGAACCGTCGGCAGCGGTCCACTTTCTTCGGACATGACGTGGCGCCCCTGTTTTCTGGACGCTATGATCGCCTTATCATGGGAGGCGATTTCAACTGTGTCCTCCATCCGCAGGACCAAGTGCCTGGTTATTCGCCATGCCCGGCGTTGCTCACCTTAATCGAAGATTTTCATCTAGTGGACGTTTGGGAGAAAATTCATGGCAATACCCTCGGTTTTACCCATTATACAGCACATTCTGCGAGCAGACTGGACCGGTTTTATGTCTCTGCTCACCTCGGCAATGAAGTCGCCCAAGCTGAACGATGGCCCCCTGCATTTTCGGACCATTGCGCCGTCATTTGCTCCCTGGCTCTGCCACCTCAATCAGTGTGGCGCAGCAGAGGTTACTGGAAGCTTAATACCTCCCTCCTTAATGATCCACACTGCCGACAATGTATTGTCACTACATGGGCGTCTTGCGAAAGACGCCTTCCGCAGTACACATCCACGTTCCATTGGTGGCTCAAATGTGCCAAACCAGCGATCAGAAAGGCCTTCATACAATGTGGCAAGGAAGCAGCAGCATGGCGTCGAGACACCACAAATTTTCACTACACCGTCCTCCGTGAGCTCGATGCGCTCCCTGCATCACCTGACACCCACAGGGAACGACAACGTACTAAAGCTCGTCTCCTCTCTCTTCAACGTGCACGATTGCATGGTGTCGTGGTGCGTTCCCGACGACAAGACCTCCTCCACGACGAAACCCCATCCACAATCCATGCCGCATCCGACCATAGTCGTCGACGTCGGCTTTTCGTCCCTAACATCACGACCTCCGATGGTGTTCACCACACAACACAGGCAGCAGTCGTGTCTGCATTTGCTGAACATTATCGCCAATTTTATGATGATGAACCGATGGCGACGCCCATTCCTGATGATCTCCGTTCTTCCTTTGATCGGACCGTCACCGTAGCGGAGTCAACGTCCATGATGTCTGCAATCACCGCAGAAGAGGTGGTAGATGCGATCAACAAAGGGGCCAAGAACAAATCACCCGGACCAGACGGTCTCCCAGTGGAGTTTTACCGGGCGTTCACCACGTTAATGCTTCCTTGCTGGGCGGAAATGATTCAGGAACTCTTTACTCCGTCCTTCCCAATTCCACCTGAATTCGTCGCTGGCATTCTTCTACCTGTGTCTAAACCGAAGGGAGGGTCTCATGTCTCTGCATATCGCCCCCTTATACTACTGAATGCAGACTATAAGATCTATGCACGCCCCTTAGCAGCGCGCATACGCACCGTCTTACCTAAGGTCTTTTCACCTGAGCAGACTGCACGTGGTTGTGGGGCCACCTTACAAACGGCCCTAGGAGAATCCCGTGACCTCATTGCACTGGCGTCGGTTTGTCGCCTTCGTGCAGCACTGGTATCCGTCGATTTCACGAGTGCCTTTGATCGCGTTCGACACCCATTCCTCCTCATGGTGGCGACACGTATGGAGTTCCCATTGCTTTTTGTCGATGCCATTCGCCGATTAGTACTTCCCGCGGTCTCGATGGTACAAGTCAATGGGAGGCTTGTAGGACCGATTCCTATACGCCGCTCTGTGCGTCAAGGATGCCCTATGTCTACTTTACTATATGCCATTGCACTTGAGCCCCTCATCACTGGACTTACCTCTAGACTGCAGGACCTCACTTTGCGTGACCACAACTTTCACTGTAGGGCTTATGCGGACGATCTCCTCTTTCTCACCTGCTCCTCCACGGAACTCAATGACGCCATCCAATGGATCCACCAGTATGGACGTCTTTCTGGTAGCATTCTTAATGTCCGTAAATCGACTATGATGCACATTGGGCGCGGCCTCCCGGCTATGGTGCCGACCCCACTCCCAGTCAGTGCCACCCTTCGTTACTTGGGTATCGAATTTACGAGCTCCACACACCGCACAGTGGCCCTGGCTTACCGGCGGCTTTTGCAGTCGATTCGGCACCATGTCCGCGGTCAAGTGTACCGTAACTTAAACCAACTCCAACGTGTGTCCTATGTCAACATCTCTGTCGCCCCTAAACTGGTACACGTCGCCCAGATCCTCCCAATGCCGTTACTCCTTGGCCGCCGCATTCAATCAGCCTTTGGATATTTCGTGTCAGCAGGGGCACTTTTCAAAGTCCGCTACGACACTCAAACACTGCCTCCTGCAAAAGGTGGCCTCGGACTCATCAACGTGCGGGCACGCTCTTCTGCACTCTTTGTCCATACTCTGTTGCGGCACTGGCAGGGGCCGGTCCCGTCCTTAACACGCAGTCTCTTAGATATCCTCCGACCAGCTTCTCTCGATCCACCGATCAATGAGGCACCTATTTCTCCATTATTGTACTACGTCGCCAATTGTTTCATAGAACTCAGCTACGTTCGGGCCGATCTTCCAGTCACCCGTCCTCCCCGTACAAAAGATTATTATCGTTTGATTATGCTGTCCAACCCTTGCGACCCCATGGTGCTACAGCATCCTGACATTAACTGGCGCACGGTTTGGGGGTATGTGCATGCACCCTTTTTACCGTCGTCTGTGTCTGCACTCTGGTATGTTTTAGTCTATGGAAAATTCCCGACTAATAGTCGACTTTATCGCATAGGACTGGCCACCTCCCCACTCTGCCCTGACTGTCAGCTCGAAGACACCGCCGAGCACCGTCTTACGTGACCCCTGAAACAAAACGTATGGCTCCTCATCCAACGAATCGTGGGCTTTTACCTCCGTGCCCCGCCAACGACGGTAACGCCGGATTTCCTGTTGTTGCCCCAGACATTTCACTACCCTCTTGCTAAGCACCATACCCTAATCTGGTTTCGAGGACAGGCTTTAGAATATCTCTTTCAGAGTGGTCCGCATACAGTCCTTGACTTCTGGTACAAAGTTGTGACCTCGCATAGCACCCTCACCCGAAAACCATCGTACCGACAAACTTTTGCCGGTTATCTCTGCAGCGTCTTCCTTGATCCCCCTCAAAGTTGGGGTGTACTATGCCTACCTGTCATATGATGCAACACCCTTATCCACGTTCTCATGCATCGACCAAAAACAAACACAAATTTTTTATTTTTTTTTTTAAAAAAGGAAGAAGACAGAATATTTTATATTTTGTTGTATTTAATGTTTTTCTTTTTTAATATTTCTTTTTGTTTAACTAACAGTCATGTGTATATTTTTAAATGGTACCTTGAAGACCTCTTGCATAGTGAATATATATGTACTTTTAGTTTGTTCAATACAAATTTTTAAACAAAAACAAAAAAAGGACAAAAAAAACAAGGAAAACATGAAATGTTCAATTTTGTTGTATTAAAAAAAAAAAGTGGTCAGCTCGACAGACTGTCAATCCAAAGGGCCCGTGTTCGAATCCCGGCTGCGTCGGAGATTTTTCTCCGCTCAGGGACTGGGTGTTGTGTTGTCCGTATCATCATCCTTTCATCCCCATCGACGCGCAAGTCGCCAACGTGGCGTCAAATCGAAAGACTTGCACCAGGCGAACTGTCTACCCGACGGGAGGCCCTCGTCACACGACATTTCATTTTCACGAGCCAGTTGCTCGGCCACCATTGACCAGACATTTTAAATTGGTGAGAGATCTGGAGGATATGCTGGCCAGGGCAGCAGTCGAACATTTTCTGCATCCAGAACGGCCCATATAGGACCTGCAACATGCGGTCGTGCATTATCCTGCTGAAATGTAGGGTTTCGCACGGATCGAATGAAGGGTAGAGCTACGGGTCATAACACATCTGAAATGTAACGTGCACTGTTCAGAGTGCCGTCAATGTGAACAAGAGGTGACCGAGACGTGAACCAATGGGCCCCCGTACCATCACGCCGGGTGATACGCCAGTATGGCGATGACGAATACACGCTTCCAATGTGCGTTCACCGCGATGTCGCCAAACGCGGATGCGACCATCATGATGCTGTAAACAGAACCTGGATTCATCCGAAAAAATGACGTTTTGCCATTCGTGCACCCAGGTTCGTCGTTGAGTACACCATCGCAGGCGCTCCTGTCTGTGATGCAGCGTCTAGGGTAACCGCAGCCATAGTCTCGGAGCTGATAGTCCATGCTGCTGCAAACGTCGTCGAACTGTTCGTGCAGATGGTTGATGTCTTGCAAACGTCCGTATCTGTTGAATCAGGGATCGAGACGGGGCTGCACGATCCGTTACAGCCATGCGGATAAGATGCCTGTCATCTCGACTGCTAGTGATACGAGGCCGTTGGGATTTAGCACGGCGTTCCGGCTTACCCTCCTGAACCCACCGATTCCACATTCTGCTAACAGTCATTGGATCTCGACCAACGCGAGCAGCAATGTCGCGATACGATAAACCGCAATCGCGATTGGCTACAACCCGAACTTTATCAAAGCCGGAAACATGATGGTACGCATTTCTCCTCCTTATACGAGGCATCACAACAACGTTTAACCAGGCAACGCCGGTCAACTGCTGTTTGTGTATGAAAATCGGCTGGAAACTTTCCTCATGTCAGCACGTTGTAGGTGTCGCTACCGGCGCCAACCTTCTGTGAATGCTCTGAAAAGCTAATCATTTTCATATCACAGTATCATCTTCCTGTCGGTTAAATTTCGCGTCTGTAGCACGTCATCTTCGTGGTGTAGCAATTTTAATGTCCATTAGTGTATTTACAGGCATTTCAGCTTCGGTGGTTGTTAACGGCCAGCCGTCTGAGAATTCCTGAAGGATGCCAACTCTGAACGACTTTGTTGTGCTTTCTCTGGAGACCCTACTTCGGATGTTGGTATCCCATCTGAAAGGTTGGACGATTTCCGAAGAGACCATAGCTATTTGTCCCTACTCGGATGTCGTGATGGTTCTTCGGTGATTCTTGTCGGAGTTCTGGCACACTACTTAATGAAGGTATAATGGAGGCTTCTTAATTTGCGAGGTTTTGTTGACGTGGTTCTTCCATGGCCTACTGCAGTGGATCGACATACATCTCTCGGTATCATCATTGATCTTTGTCCACTCAAAATGGGGACGCTCGAATGGAAGTCTGTTACGGACGAAATTCAGGGAGCGATACTAGAGCAAGAAGGCGCTCTCTCACTGTGCTTCACGAAGTCCGAATACTGAATACATGTATCTTATACAAAGCTTATTTCTTATCCCAAGTTAATCCTCTACCATTGATAGAGCCGAAGAAACTACAACAGTTGTCTGGTTTTTCTTATGGAAACGACAAATCTTTCGCTTGCGGTATGAGGTGGCGTCGAAGCCTCGTTCCTCAGAGGGGGAGTGGGGGGGGGGGGGGGGGGGGGCAGGGGGGACGCTGATGTAATAATGTGCGTCGACGTACTGTTTTGATGATAACTCAAGGAACTCATACATTCACGTCTCGTTTATTTCTCTGTGTCAATCCTGATGGTGTTGCCCCCCGTATTTGTGTTGGCCTCATAAATTACGAATTAAAACACATTAGTGATTTCTATCTTTCGTTAAGCTATTTAGGGGCTGACATATTAAGGACTCGCAACCTGGTCCAATATCAGTCTTCCGATTTTGCCGATGCGCGTAGCGTCCTCATGGTATAAGGTGGTAAATAACTTGATTCCAATGAACTAGTGACTTTTCCGTATGGGGCTTAGCAAGACGTATTGAGGGAGTCTTTGTAAGTCTACAGATTCCATAGGACATCGTTTTACTTGTGGAGGCCATATCCCAAACTGGTCTCGGATTAGGACACAGTTGGCTTTCATTACTCGACCTTCTGAAACTGTGTAAACTAGGGAAATCATATTTCGCCCAGATTCTTCCTTCTTTCCACAGTCGAAAACCCATACCATAATGTGGTTGCTGGGACGCTTCGTTCATCACATCGTAGAGGGCGATGGAGAAGTTCACATGGCCTTCAGGAAATATATGATTACAACTTATTGGAAATGCTTGAGACTGTCTCGAAATAAAGACCTCTTCACCAACATGTTGAAACTTGTTTTTCGTCTGCGAGGTGTTGTTTAATTTCATTTTCCTGATGATAGGTGTGCCTTGTTATGTATGTTTCCCGTCTGTTTTGCTCTAGCTTGTTCTCTGCTGGTTTCCCTGCTCGTTTTGTTTTGTGTTTAGCCTCAATATCACTCTAGTTCTATTGTATAATGTGTATAGATGCAGTACTTATGCACATGAAAGTGTATAATCCTTGTAATCAAACTGAAATTTTTCCTAGACGGAAGGGTTAGTTTTCTATTCGGACTATAATCTGATTTCGTAGTCTTTCTGCTTTTGTATTCTATATAAAAATACAAAATAAATAATATTTTAAGAAATTAATAAAATATATAAAAATTAACAAAGTTGTTGATACACAGCATGATAACTGGGTAGTGGTTTGACGGGCAATTTCTCCAGCTATTTTTCCACTTCTCTTTTTGTTTATTATTCTGTTATCATAACCAATCTTTTCTCACATCAGCAGCTTATATTACATTATGATTTGACTGTGGTTTACTGAAGTTTCATGATAGTAACAAGTCACTCTGATAATAAAAAACGTAAAAAAAAATTGTGGCGACAAATGGACAGGTGGCCCAAAGCCATACCGACCGTTTACTGTGAGATTATGCAACAATAACGAGAAGTTTCACATGAAAATCGGAAAACTAGATCATGGAAACGAAAACTGTATATCTCGTTAACTATCCAGTCACATTAATACACTGTAAAGTACATGGCTGGGCTGCATGTTACTAGTACCACTCAACGTTGGTTGTGTCGGACGATACTTACTACTCACAGAAGAATATCTTTTGCCAAATCGCAGCAGAACTGCCCGTGACGTGATATTATATTAATTGTAAAAGGTAAGGTGCTTACTCCCAAAACTGGTACGAGCCGTTCTGTTCTTTGTATAAATTACCAACGCTCCAGCTTTCCAAAGGGAAACCTTTACTTCTACAAAATAACTCTACTATTGTGAAAAAGAGATAACCTTAGAAAGAGGGAGACGAAGATACGCATCCGTTGCTCAAAAATAATATAGATTAATAAAGTTGTTTACGGAGCAACATTCATAAACAAATGCTTCACCAAGTTCTTGACGCGTCAGATTCGTATGTAAACTCTACCATTCGAGGGCTGCTTCTGCCTTCATGGTCAAGGGGAAGTCCTCGAAGCTTGAGACTGCATCCAAATCTGACGTGACAAGAACTGCCTGAATCATTTGTTCAAGCATGTGGATTACTGTTGTGTCTATCGTCTGCTACAAGGCAGTATCGTTTATCTCTGTTACGAAGAGAAGTTACGGTACTAATATGAAATGATTCGGATAACAACAGCCACCTGTCAGCTGACATTTCAGAACAGTCCGTGTGAAGATAATGAGAAAAATTACGTCGAATAATCTAAATAAATCGTTACATCAACAAAAAAGCTTTAATTACAGCTACAACAATATGCGTACAGAGACGTACACTGCGTCAGACGATAGCTGCATGTGATCAGACTACCTTGCGACTCATTAAGCGGTTCAGATGCTACAGCACAAATTAAAAATAAACGATATGCAAAATTATTCAGGCGTACACAAAGATTAAGTCGATTCGCATTACCTTTATTCCATTGTAGAAAGACTGAGATGCATGATTGATTTGATAAGAACATTAGCAATTAATTGAAATGGCGATTAGTAAAACTGACTGTAAATCAAATGCTGTGTGAAATGTGGAGAGTCTGATTGTACTACTGAAAAACACAAAGGCGGCTTCAGAGTACCATTCGTTATTAATCAGTAGCATATTATTTAGCTGTTCGCTTATTTTATATGTAGTTTTGAAATGATAGAGTTTATCTTTTAATGATTAAAAGAGAACCAACAGACAGAAAACATCTAAGGTCTCAAAATGTCCAACATGGGCAGACGAATTAACTGTTATAGTAGACTTCATGTAATGATTTAAGTGATTGACCGTTTTCTACATTTTCAGTGGTAAATCTGTGATTTTACATCTCACTTACCCATCCCTTCCTCTAACAAATGGAAACCAATGATTGTGGTGTCATCTTTGGCTTCCGAAGCATCTGAGCCGATCCTAACGACCCTATTTGTAGTTGTGAATATTGCAAATACTTTGAACTATAGTTAATCGAAGCTTATCATGGGGGTGTAGGTGAACAAGAAGAGCAGTGCCACAATCATAACACTGCGAAGAGCTCAAATTTGACATCTTAATTGTGATATATTCTACATTCAGTATTTAAAAAATCTGCTTAAAACGAACATTACGTACTGAAATTAGAGCGAAAGAGTGCACTAATGTTCAAAATCACGTTCGTATGTTATCAAGCATCAGTTAAAACGAACGTTATAAATATGTAATCAATGAAGCTCCTGTAAGTCTCAGATGACCGAGAGAGAGAAATAAGGAGAAAAGTGGAGCATGATGGCGCTTGCTTTATCTAGCCAGTAGGCCGTAGGATTTCGCCGTGTTTTGCCAAATACAGCTGGCGGTTGCCCACAAGGTCCTTTGTGATGGGCACGGGCGGTACATGTTGACTGCTCTACGACACCGACAAAAGTGAGATTGAGTGATCCCGCTGGGCCCACAGCTCGTGGTCGTGCGGTCGCGTTCTCGCTTCCCACGCCCGGGTTCCCGGGTTCGATTCCCGGCGGGGTCAGGGATTTTCTCTGCCTCGTGATGGCTGGGTGTTGTGTGATGTGCTTGGGTTAGTTAGGTTTAAATAGTTCTAAGTTCTAGGGGACTGATGACCATAGATGTTAAGTCCCATAGTGCTCAGAGCCATATGACCCATTTATTTTATCCCGCTGGCTCCTGTTTAAAAACTCGGTCTCAGCAACAAAACAGCAAACTGTCAGGGTAGGCAGTCCCAGTTTCCTAAATGTTGGCGATTATTCCTAATATCAGGCCTATTCGACGCAGCGTAACGGCCTACTAAAGACACTTACATAACTCACGCTTATCTGTAGCTGTGTCCACGGAGGACAACAACAACTAATCTAGTGCGACAACTGTTTCACCTTACAATTCAGTAGCCCGCGCAGTAAAGACTTCACTATATTGCTCGTATATTTCAGCTTCCTGGTCAAGCAGCTTTTGTATTTCGTCAGTATTGATAAATTTTTTACCTCTTGTTTCATTTCACCGTTCGTGACAAAAGCGTTTGCCGATGACAGCATATTTGTTCCAAGAACGTAATACAAATCTTCCGAAACGGTGTTTGTTCTGTATAACCACTTGTATGATTCTCAGTTTCTTCAATACTATACGAATATCCTATCTTTCGCTTATGTTGTTCTAGGTTCCTGACAAAAATATAAATAGGTTAATTCAGCACGATATGAATTAATAAATACGGACCTGCATGTATCACTTACTGGTTAAGGCGCTGGATTCGTGCGCGGGAGAATCGGGGTCCAGGGTACTGTCCAGGTGTACTAACCTAGGTTTTCCATAGTTTTATTGGCTGAAACCTCACTCATATAAATAATACGATGCCAGGTACATCGTCCACAGCCGGCCGGGGTAGCCGGGCGGTTCTAGGCGCTACAGTCTGGAACCGCGGAACCGCTACCGTCGCAGGTTCGAATCCTGCCTTGGGCATGGATGTGTGTGATGTCCTTAGGTTAGTTAGGTTTAGGTAGTTCTAAGTTCTAGGGGACTGATGACCTTGGAAGTTAAGTCCCATTGTGCTCAGAGCCATTTTCAACTTTATTTATTTATCAGTTTATTCATTCCCGTGAGATCACGGGCCATGATTCATCATAAGAGCATATGCAGCAGTCAAAAGATGTTGCAGGCACGAAGATGGCTAAAGAAAGTAAAATCTCTAATAGAACGAGGTAGAGAGAGAGCGATTGTTTCAAAGAGACTGTAACAGCGGATGAGAGAATATGCTGAATTGAGCAGAACTATCCTGAAATGTCTTCCAGAAGAGCTGAGAGGAATCAGTGAAAATTTCGTAACTGAAATACCTTGAAACAAGGATATGAAGAAGATACCACAGTTCATGCGTAAGATAGAGACAGAAGAATAATTAATAAGGGCAAGAAAATTTTACAAGCGTTCCGAAATATCTTGCAATTTTTGTGTGGTGAAAGAAGAGAGCCATTGGCTTGACGAAATGTATAAGTCAAATCGGTATCAAGTAAGAGAAATGCGGCTGGAGATGATGGTATTTCAATAGAAATGGTTAAACCCGGAAATAAAGAATAAAAGAACCTTGCTAAATTGTAGTATGCCCGCGAAGGAAGACAGTTCGATTTCACGAGAAAGGAGTTATACGAGACACATATAGCTCTAATCTATTCAGCATCCTCTCTGTTATGTATAAGATATTCTCGAAAATTATCACCAACAACACACAAAAAATACATTAGATTTCAATCCTGAAAAGGAACAAGCTGGCTTTCAAAGTGGATCAGTGCAATGGACTATTTGCAAGCCATCAATAAAATAATATGACGGACGAATGAATAGTAATTACCACTTTGTCTGAGATTTATAAATTTTGGTATAGTGCTTGACTCAGAGGGAGCAAACTCTTAATTAACAGCGTAGAAAACAAAGACATTCATTGACCTTATCTTAGTACGCTTAAGAATATATTTCTTAAACTGGGAAAACTAAAACTCATCATTTGTGAGTGGAATAAGTTTGAACCACCCATTCTACTGCTTTCACTAGTGGGGACAGACTTCAACAACCAACGGAAGAGCGTGAGATACCATGGTTCAAATGGCTCTGAGCACTATGGGACTTAACATCTGAGGTCATCAGTCCACTAAAACTTAGAACTACTTAAACCTAACTAACCTAAGGACATCAAACTCATCCATGCCCAAGGCAGGATTCGTACCTGCGACCATAGCGGTCGCACGGTTCCAGACTGAAGCGCCTAGAAGCGCTTGGCCACACCGGCCGGCGATACACCATGTTTGAAGGAAAGCCTAAATGTCAGTTTAACAAAATTTAAAAAAAAATCGTACAGATAAGCAATGAAGATGCAGAATCAGTTCATGAGTTACTTTTAGTACAGCTGAAGTCGACCAATTCATGATCAGCAGAAGAAATATACGCGAGAGTAAATATTGCCTAGAGTTTTGGGAACTAAGTTCCCAGTGAATTTGAGAAAGAACGTTTACGAAGTCTAGAAGAGGTTTGCATCCAGCAATGATTATAAAATATGTCATGACGACTTAAGGTTTTTTTTTGCGTTGTAGCTGACTCTGTCACGTCTGCTGTTAGCTGTTGAATTACTACCACTACTGCTCCAATTGAGACTGACATGGCGCCTACAACGACCACTGTTGCAACTATTACTACTGCTACTAATATGACTATTACCCCTGGCTGTTACTCTTTGACCGAGATTGTTAGCGTAGTGGTTCGCACATTGGACTCACATTGGGGAGGACTGTGGTTCAAACTCGTGTCACGCTATCCTGATTTAGGTTTTCAATGATTTCCCTAAATCACTTAAGGCAAATGCTGGGATGGTTCCTTTGAAAGGGCACTGTTGCTATCCTTCTACATCCTTCCCTTATCCGAGATTGTGCCCCGTCTCTAATGACTTCCTAGTCGACGGGACTTTAAACACTAATTTCTTGTTCAAATTTGTGTGAAATCTTATAGGACTTAACTGCTAAGGTCATCACTCCCTAAGCTTACACACTACTCAACCCAAATTGGTCTAAGGACAAACACGCACACACCCATGTACGAGGAAGGACTCGAACCTCCGCCGGGAGCTGCCGCACAGTCCATGACTTCCGTGCCCAAGACCGCTCGGCTAATCCCGCGCGGCCCACTAATTTTTTGCTCCTCCTTCCTGTTATTCTGTGATAAATATTCTATGATGTCTCCAAGGTGTCAGCCTAAGCACACGTGCTTGCTATAATAACAACACTGTAGTACACGGGAAAGCGTTGTCGTTGAGTGACTGTAGGAGGGTGTAGCATTACTTAAATATACCTATTATTTGGTGTGATAAATGGCAGCTTTTCCCAAACATAGAAAAATGTAAGTGAATGTAGATGAGTAGAAAAAAAATCCCGTGATGTTATATTACAAATTAGTGGTGTGCTGCTTGGCGTAGTTACGTCTATTAAATATCTAGGCTTAACGTTGCAAAACAATATGAAATGGATCGAGCACGTGAGGTGTTCAGCAGGGAAGGCGAATGCTCGACTTCGGTTTATTGGGCGCAGTCCAGAAAACTGCTAGTCAACTCTAAAGGAGTCTGCGTATAAAACACTTGTACGACCCATTCTCGAGTACTGCTCGAGTATTTGGTGTCCCCAGCATTAAACGAAGGCATGGGACAAATTCAGAAGAATGCTGCAAGATTTATTTCCGGTAGGTTCGATTAACACGTGAATATTACGGAAATGCTCCGTGAACTCCAATTGGAATCCCTGGAGGAAAGACGACTGTTGCAAAAGTTTAGAGAACCGACGTTACAGACCGACGGCAGAACAATTCTAATGCTACCAACGTACATCTAACGTAAGGATCACTACTACCAAATAAGAGAAATTAGGGTTCGTACACAGGCTTACACACAGTTTTTTTTATTCGTTCAATTTGCGAGTGAAACAGAAAAGTGGATGACTAGTAGCGGCAGAAGGTGCCCCAGGCAATGCACCGTATGGTGGCTTGCGAAGTGTTTTCGCAGATACGTATGTAGATATCTATATCCTAAACGGCAGTTCCTACAAAAAGCCATATCTCGTCTTACCAACGAGTTCTCACGTGCGCCGTGCGGTCTGTGGCGCCTTGCCACGGTTCGTGCGGCTGCCCCCGTCGGAGGTTCGAGTCCTCCCTCGGGCATGGGTGTGTGTGTGTCTTGTCCCTAGCGTAAGTTAAGTTAAGTTAGATTACGCAGTGTGTAGTCTAATTTGGACTCATAGAACTTACCAGAATTTCCAAATTTCTTCAGGGTACTATCCACATCTGTTAGGTTGCCTTTAACTGGCAGGCCCTCACCGTTAACTACCAGCCAGGAATGATTCTCTGCACTACTGGCGTCCTTCTTCAAACCAAGGATCTTCTCTAACGATCACCGCCATCTTGGTGACCACCAAGAATTACCGTTTGAAAAGCGTTGCCTTAAAATTATCGTGGCTCGAATTTACTCATGTACAGAGGAAATATTATTAAGTAATTATTGTCTCTCGTCTTGGGGACACACAGATACTCGGTAGGCAGGGTATTTTTAATTTCAAATTAGAACTTATTTCCTTAGTGAAATGAATGTAGTGTAAGAGGGGATTTCCGTTTCACTGCAGTGCTGCAGCGTATATGAAACCCAGCGCGGCTCCGAAGCGGGTTAAGAAACACTAACATGTAGACAAGGGGTTGGTGTTGCCTTCGAATGAAACATTTTTCATCGCCCCTTATACACTCACGTTCCGGAAACACAAAACACCTTGGACTACTAAAGACAGGACGTTCATATTCACAGGACAAGTACATTAGTATGTTCTGCAGAAATGATTAGCATTTCCGTCACCTCGGCTGAGCATCAGTCCTGTTGCCTAGTAGGCACAGGGTCCACCTTGGGCACTAATAACTTTGTTCCATGCGTGACGACATCGATGTGTATGGTGCCATGTGGTACAGCTATCCATGGTGCATACAACTTTTTTCAAAGTTCATCTGTGGTGGGTGGGATTGGATCACAGCGCTGCACTCGTCATTTCACCATGTCCCATACCTTTTCGATTGGTGACAAGTCTTGTGATCTAGCGGGCCAGCGCAAAAGGCTGATTTTTGGTTGTACCCAGTAGCACCCCACACAATGAAGGCTTGAGTTGGCGCTGTATGTCTTCTGCGAATGCTCTCACAGGTGAAGCTCCCCCTGTCGGTGGCGAACCAAAACACAGCCATCAAACAATCAGGACCTGGATTGGTCGGAAAAGTGGACGACGCGCACGTAATCCATGCCGTAATAGACGGCGACGGACTGTCGCTCCTGATATGACTAGCGTACGATGAGTTACACTGTTCCACGGTAGTGCCAGATCCGAGGAGGACGTAGCTCTGTCCTGCAATGCCATTCGGATGAGGTGTCGATCTTTTCGCGGGTTGGTGTGGGTTGGGCGACCTGACCCATCTCGTCGTGTTCTACGGCCTTCCGTGAACCATTCTGCACACACATGTTACACAGCTGGAACACTTCTTGCCACACGAGCAGCGGTTTCCGGAATGAATGCATCACATTCTCTCATGCCAATAATGCGCACGCTTTGGAGCTTTCTGATTTTATGGTACGGTTCGTGTATACGTCTGCGACGGTTCTTGCATGTGTGCTTAAGTCACTCTAATCTATTACCTCCGCAGTTGCATTTTACCGGTCTGTGGTGTTGCCTCGCGATATCAATATTGACCACGATTCCGCGGTCCGACAGAAGCTAATCATTTCTGCAGAATACAAAAAAGTACATTTCTGTAAATATGAACGTCCTGTCTCTAGTATTTCAAGGTGTTCTGTCTTTTTCTGGACACGAGTGTATAACAGTTTGAAGTAAGTCAGTGACCTTTAGGATGGGAGCATATTTAAGGTGAGGCGTACTGCACCTCATGGTCTAACTCGTTTTCGCGTTTGAAGGAGCCCACACTGTGTCAGTGGTAGCAGAGAAGTTCAATCTCGGTAAACTGTGCATTCACCCTGTGTGATAGTCTGTAGAACTCTAAATTTGTGTGGATCGCAGTATAGGTCAACTTAGAAATTGTCACGGAGTTAGTCTCAGAGCATCGCACCTGTCTGCTGAATTCTTGAACCTTATGTATACTATGGTATCTGTGTCAAGGGGCATTTTATGTTAAGAGCGGGTGAGTTGGTATTAGTTAAAATCGGACCCAGGGAATAAACCCTGAAATTTCGTTTCTGAAGATACAAACTTTCTCCAGTCAGGATGACTTCATTTTTCATATTAATATAGCTTGGGCACGAATACCAGTGAACGTGAAATTTAACGATGTTACGAAATAAGCTCTGGGTAGTGACTATACCATATAATAAAGCTGATACAGTCTAAAGAAAACTACTATATATTCGCTTAATATTTTGAAATGTTTCGGTAAACGAGGTTTGTTAGCTTCTTTCATCTTTCCCCATGCTGTATCCGGCAATTGCACGATACCGACATGTTAATTCGGATTTGTCAGTGTTAGTGGTAGAGGGTGGCTGGATGCCCTTCCTCTCGCTACCCCTTTCCCCTGAGACGCTATCTGTGTACCTCATCCGTCTGCGTCTAGTACTCTCTCAACTGAAAGCGTGAGAACGATTTTCGAAATGGTTGCGAATCTGAGCGGACCCTGAAGTAAACCGACAATCCCATTACTTGAATACTCGAAGCAGTGCATTCTAGCAGTTTAAAACTGTGTGCCGTGCAGGGATAGCGCAGTCAGACTGTTTTCGAAATTATTACGGTGACATCTACATCTACATGGATACTCTCCAAATCACATTTACGTAATTTTCTATTATTCCAATTTCGTATAGCGCTCGGAAAGAATAAATACATAAATCTTTCCGTACGAACGCTGACTTCCCTTATTTTATCGTGGTGATCGTTCCGCCCTATGTAGGTCGATGTCAACAAAATATTTTCGCATTGGGAGGATAAAGTTGGTGATTGGAATTGCGTGAGTAGATTCCGTCGCAACGAACAACGCCTTTCTTTTAATGATTTCCAGCCCAAATCCTGTATCATTTCTGTGACACTCTCTCCCATAGTTCGCGATAATACAAAACGTGCTGCCTTTCTTTGAACTTTTTCGATGTACTCCGTCAGTCCTACCTGGTAAGGATCCCACACAGCGCAGCAGTATTCTAAAAGAGGACGGTCGGCCGTATTGTAGGCAGTCTCCCTAGTAGGTCTCTTATGTTTTCTAAGTGTCCTGACAGTAAAACACAGTCTTTGGTTAGCCTCCCCCACAACATTTTCTATGTGTTCCTTCCAGTTTAAGTTGTTCGTAATTATAATACCTAGGTATTTTGTTGAATTTACGGCTTTTAGATTAGACTGATTTATCGTGTAACCTAAGTTTAACGAGTTATTTTTAGCACTCATGTGGATGACTTCACACTTTTCGTTATTCAGGGTTAACTGCCACTTTTCGCACCATTCAGATATCTTTTCTAAATCGTTTTGCAGTTTGTTTTGATCTTCTTATGACTTTATTAGTCGATAAACGACAGCGTCGTCTGCAAATAACCTATCACGGCTGCTCAGATTGTCTCCCAAATCGTTTATATAGATAAGGAACAGCAAAGGGCCTATAACACTACCTTGGGGAACGCCAGAAATCACTTCTGTTATACTCGATGACTTTCCGTCAGTTACTACTAACTGTAACCTCTCTGACAGGAAACCACAAATTCAGTCAGATAACTGAGACAATATTCCATAAGCACGCAATTTTACCATAAGCCGCTTGTGTGGTACAGTGTCAAAAGCCTTCCGGAAATCCAGGAATACGTAATCGATCTGAAATCCCTTGTCAATAGCACTTCATGTGAATAAAGAGCTAGTTGTGTTTCACAGGAACGATGTTTTCTAAACCCATGTTGACTGTGTGTCAATAGACCGCTTCCTTCGAGGTAATTCATAATGTTCGAACACAATATACGTTAACGATATGGGCCTGTAATTTGGAGTATTACTCCTAATACCTTTCTTGAATTTGGTGTGACCTGTGCAACTTTCCAGTCTTTGGGTATGGATCTTTCTTCGAGCGAACGGTTGTATATGATTGTTAAGTATGGAGCTAATGCATCAGCATACTCCGAAAGGAACCTAATTGGTATACCGTCTGGACCGGAAGACTTGCTTTTATTAAGTGATTTGAGTTGCTTCACTACTCTGAGGATATTTACTTCTACGTTACTCATGTTGGCAGCTGTTCTCGATTGGAATTATTGAATATTTACTTCGTCTTCTGTTGTGAAGGCATTTCGGAAGGCTGTGTTTAGTAAATTCGCTTTGGCAGCACTGTCTTCGATAGTATCTCCATTGTTATCGCGCAGAGAAGGCATTGATTGTTTCTTGCCGCTAACATACTTCACATACGACCAGAATCTCTTTGGATTTTCTGCCAGGTTTCGAGACAAAGTTTCGTTGTGGAAACTGTTATAGGCGTCTCGCATTGAACTCCGCGCTAAATTTCGAGCTTCTGTAAAGGATTGCCAATCTAGGGGGTTTTGCATCTGTTTAAATTTGGCATCTTTGTTTCGTTGTTTCTGCAACAGTGTTCTAACCCGTTTGTTGTACCAAGGAGGATTAGCTCCATCGTTTGTTAGTTTATTTGGTATAAACCTCTCAACTGCTGCCGTTACTATTTCTTTGAATCTAAGCCACATATGGTCTACACTTATATTATTAATTTGGAATGAGTGCAGATTGTCTTTCAGGAAGGCGTCGAGTGAATTTTTATCTGCTTTTTGGATTAGGTATATTTTTCACCTTTTTTTCGAGGATTTGGGGATAACAATATTCAGTCTCGCTACGCCAACCCTGTGTTCACTATATATCGGTTTTGATGCTGATAATTGACTCAGGATTATTTGTTGCTAAGAGGTCAAGTGGGTTTTCACAACCGTTCACTATTCACGTGGGCTCATGAACTAACTGCTCGAAATAATTTTCAGAGAATTCGTTTAGCACAATTTCGGATGATATTTTATGCGTACCTCCGGAATTAAACATGTATTTTCGTTAACATATCGAGGGTAAATTAAAGTCACTACCAACTATTATCGTATGAGTCGGGTACGTGTTTGAAATCAAACTCAAGTTTTCTTTGAACCTTTCAGCATCTGCATCATCTGAACTGGAAGGTCAGTAAAAGGATCTAATTATTATTTTATTCCGGTTGCCAACAATGACCTCTGTCAAACTAACTCATAGGAAGTATCTACTTCTAACACCAACAAACACGCCACCGCCAACCGTGTTTAGCCTATCTTTTCGGAACTCCGTTAGGTTCTTCGCAAAAATTTCGGGTGAGCTTATATCCTGCTTTAGCCAGCTTTCAGTGCCTATAACGATTTGCGCATCAGTGCTTTCTATTAGCACTTGGAGCTCTGGTACTTTCCCAACACAGCTACGACAATTTACAACTGTTATACCAGTGGCTCCTGTATCTATGATCTTCCTGTGTTCAGCCTATATCCTTTCTGACTTAAGACCTCTAACCTAAAAAACCGCCCAATCCACGCCACACAGCCCCTGATACTCGTGTAGCCGCCTCCTGCGTATAATGGACACCTGACTTATTCTGCGGAACCCGAAACCCAACCACCCTTCGGCGCAAGGAATCTGCAGCCTACACGGTCGCAGAACCGTCTGAGCCTCTGATTTAGACCCTCTACTCAGTTCTATACCAGAGGTCCGCAATCGGTCCCGTCGACTATGCAGCAAATGGTCAGCTCTGCTTTCATCTTGCAAGCAAGACTGGCAGCCTTTACCACTTCTGTTAGCCGCTCGAAACCAGAGAGAATCTTTTCTGATCCAAAGTGACACACATCATTGGTACCGACGTGAGCAACTACCTGCAGTTGGCTGCACCCTGTGCTCTTCGTGGCATCCAGGAGGACGCTTTCCATGTCTGGAATGGCTCCACACGGTATGCACACGGAGTGTACATTGGTTTTCTTACCCTCCTTGTCAGCCAAGTCCCTAAGGGGCACCATATCGCGCCTAACGTTGGAGCTCCCAACTACCAATAGTCCCACCCTCTGCGATTGCCCTGATCGTGCAGGCTGAGTGGTTTCCTCTGAAACAGGACAGGTGACAGCATCTGGCTCAGCGACAGTGTCAGCCACAGACAGCACCTGGAACCTGTTTGTCAGACAAACCGCGCAGGCCTTACGTGCGGCCGCCTCGGAAGTCTTTCGCCGCCTGCTTCGCCCCGGGGCGTCCTCCCACTCGACCGCAGGTGAGGGGTCAGCCTCAGTGCGAGCTGTAACTGGATTGGCCACCGGTGAGGACCGATCGGAGGGCTATGACGCGCTGGACGTCCGTTGGATCCCCACGGCCGGCCCACAACAGTGGTCCCCATCCACTGCAGCCTCAAGCTGTGTAACAGAACCCATCACAGCCTGAAGCTGAGAGCCAAGTGTCACCAACTCGGCTCGCATCCGCACGCAACAATCGCAGTCCCTGTCCATACCAAACACCGTGGGAAACTAAACTATGCACATAAACGAACTATCGGCACGTGCTGCGCAACTCTAATGTAGACCATGACGAAAACGCACGAGCTGTGTCTAGTAATACGCAGGTATTCAATAACCTAACTACCGAAGCAGTCAGGTGGAACTAAATAATTTGCCCCTGATAAGGAACTTGTTTTATATCACAAAATCGGTTTGGTTTCTGACGCAAACGAAAACGCGAGAACTGTGGCTATTAGATTTTAAATTTACACGCAGAAACTCAAGAAACAAAGACTATTAAAGCACACAGATGATATAATAAAATTCACTCCTAGCTAAGAACTCGTAAATGTCCCAAAAGCGGTTTACTTATCTGTTGCTGCGACTGTCGCGGTCGGCTACTGCTGCCTGACATCAACTGAGACTCACGAGAAAACCGTGCTGCGAACGTCGGGTTGACTGAAAACGAACAGTAGGCTGTTCATGAGTACCATTCTTATGGAAGTGGATTAAAGTTAAAACTGTAGTGGTATTAAAAACAACAATGGCTGAAATTAACGTCAAGAAGATGATGTAAGCGGATCTCAAAAAGTTCCTCGTTTCAAAGACGGGAACAGTCACGTGTCTTAGATACTCCTACTTAAACTACGCCATCAACAATGGAGGTGAATCTGAGACTGAATTGAAACTACACATGATGCAAGGAAGAGGCCAATCTGTCAACATCAACTGGAAAAGGAAGAATTTTGCCCGTTTATATAGTTTTTATAATTACAAGGCTATTTTAAAAAGGGAAACACCAAAAAAGTGCGTTTCACATGAGGTTTCAAGTTTATGTAGAAAAAGAATTAGCTCCGTAATTTCAATTGAAACAAGAATAGGTTTTAATGTGGTTAAAACAAACAAACAAAAATGTAGTTGAAGAAAAAGATGACGGTGGAAAACTTTCCCGCGAAAATATCTTAGTATCGAGCCCAAGTCCGGCCCACAATTTGAATTTTCCAGGAAGCTTCAATTCAGTGCCCACTAAAAAGCAGAGTGAAAATTCAGCCTCGAATATTATTCAGATTTATTCGGTTTGTCGCCCATTTTTTGAAGTGTAAAACAATTAACAACAGTGAAAATCTATTTAATATGCAACCACCAAAGCCTATAACAAAAAAACAAATGGTTCCACAAAAACTATAGATGAAAATGTACTCAGGTGTAGTTGCCGACATTGTGGGGAGAAAGTAGCGTAGAGTCCTTGTGTTGCTCTTTCACGACATTTAGTGAACCCATAGATGAAATGTGTATTGGCAGACTCTCCATCAGTAACCAATCCCTACTGATGCATTTCACTGTTAACGTTAGTACTAACTCTGTTGGACAAATAAACCCAATAGACAACTGAACTGTATTAAATGCATGCTGTAGGACGAAGAGCAACGTGAGCATCACTATTGTGTTAACAGGAAGTACTGAGAGTGAAACGACACACACTGGGCATAGCGTCGACATTTGCACGGTTGTGCAGATATTTCAAGTGGAATGTAGATACAAAGAAAATGTGCTAAGAAATAAAAGGAATGCAATTACTTTGCAACAAAACAAACCACTGGAGACTATACGTGCATTATACAAAAATACTCAGTGTAATATCTCCATTACGGAGATCCTTCTCGAACACAAATGGGTATCACTGACGTTCTTTTCGAGAAGCAATATTAAGAAAATTTAGAGAACCGGCAGTTGAGGCTGAATGCAGAATGATTCTAGTACTGTCAACGTACATTTCGTATAAGATCCATGAAGATAAGGTTAGAGAGATTAGTGGTCGTACGGAGGCATATAGATAGTCGTTTTCCCCTCCCTCTATTTGCGAGAGGATCAGGAAAGGAAATGACTAGCAATGGTACACGGTACCCTCCGCCACGCACCATACGGTGGCCTGCTGAGTATGCGTGTAGATGCAGATGTAGAAAAACCATCTGCATTTTCGATGGGTTTCGGGTTCACCCTGTGTTACTAAATTTACCCCTGGAAGAGTCTCTGAAATTGTTACATATTAAATATCTTAAGTTTAAATACGATGTAAAACGCTTTATGGATAAATTGTAAAGAAGTATTTTAGTGGAAAGTACACAACTTTAAACATGAAGTTAACGAATTTTATCACAATGGTCTCACCTATAACCATCCATGTATCGCATAATGAACTTACGTGATCTGAAGAAAAGTATGACTGACCAGTGAGGCAGCAAAATGTATTTTGCCCTCTTTAAGGGTGTTTACCATTGTTATTTTCAGACAATAATTTTCTTCTTGGGAAGACGCCAGACATGGGAAAGAACGAAATATGTGAAAACTGCTCATTATTTCCACGCTTATTTATTTCCCAGTGTAGAAAGACACTTAATTTTCAAAAGAGAGTGTGGTGACGGTACTCACTACTCCAGAGAGTACCGCACTATAATCGGTAAGATTCGAAGCGCAGCAGCTGTATGGGTTGGCAGTACGAACTATACCGAGGTCCGCCAGAGGCCGCAGTTGACAACCAATGGCTATCACGTGTGTGAATAGCGATTGGTCGATACCTCGTTAAACACTGGAGCACTAAGCTAAGGCGTACCGTTCTCTTCAGCGCGCCCAGGCGTGTACAGTCTCCAGTTACCACCGACTGTACCAGCTGCATTGTTTGTGCGTCGTCTCCGAGACTTAGGCTCCGTAGGCATCGTAGGCCAGCTCTGGACTCTACATAGGCATCACTCAGAGGCAAAGTGACAGGGCTTTATCATTTTAGAGGACCTGTAATAATTTCGGACGTCTGGTACTGTAGGACATTTCACAAGAAGCAGCATCATTTAAGTTGAGTATTTGTTCATATATAATAAATATTATTTTATTACTAATTGTTGGGACTCTTTTTGATTGAAGATAACCTACTCCTCCTTCATTCCCACCAGAGGGCACATCTTTGTGAAACCCTCACATCCAGCCCTTTCGTGCGTCCTCTGTCACTGCAATATTTTGCTGTGTATTTGTTGACGAAAGCAACAAAAAGTTCAATACAACAGCTACAGTGACATCGTATTTCATTAAAAAGAAATCTTCCCCCGGTAATATATCGTTGTGTACATTTCTTTCAGTGCAAAAGTGATAAAAGACGTATATTGTGTTATTGATAATCTATGAACAAACTGGTAGATTTGGTTTTGTGGTTCAAATGGCTCTGAGCACTATGCGACTTAACTTCTGAGGTCATCAGTCGCCTAGAACTTAGAACTAAGTAAACCTAACCAACCTAAGGACATCACACACATCCATGTCCGAGGCAGGATTCGAACCTGCGACCGTAGCGGTCGCTCGTTTGGTTTTGTGTCCTGAAATAGAATCGATAATTGTGAAAGTATAAACTTTAATAATTATCTGAACTTTTCAGAAGATTAAACTTCGAGAAAGGTAGAAAATTCCTTATATTAGATATTATGACCGTGTAAGAGAAGCTGCGGATGCCTACTCATAACACTCTACACAAAATATAGTTCTTCGTCCCTTCTCGCAACAACTGCGAAATATGTGTGATACTATGATACTAGATGTGACAGAAATCCAGATTTATGCAGTAAGAAAAGCATATTAACTACTACTTACAGGTTAGTCAATAGGATTACATAAGTCAGATTTTGATCAGTATTTCCGATCAATATTTTACTGATAAGTTGGTTAACGTTAAGCTTGAAACATACAACCAGATGAAGGTTTCTAGCATTAAAATTCATTACATCATTTTCAACAGTGCAAACCCCTCTCATAGCCTTAACACTGGAGTGAACGATTTCCTACCTACTTATTAATAGCTAATACCGTGCGAACTGTCAATGCATTCTCCACAGAAACTTAAAGCGGTCCGAGTGCTAATGCTTCTGAAAGCTGCTGCTTCTGCGATTTTCAGGTGTTTTTCTTCATTCAATCCGAGCCACTGAAACAACGCCATTGGATACGTTGTTGACGATACACCGATAAAAAACGTTTGAGATTTCTAAATTAAAAAGAAAAATTCGAAACCATACAATAACCTTTAAAAGCATGGAAGAGCTTTATTTGCGTATCGACTGGTACTAAAACTGAAACTATTAAGCAATATTCGATATTATCGCCGCATTTTTAATGATTATTTACTGCAGATATTCACCTTAAATCTAAAAGATCTTTTTTCAGAGATAAGACACCAGGATATAGCTTCATTATTGACAAGAGACTATACCATTCGCTTTAGTGAAACTTTCTCAACTTTTGCATTTAGTAATTTCGGAAATAATTGGAAGGCTAAACAAATTGTATCTTTAGAGAGTTAGTATATTATTAGTTAATTTGATTTTAAAGGAACAAATATAATACGACGTACGCGTTACATAAAAACGCTATTCGAGTATCTAAAGTATCGGATACCTCATTAGGATGAAATTAAACAGTGAGACTTTTTTTATATTCTTTTTCTTGCAGCAGAGAAGTGGTCTCCGACGGACCACATATCTTGCGTCCGGGAGAGAGGCTTCCGCCGATGACAGCTGTCCTGGCCCACTTTTCTTAATTAAACAGGTTCCCGTCGAGAGATATAAATCATTCCATCACGCTTCTGCCTGCTTCGTTGTAACAGCTACACAGAATGAGCTCCGACTATCGCCTTCCTTGTTTCTATACCCACCGATGGCTTCGGCAGGGTACAGTAATGAAATGCAAGTCAGCAGCTGAATTTCACAGGCACACAACTTGCTTTTCTCTTCTACCTACGGGTCACATTTGGATTTAATTAAGGTGGAATGCCTTACCTTCTCGGCATACCTATATGTGTGTCTTTTTGTATACAATTTTGTGTTGATTATAGTAGATACAGGTAAGGAACTGTGGTACACTACATTTGTGCGTATTCTTCTTCTTTAATTTTCTAGTAATTTGTATGATGTAATTAAAGTTACATTATTCTCAGGGCTTATCGCTAATTATATCGTACTGACGGTCCAAACATTTTTTATAATAGCAAGTATTTATTCATTTACAGATGCGCATAATTTAATTGTATTCAAGTTTTAAAATGAGATGTATTTAATTTTATTGAAGGAATAATAATATTAGTTGATCATGTCATTGTGCTTATTTACGGAACTTTACACATCTTTTAGAGAATATCATTTGCAGTACTGAAATTGTAACAATGTACCGAGAACTGTATGGTATAAGGTTTGACAAGAAAAAATCCATTCGCCGCGTCACTGTTCGATATGCGTTTGATCATTATGGACTTCGTACATATTTTTACAACAGGAAACCCTTCCTTTCACTACTGTATCAGTAATTTATTTGTTCCATAAATTATAAACTTCATAATGAAAAACGTGTCACACATTGGTCTCAAAAAAGTTTGGCTCCACCTGCATGTCTTAGAATATGAGTGAGATTAGTTTAAAAAGCAACAAATGAAAGACGATGCAGTATAAAATTAAAAATACTGTGAAATTAAAAGAAAATAATCAAAATAAATACACAATATTGCAGTGCCTGTGTAAGCAAAAAGTACTATGTAATGTTCCTTTGGACATGCGTGCACGGATATCCGAAACTGTTAAGGCAACTGTTCGCGACAAGGCTGATATATGGGTTGTAATCCCGGTATTTCATAGCTGCTGTAGTCGCATGCATGTCCGAAGGACCATTGCATCGTACATCTTACAAAAACGTCTTCTGCAATATCGTATTTATCCGCCGATACCAGGCTACCGACTTTCGACTGAATGTCTCCACTGTACGGAAATTACAGTAAGTGTACGAGTGCTTGTTAATGAAACACGAAAAACGATATAAGGAAGTTTGAGTCTGGTCGTGAAGTGTGCACGGCTAGCCGAATGGTTAACGCAACTAATAGCGACTAGCGGAAAATCTGGGTTCAAGATCCGGTCTGGCTCAAATCGTCAATGTCGTCTTTCCGGTATGAAGGTCCCCGTATTTGCAACTGTGAATGCATTTCATGTAAGTAAAATAAAGGCTGTCTGTTCACAAGCACACATATTAGCACATCTGCGAAATCGAAATCTGCTGCTGATTCGATCATCCCAGACCCGACATCCATAACGAGGTCGAGACGTTGCTGCTCACACCTAATGCACTCTCTTCGGCGCCTCTCCTTACGTCATCCAGTGTGTGAGAAGGGTTCCTGTGACGTTTCACTGCTCCCATCCGTGATGGTGAAACAATCGTCTTCATTTCATAAGATACGAACGACGTGTACTCGTGGATTATTGTTTTCGTAGTCGAAACTGTAATTCTGGACACCAATTTGGAGGATTCAGTCCCGATATTGCACAGTTTTCAAATTTCTTCCGATATCGATGAGAGGTATCCGACGTTCATCAGTGATATCGACCCAGAACATCAGTAACCAAGCCCCTTGCTGAGCCCGACACACTGCCCACCTGAGAGCTGCCTTTGTACTTTACGCCTCCACACTCTTCTACGACAACGGTCATATGTCAGACAAATCCCACAATTTTCAGTCAATAGAATCTCACCTTCAGTGTTCAAGATACCAATTTAAGAGTTCCTTAGTAACCTTATTCGAACACAACGGTTCCGAAGGGACTGGCTGCCAAATTTAGTGGTTTTATGGAGACGGTTGCGTACTGCAAGTGTCCATACAGGTCTCTTCTCCATTACTTTCAATAAGGCGGCGTGGAGTTCTGTTATCTTCAATGCACTACGAGTCACAGCTTGTTGTTAGCGGTTATCAACGAATGCCCTTCATTTTTTAGTACCTCTTAATAGCGAACGATTGTTCCAATGGCGTCGCTGAGGTGTAACTTAATTCGGCAGGCAATTTATCCTGCTTGGAATTTTTCTAACCATAAAGCAGCATTGCACGCTGAAACTCAGCTTGAAATTATACTCAGAGCCATGTAGAGAGACAGAACAGTGTTTGCAAGCACATTGCCCTGTTCATTACTGGACAGGCAGCATGCCCTACTGAACTGTACTCGAAATGCAGACTTCCTATCGTTTCAATTATACACGTAGCTACATCAGTTATGCAAGTCATGAAGGCGGTGTGAAACTACTTTTTGAACCGCGTGTGTGTTGGATCATTTGCAGATATATGATTAACTTCTCCCTTAAATTCTAGAACTCCATAATTTGATTCACAAGATATTGCCAATGAGAAACTATTTCCATGCGTCGTAAAACGCCTGTACGTCACAAATTTCGTTTCGGTTCAAAATCAAATCTATATACAGAAGCATGTTTCAGACTGTTCGAAGCCTAAAATAGAATGTCGAGGCACTAAATACAGCAGTGAAGGTATACCATCTACAGCTTTGTAGAATGGATAACGTGTTTATGAGCTCTCTCGCTATTGAGTCACTAATGACAAGAAAATCTGCATTAGTTACTGTAATACTCTACGAACAACTGCGTGGCAGAAGCGAATTTAGCATAAGGTCGGAGAATATTATGCATGTTTATCAAACTACATTCGTAATGTCTTGCCCGACAGCTAAATCATTGTATTGGGAACGAGGGAGGAAGGGGGTTGTTTAGAGCTCGCAGAATCAGTATGAATTATTAGAGTCGTAGTAATTCCTCCTACTTCTTTTTCGTGGTCTTTATCCCGAGAAGAGGAATTTGTGGCACAACTTGACTAGATGAAGGGATCGGTTGGTAGGACATGTTCTGGGGCATCAAGAGATCACCAATTTGGTAATGGAGGACAGTGTGGAGGGTGAATTCCGTAGAGGGAGACCAAGAGATGAATACACTAAGCCGATTCAGAAAGATGTAGGGTGCGGTAGTTACTTGGTGATGTAGAAGCTTGCACAGTATAGAGTAGCATGGAGAGCTGCATCAAAACAGTCTCCGGAATGAAGAGCACAACAACAACAACCCTCATTTTCTCTGCGGACGACGAAGGTGTATACATCTGTCTAAGCATAGTCTAAACCCCGGTGAAAATGTAAGAATGTATTCTAAATGTAAGTGAAGTGGGACGGTGAGAACTAGCCCGGTACTCACGGAGGCCGATGAGGGAAACCGGAGCGGATTCTATCAGGGGCCGGGGAGTAACCACGAATTCTGGAAGCGGAGTGCTAACGTGTGTGGCTATCCGATTGGTTCTCAGTCGTAATGACTCATTATCATTATTCATCCATACACGATATGAAAGTTACGTAAGTCACATTACTGACATTTGGAATACTGCAAGGTGATGATAAAGTGTGTAACGCCTAAATGGTCAGACAAATTCAACGCCGACTGGTTACTTTGCTCACATAGTCAGAAAAGGGAATAATTATTACCGCACCTTGTTGCTGTTGAGTGGCGCTACAGTCTGGAGCCGAGCGACCGCTGCGGTCGCAGGTTCGAATCCGGCCTCGGGCATGGATGTTTGTGATATCCTTAGGTTAGTTAGGTTTAATTAGTTCTAAGTTCTAGGCGACTGATGACCTCAGAAGTTAAGTCGCATAGTGATCAGAGCCATCTGAACCATTTGTTTTGTTGACTGGGATGGAACTCATTACCTTCAGCCCGCATTTTGTGACATCCATTTCGTTTTTCTGTACGTTAGTCCGGTTGGTATTAGAGGTAAACTCATGTGTTTGTTTTTGGGTTTCTCAGCATCTAGTACCAGAGGATCAATCATTGCGAAATTTATAAAACTGCATTTCCACGAGGCAGAGTATGGTTTTATACACTACGATGACGAAGACATTTACAAGAAATAGACTGTGTGATGCAGCTGCGCTGACAACGTACTATTAACTTGCATTATTATTTGATTGTTAACAATAAAATCATCAGTTACCAAACGTAAAAGAAGAGTTTTTGCTACCTGTGAATACCTGTCCATCTCTTACCTTCCTCTCCGTATCTATATGCGTACCTATCTGTGTATCTGTCTTCTCCCATTGCTGTTGAAAACCACGCTAAGCAACCCATTTATGCTACCCGCACATGTAAATCTGTTTTTTTTTTTTATTCTCTATTTCGTTTTAGGGATTTCAATAACTTTTCCGTGGCCAGCCGCGGTGGTCTAGCGGTTCTAGGCGCTCAGTCCGGAACCGCGCGACTGCTACAGTCGCAGGTTCGAATCCTGCCTCGGGCATGGATGTGTGTGATGTCCTTAGGTTAGTTAGGTTTAAGTAGTTCTAAATTCTAGGGGACTGATGACCACAGACGTTAAGTCCCATAGTGCTCAGAACCATTTGAACCATTTTTTGAACTTTTCCGTGTTTCCAGAGCAGACCTTGCAATTGATATTTGATGCTTGTTTTACAAATAACTGCAAAATGTTCAATGCCACAGACTCTGTCCCAGTTATTTATGTTCCGAAATATGAGATAAGCGACACTAAATATCCGCCAACTCATACGGCACGCTGTGCTCCTTCTCACCACGTAGGCTGCTTGTTGGTCTGTGTAGCAGAAATGGCCAGAGCCGGCTGGTGTTGACACACAAGTCTATGAGCCTCGTGGTGACCACGGGACTGCGCCGGAAAGTGCCAAAAACAATGGGACGCGACTAACGACCGCTGCGATGATTTGCAAACAATGCCGTGTTCAAGCTTGTCTCCGACTGCAGCGATATAAAATACGCTTCCTCCCCACTTTTTACTCCATCTGGGCAGATATTTTTTATTTCAGTTAAAACTGGGTGCAGAGGAATCTGTCTCGTTATATATAACAAGGTAACTGAGGTAACTGTAGCACACCCATCATTTGGACAGTCGCATTATCGATATACAGGCCAATAAATATCGTATTTTCAGTTGCGTGAACGGCAGATAACTCGTCTCAGATTTTGTCTCGCTCCTAAATATAGAGAATTAGAGAAAATGCAAGGCTGAGAACTACATATCGGAGCAAATAATTCACGAAAACATTTTCAGTTACAACTACCATTATAGTTATTGCTAGTTGCTATGTCAGGTTTTTCTTTAATAACTGAACTTTCACATACAGAAGGAAGAAAGTTTATATGGTTTGGTGTTATTTTGCGAAGGAATGAGGACTCAGATGAGAGAAGGTTTGGGCAAAAAGTAGGCCACCCCACTTTCAAAGGAATCATTCGAGCATTCACATTAAGCGATTTAGGGAAACTTAGGAAAAACGATATTTGGTTGATAGGGGGAGTCTGGATCTGTTTGCTGGTGGCAGGTCGATTAATGTGATAGCCTGTTTTTAAATCCAACAAAAAATAAGTGGAGAACAGAAATTTGCAAGCCGAATAGTTCTTCTTAAAAATTCTAGTTAAAAATATAATCATATACCGGGTAGACCAGATTTCCGTCGACAACTTTCAGAGATTGTTCAGGGATATCTTACGAGCATTTTGTGTAAGGGATCCATAGCATACTCGGGCTCGTTACGGAGTAACAATGTAGCTATATTTATTCGGTTTGTTACCGCAATCACCTTTGTTTCTGTGAAAATACCTTCACAAAATTGAAATGAGTTGTAATATGCAATCAGTGAAACGTACAACAAACAACACTGAGTATTGCGTCAACCCTCAGACGAAACTTGAGCACGTTTATAACGGTGTGTTCGGTCTGTTCAGTTAGTGTACAGTACAGGACGTAACAAATGCAGAACCGCGTCCTTACGGAATTGCTCAAAATATTGAGCACGGCACAGTGTACAGTTGCAGACCATCGACTGTCTTACACACTCCAAAATTCTAGGAGCTTGCTGTAATACTGCCGAAACTGCGATAATTCTAACAACCAGGCCCGTGTGAGTATCTACCACCGTCAGGTAAACTAGACTCTTTACGTGCCCTAAAATGAAGTAGTCTATGGCTGTCATCTTCAACTTTTGTAGTCCATTCGTCCTCAGTTGCGTGTAATATTATGGTGTGTTAATAATTTGTAATTTTGGACCGTCTAATTACAACTGAACGGAACACAATTTTCGTGCCATACGCGTTTAGCCTTTATTTTTTGCAAACTAAATAGTAAAAATATATACACATTCAAGGCCAGTGAAGATGCCTCGCAAAGAACAAAGGCGAAATGCGTGTCGCTCGAAAATTGTGTTCCATTCAGTTGTAAATAGACGGTCCAAAAGTAAAAACGGTCAACATACCGTACTGACGCTGTCATGTCTGCTGACAGAGCTGGTCACGGAACAGAACCACTGCGACCAACATACTTAAGCCTAAGCCGTACTTCAGTGTGGTTCCTACACTATGTGATCAAAAGTATCCGGATACCCGGCGGAAAATGACTTACAAGTTCGTGGCTCCCTCCGTCGGTAGTGCTGGAATTCAATGTGGTGTTTGCCCCACCCTTGTCCTTTATGGCAGGTTCCACTCTCGCAGGCAAACGTTCACTCAGGTTCTGGAAGTTTTCATGGGGAATGGCGGCCCATTGTTCACGGAGTGCTGCACTCAGGAGAGGTACCGAAGTCGGTCGGTCAGGCCTGGCACGAAGTCGGCGTTCTAAAACATCCCAGAGGTGTTCTATATGGTCCAGGACAGTCCATTACAGAGTTGTTATTGTTGTGTAACCACTCCACCACAGGCCGTGCATTATGAACAGGTGCTCGATCGTGTTGTAAGATGCAATCGCCATCCCCGAATTGCTCTTCAACAGTGGGAAGCGAGAAGGTGTTTAAAACATCAGTGTAGGCCTATACTGCGATAGTGCCACACAAAACAACAAGGGGTGGAAGCCTCCCCCCATGAAAAACACGACCACACCTTAACATCACAACCTCCGAATTTTACTGTTGGCACTAGAAACGTTGACCTGGCATTTGCCATACCCACACCCTGCCATCGGATCGCCACATTGTGTACCATGATTCGTCACTCCACACAACGTTTTTCCACTAGTTAATCGTCCAATGTTTACGCTTCTTACACCAAGCGAGGTGCCGTTTGGCATTTACCGGCGTGATGTGTGGCTTATAAGCAGGCACTGGTCGGTGAAATCCTAGTATTCTCATCTCCCGCCTAACTGTCATGGTACTTAGAATGGATTCTGATGCAGTTTGGATATCTAGTGTGATGGTCTGAATAAATATCTGCCTATTACACATTACGACCCTCTTCAATTGTCGGCAGTCTCTGTCAGT
Source organism: Schistocerca piceifrons (assembly GCF_021461385.2). Classification (NCBI taxonomy): domain Eukaryota; kingdom Metazoa; phylum Arthropoda; class Insecta; order Orthoptera; family Acrididae; genus Schistocerca; species Schistocerca piceifrons. The sequence continues at coordinate 156,695,171 of NC_060149.1, forward strand.
CAACAGACGAAGGCGGCCTGTACGCTTTTGTGCTGTACGTGTCCCTTCACGTTTCCACTTCACAATCATATCGGAAACAGTGGACTTAGGAATCTTTAGGAGTGTGGAAATCTCGTGTACAGACGTATGATACAAGTGATACCAAATCACCTGACCACGTTCGAAGTCCGTGAGTTCCGCGGAGTGCCCCATTCTGCTCTCTCACGATGTCTGATGACTACTGAGGTCAGTGATACGGAGTACCTGGCAGTAGGAAGCAGCACAATGCACCTAATATGAAAAATTTATGTTTTTGGGGCTGTCCGAATACTTTTGATCACATAGTGTAACATCTAGTCCGAAGACTGCCAGCGTCCCACCACGCTGAAAGCACGTAATAAGACAAATTAAAAACAAGAAATACAGCCCATACCGTCAACCTTTGGACCGTCGTGCACTACTTTCACCGTTATATACATATAAAGCTAAATACAGCTATAAACCAGAAAATGTAATAACTCTGCAACGAGCCATTGGTGACCATGGGTCTTTTATAGCAAAATATTCAGATGGTGTCCCGGAACAATCTGCAGACGTTAGTCGATGGAATTCTGCTTCACCATGTATAATCAATTATTTTGATTCTTCTGATACTTCACAGCCACTTCTGCAGAGAGGGCTATACAAGATAAACACTAAAAGAACAACGCACACTAAGCAACTGTAAGTGACTACGTTTCCCTCAAAGTAGAGCAGGAATCAGGATGTCCGAGGCAGTAAAATCCATAATTTGTTCTTGTTTCTTTTCAAGAATGGTGTATGAATTCAGCAATGTTATTACATACATAGCGCTCAGAAACAGTTTCAAAAGCTTGTAAGGGTGTTGCAAGGTATTTTGTGCTGATAAATAATTATTAAGAAGAAAATGAGATACTTTGCTCCGTTTCCGACTTCATTGGCACCGAAGTTATCCCTTCAGGCCGTTGCAAGAGAAAATTCAAGCGGTCCGCCAGAGACAGTGTCGCCAAAAGCATTCTTCCTTTGGTCTCCTACAACCAAAGAAGAGAGCAATACAGAAATTGGACACGGGATTTTAGTAAGCCAGCCAAAGGCCTAGCGGCCTGGTGCGCTGCCATCTACGCTACGAGATCAACTGACACTAAGTGTATCTGGCGGGCCACTTGAATTAGCGCGCGAATGACGAGACTCGCTAACCTCAGTGGTAATTAGTTGGAAACGATGCAGTGTATCGAATTTTTTTTAACAGTGGCTTCTGACCATGACATACCTTGCAACACCCTTACAAGCTTTTCAGACTATTTCTGACCACACAACAAATGTGTAACTGTGAGGTCAACAATCTGCCCTTCTCCATGTAGGATTTTCGTACATCATTACTAGCTTCCTGACGTACCACCTCAGAATCAAATATGAATCATTATGAAATTCAGAACTCCTACATTCGTCATTCAATAAAATGTTCCTGGCCTGTTTCACAAAATGGATTCTTAGGGGTATTCTTGACCCGAGGAGACAGACACGTAGACTTCCCTATACCCTATTGAACACACTATAAGATCCCCCCTCCCCCTTATTGAACACTGCAGTTAACAGTCCGGGTCGTGGAAGCCAGGATTCAGATTATTCTAATCGAGTGTAGATTCATAAAAAATCTACCTAATCTCGACATAGTGCCACTACTGACAGCAATTCTAAAAGAATATTACCTACGCGAACATCTCTTTATCGGGGTCTTCTTTGAAATTAATACGGTGTACACTCGAAAAATGGTTCAAATGGCTCTGAGCACTATGGGACTTAACATCTGAGTTCATCAGTCCCCTAGACCTTAGAACCACTTAAACCTAACTAACCAAAGGACAGCACACACACCCAGTCATTACGAGGCAGAGAAAATCCCTGACCCCGCCGGGAATCGAACCCGGGAACCCGGGCGTGGGAGTCTCATTGTCGTTGAAGAACTGCATTGGCTGTCTTACCTGACGACCTGAGCTTAAGATGACTCAGAACTGTGAGTGTTTTTAAGCTAGGAACAGAAACAAATGCGGAGGAAGACAAATGTAACCTGCTGTAATTATCCCGCAATTTCTTGCAGTTCCACTTACATTATGACTGTGCTGTATTAGGCGAAGTTCATACGATACCATGATGGAATAGGTGTAGTGTTACATTCTGCCGGCCGTTGTGACCGAGCGGTTCCAGACGCTTCAGTCTGGAACCACGCGACCGCTACTGTCGCAGGTTCGAATCCAGCTTCGGGCATGGATGTGTGTGATGTCCTTAGGTTAGTTAGGTTTAGGTAGTTCTAAGTTCTAGGGGACTGATGACCTCAGATGTTAAGTCCAATAGTGCTCAGAGCCATTTGAACCATTTTTACACGGCTTTTCCTCCTTTCGCGTCTGCGACGTTCGCCATGATTGTCTCAATACAGGAACGCGCTCTGCTTATAAAGCTGTCTTACAAGAATGATGACTGTGCACACGTCACTCTGCAGACGTTCCGGACACTGAAGAGTTTCACAAAAGGCGTTGGTCCGGAGAAAATGATTCGGAAATTCGAAAAGACGGGTCCTTTTGTTGTGCAACCTGGTAGAGGGAGGAAACGAATTGATTCGACGTCAGTGGAAGCAGTGGCCACAGCAATGCACGAGGAGATTCGTGGTGAAGCATAAAAGTGTAGTGCACGGATAATTGCCCGAAAATTGGCCATACCCGTGAACACAGCGCGTAAAATCCTACGAAACATCTTTCTTTGCTATTCATTCAAAATTATCCATTCGTACAAGTTGCTTCCTGTTGACCTGCCAGCAAGGAAGACACTTGCTTTAGAATTTCTTGCTCGCATGGAAGTGGATAATGATTGGCCGTGGAAGATATTGTGGACAGGCGAAGGGCACTTCCATCTGACAGGTTATGTCAATACACAGAATTGTCGAATATGGGCAACGGAAAATCCACACGAAAATCAACCAGTAGCGCTTCAACCTGGAAAGGTCATTGTGTGTTGTGGGTTTACGGCATCATTTATCATAAGGACATATTTTTTAGAAGAGACAGGTGCTTCCGGCCCTGTTTCCTGTACCTTCACTGGTAAGCGCACGAGCGTCTTTTGCGCAACCACATCATTCCAGCTCTCCAACCGCTTGGATGTGTGGTTAGGATCATTTCCCTACAGCCTGGCCGTCCCTATCACTTGTTCCTAATCCGTGAGACTTCTGGCTTGGGGCTATCTGAACGATGTTGTCTTCAGTATTCCGGTTGCAAACTTAGCTGCATTGAAGGCACGCACTGCGCAACACATTCTGAACGTGACCCCGGAAACACTTCGATCAGTTGTGGAACATGCTGTTTCTTGGTTTTAACTTGTTGCAGAAAACGGTGTACAGCATTCTGAACATGTTTTGCGCCACTCACACGGAAATTAATAATCCGAGTTGATTTTGATTGATGCGTTTTATGCGGTTTCGGACTCAGGACAATTAAAACCGACGGACAGATGCTTTATATGCGGGTTTTGGCCTCAGGACAGTTAAAAACCGATTTTTCCCATCCGCTTTTGATGTGACCTTGCTGTGGTGGATGGGCTGATGTAACTAACAGTATCGCACCTGTACACCTATGCACACTGAGTAGTACAGTTTGTTTAACGTCAAACGTACACCTTATGCCTTGCTGTATGATTCATTTGTCATTTGTAGTCGACCACTATAAATTGTGATGTTTACAGCGCCATCTATTGCTACGTGTTGTAACTATATATTTTTCTTCTGCCACACGTTTCCCCCCTTCTCCGATAATATTTCGTTGCATTCTGACCATTGGTGTTATTTCTAAAGCATTTTGAAAGTTTAACTTTAATTATAATCATCCTGTATAATAAGAGCAGAACCTTAACACTACTGAAACTTAGTTTTCCATTATTTCACATCTGGTTTTGGATACCCGAGAGTCTGGCACACCACTTTTCGCCAGACACTATGACAGATGAACTCTGGCGAAGAGCAGCGTGGAATGAAATCCTTAAATTTATCTTTTTTTCCTTTGAGTGATAACATGGAACTGGTGCACCATTTCTGAGAGGAAACTTTCCTCCTCAAAATCTATCAGATTTAGATAGTTAAGAAATTTGTGTGTGGAATTTCGAACTTCAAGAACACTCCTGTCTGATAAGTCTTCAGCATTCATCTATAAAGTGGAACCCTACGAAATTTTTAGTAAACGACAATTTCTTCTCAGCTGCATGCTGTATCATGCTACAGAATTGTTGCACATCCCATCCCTGTCATCGATCCCCACCCCCATGCTCGTAAACGTACGTATGTTTAACATTTAGGTTTAGTGGATTTTCACGGGATACACGGTCCTGTTACATTAATGTGACCATAGCCTATGTTCGACGTCAGCGTGCAATAACCACTCACAGACGACAAGTGCCAGCAGCATCGCCGGCCGGAGTGGCCTTGCGGTTCTAGGCGCTACATTCTGGAGACGAGCGACCGCTACGGTCGCTGGTTCGAATCCTGCCTCGGGCATGGATATGTGTGATGTTCTGAGGTAAGTTAGGTTTAATTAGTTCTAAGTTCTAGGCGACTAAAGACCTCAGAAGCTAAGTCGCATTTTTGAGCCCGCAGCATCTATGGAGGTATATAAAGCGAATGCGGAAAACAGTGCAGTCGTTGTCGTAATGCGGAAAGGGGGTGACTTACGTGGCGTCCAAAAGGTCACTATTGCTGGCATTCGCCCCACGGATGAAAACGTTTCCGAAATGATTCAGTTTGTAAACTGTTCGCATGCCGCCGTGCTCAACGTATGCTGTGGATACAGAATGGCGCTACCCAAAACCGAGGCCGAGGCAACTGTTGTGACCTTAGTAAACGACGACTACGGAGATATGAATGGACTAACAGACTTGCAAATGTCTTCTCAAAAACCGTTCAGCGAACGTTGCTGCGCGTGGCATGAGCCTCCACACCAGGCGCCTGGTTCACGCACCAGTGCTGACTGCTGTTGGCCTTTTCAGATGAATCAGTTTTTATGCTCCATCGACAGATGGCCGACACACTGCATCAATCGTCGGAAGTGTCCATGCTAGAGGAGAGAGTGTTATGGTCTGTGGAAAGTTTCTGTTGCCCTCGTCATTCTAAAACGCACGTTGGGTCAACAGAAGTATGAATCCATCCTTGGGGATCAAGAGCACTCGTACATGCAGTGTGTTCTTCCTTCGCACAATGGGATCACCAGCAGTACATTACTACGTGTTACACAGCCCGCAGTGTACGTATGTCGTCGGAAGAGCACCAGGATGGGTTTACCGTACTCCATTGGCAGCCAAATTATCCGTGAAACTTCCTGGCAGATTAAAATTGTGTGTCGGACCGAGACTCGAACTCGGGACCTTTACCTTTCGCGGGCAAGTGCTCTACCAGCAGGAGAGCTTCTGCGAAATTTGGAAGGTAGGAGACGAGGCACTGGCGGCATTGGAGCTGTGAGGACGGGTCGTGAGTCGTGCTTGGGTATGTCAGTTGGTAGAGAACTTGCCCTCAAAAGGCAAAGGTCCCGAGTTCGAGTCTCGGTCCGGCACACAGTTTTAATCTGCCAGGAAGTTTCATATCAGCGCACACTCCGCTGCAGAGTGAAAATTTCATTCTGCAGAGTATCTGTATTGAAATCCAATCGAGAATCTATGGGACCACCTCGATGTGGCTGTCTGCCTCGTGGATCCCAACTGAAGGCCACTACTGTCTACGGAGAGTAAGAACGTAGCAGCAAAATTCTGTACATTTGATTGCAACATGTCATTTCTGCACAACTGTGGTTAACAACTGTCCTCCAACGAGCAGAGGAGATGTGAAGCTGCCATCACCGATAATAGCTCGTGTACCCTTTGCTGTGCAGCCTGTTTTACTTTCATCCGACCTGTGGTAAGTGAGAAATTATCTGCAAATTCGGGATATTTGAAAAAAAAAACTTTAGTGGAACATTCTGAATATGGTATACGCAGAGTGTGTGCTGAGTAGTGATAAATTCCAGGCAACAGGCAAGAAGCATAAGAAGGTGAGCTGATGGCAGTGACGAGCTATTAGGAGGCTGTGTCGGCGCGTACAGAGATGAAGCCATCGCGGCAATTACAGGGAGTGTCAGTGCGGCGCTGGCGTAATTAATGAATGAGACGCGCGCCGCCAGCTGGGCTCGCTCCTCACTGTTCGGCCTCCGCAACCCGCGTCAGAATCCCAGGCTATCCTATGTGCTCGACTGCCGCTATGTATTGCTACAAATAGCATTCATAATGTGATTGTTCTCCGTAAAATAGAGTATTTGAACGTGAGAGTTATTATTATTTATCAAATCTGGCGTAATTTTCTATCTGTCAGGTAAATATCGCTTATTACAGGGTTACAATTATTGAACTATGTGAAATAAAATCGTCATAACTTATGAACGGTTTGCGTTAGGACCTTCAAACTGCTCTGTTGGCTGCGAGGCATGATGGGAATTAGTATGATTCGGCACAGCGACGAAGCTGAATTCATTTGGATAGGTTCGTCAATGAGCGAAACTGCCCCACTTGCGGGCTGACAATCTGTATTTCGCGATCGAAGCGTCTCTTCAGCCTCAACGGGTGCCTGTGTGGTGTGCAATGTCCAGTCACAGAATAATCGCTGCGATATTCCTTGACGGCAGGGTGACTACCGAACGGTACGTGAAGGTTTTGGAAGATGATTTCATCCCCATTATCTAAAGTGACCCTGATTTAGACAAGATGTGATTCATGCAAGACGGAATTCGACCGCATCGAAGCATGAGAATGTTTGATGTCCTGGAGGAGCGCCTGGGGGACGACATTCTGTCTCTGAAGTACCCAGAGGCCACTGGCGTGTGCTTCGATTGGCTTCCGTAATCTCCAGATCTGAACACATGTGACTCGTTTTTGTGGGCCAATATTAAAGATAAGGGGTACAGCAATAACCCCACAACAGCCATTCAGGAGGTCATCGACAGCATCGATGTTCCGACACTTCAGGTCATGCAGAATTTCGCTATTCGTTTGTGCCACATCATTGCCAATGACGGCAGGCATATCGAACATGTCATAACCCGTATCCGAATATCTGTAGTCACGTTTACATGTTAAATGAAGTGTGTGCACGCTGTAGTTTTTAACTAGTTTACGTTTCTCATATCATATACGAGTAGTTCCAGAATTGCCATCGTGTAACAACATCTTTAGCCGAGTTCGACATTCTCGTCAGAAGCTATTCCTCACAGTAGATTTTGAAAACTACGCTACTGGCCATTAAGATTGCTACACCAAGAAGAAATGCAAATGATAAACGGGCATTCATTGGACAAATATATTATACTAGAACTGACATGTGATTACATTCTCACGCAATTTGGGTGCATAGATCCTGAGAAATCAGTACCCACAACAACCAACTGTGGCCGTAATAACGACCTTAATACGCCTGGGCATTGAGTCAAACAGAGCTTGGATGCCGAGTACAGGTACAACTGCCCATGCAGCATCAACACGATACCACAGTTCATCATGAGTTGTGACTGGCGTATTGTGACGAGCCAGTAACTCAGCCACCATTCACCAGACGTTTTCAATTGGAGAGAGATCTGGAGAATGTGCTGGCCAGGGCAGCAGTCGAACATTTTCTGTATCCAGAAAGACCCATACAGGACGTTCAACAAGCGGTCGTGCATTATCCTGCTGAAATGTTGGGTTTCGCAAGGATCGAATGAAGGGTAGAGACACGGGTCGTAACACATTTGAAATTAACGTCCACTGTTCAAAGTGCCGTCAATGCGAACAAAAGGTGACCGAGACGTGTTACCAATGGCACCCCATACCATCACGCCGGATGATCTTTCAGTATGGCGATGACGAATACACGCTTCCAATGTGGGTTCACTGCGATGTCACCAAACATGTATGCGACCATCACGATGCTGTAAACAGAACCTGGATTCATGACTGCTACGAAAGCTGACGATACCACTCGGCGTAAAGGTGGCCTACTCTGTGAATGTGAATAGGATGGATGAGACAAATCCCGGAATAGTGGTTGACAGGTAAAGAAACCAGCGACAAAACTTCTCCTGATGTGGGAAGTCTGTCGCTAGTAAGCCCTGCACACGCTGTAAGTGACAAGGGTAGTAACAATTGTCATGGAGAATGTTCCACAAGGTCGTTTGGCTTACCCTGTACTGACGGGCCAACTGCCTGGTTCTGGCACGGCGCTCGTCTTCCAGTGTTAATCACATTTTCTTCCAAGTCTAGTGTCCAAACATTTCGGGGACGCCTCCATGATTTCCTTATTCCTGAAACGACACTGTCTCAGGCAAACGGCGAACTGCTGTTGCAAACATTGAATGCTGTAGTTCTTGTCAAATGGTTCAAATGGCTCTGAGCACTATGGGACTTAATATCTAAGGTCATCAGTCCCCTAGAACTTGGAACTACTTAAACCTAACTAACCTAAGGACATCACACATACCTATGCCCGAGGCAGGATTCGAACCTGCGACCGTAGTGGTTGCACGGTTCCAGACTGAAGCGCCTAGAATCGCTCGGCTACACCAGCCGGCCGTAATTGTTGTCGGCGGGAATAGAACTCCTGATTCAATCTTGCTGCCCACAGCCCGTAGTCATTTGCCTTTTCGTAAATGAACAACATATCGGCAGGCTCTCTATTCGAATACGGAACAGTTGTGTACAACGCTGTATCACATCCACTATAAGGTGAGTCAGCAAGAGAAATGCATCGGACACAACATTACCAACCACTATGGCAGGAGAGGGTGCTAGGGCATGACGTATGACGAACGCTACCACCCTCTAGAAGGAAACCATGCATACTGTAGCTGGTTGCATGTTACAGCAGTCTCTGTAATAAAGTGTGACTGAATAAATGGTCTCCAGCATGGAAACCATGCATTTCCGGACATAGGTTCTTTAGACCTTTTCGTTCCATATCCTCTCATCTATCAAACCCTGAAGTTTGTACACGGTGGAAAAAAAATGGTTCAAATGGCTCTGAGCACTATGGGACTCAACTGCTATGGTCATAAGTCCCCTAGAACTGCTAGCTGGTTGCATGTTACAGCAGTCTCTGTAATAAAGTATGACTGAATAAATGGTCTCCAGCATGGAAACCATGCATTTCCGGACATAGGTTCTTTAGACCTTTTCGTTCCATATCCTCTCATCTATCAAACCCTGAAGTTTGTACACGGTGGAAAAAAAAATGGTTCAAATGGCTCTGAGCACTATGAGACTCAACTGCTATGGTCATAAGTCCCCTAGAACTTAGAACTACTTAAACCTAACTAACCTAAGGACATCACACACATCCATGCCCGAGGCAGGATTCGAACCTGCGACCGTAGCAGTCGTGCGGTTCCAGACTGTAGCGCCTTTAACCGCTCGGCCACTCGGGCCGGCTGGTGGAAAAAATCACCCTGTATACGGGCACACACTACCGACCCTACACCTCCATACTCTTCAACTCTTCTCTTAGCACCTCGAGAATTTCTGATTCAAGACAGCGAGCTCCATTCTGTCACTTTATCCTCCCTTCAGTATGATCCATTCTCTACTACGCCTTAATAAATAACGAATCCCACAAAAGCCCATCCAGATCTGTAATTTCCTTTTCCTAACTGTAGTCCAGAATCCACTACAGTTCACTCCGATCCCCTATTTCATGTTTCACAACTAGCCGTCTTTGTATATTAAATTAATCGACTTGCCCCAACCCATTTGATCAGTCGCTTTCTCACTTCCCAAAACTACCCAAAATCAATCGTACATCTCCAATTTTTGTCTCCTGCCGATGGTGTCTCCTGTTCAGTGCTGCATTACATAACTACCTCATAATCACTAGATTAGAGAAACAAATTCAAGACGACGTGACCTTTTCATGTCGTCAAAGTTGATTCCCTTTTTTAACAAATACTGCAGGCTTTCTGGGTCGGTATTCATGTTATTCGTGATAACTGTATTAAGGGGTTTCACCATAGCCCAAACTTCTAAACTTTTTCTGTCGTTTCAATTCAAGTTGTTCCAAACATCTGCAAAGAATATGGAGATAGCAGATTGACCTGCGATATTAAATGTCTTGAAAAGGCGAATAAAATCCACATTTTCTCTTAAACCCAGTAAACAATCTGAACTATAATTCCAAACCGGTAAAGGGCCACCTTGACGGAACATCCTGTGACCATTACTGAAAACTGCGGACTAGCGCTGTCGCTTGCCTGTAACGAAATTTTTGCCGCTGATTTTTGTTTTTGTTTTTCTTTTTTTCTTTTTGCGCGCATTGACAAGAAAATTAACGAAAAAGTAGGACGAAAATTAGTCTCGTGTTTCGAAACCTCCAAACCCTGTCTATAAACGTTGGTACAGTCATAATAAATAAACACATACCGCCTGTATCACAACTTTTTATTTACCTAGAATGGGTTTCAATCTGCGCTTCAGATGGTCTTCAGTTATGGTGTAGCAAAGTGCAATGGGGTATGGTTGCCAAAACATGAAGTCAGTTCTAATGGTATGGCCAAGATTCAACCATGACGAAAATTACGGTTAGACGAACAGATGAAAGTGTATGATATTCTCCTGTTTATTTATTCATGCTTGATATTTTGTTCTTGTGTACCTCACCGCAGAGGATGCTGCCTGTGATTATCAGAATTCGAGTGTTCGCCACACGTCCAAGTCAGTTTCGACACTGTTTTATTTTATTTAATCGTGTCAGAAGCATCGTACATAAAATCAGAATAATTAACACATACATATCAATTATATAACAAATACAAAAAGAGTATAGAAGTATACAGATATATAAGCAGGGACAAGTAGTTTTTTTTTTATTTTATGAAGTCTTGGACCAGAACCTGGCACGTCCAGCGCTTCCAGGGTGGCATTCATCAAATCCTTGATGGTGCAGGTGCTTGGGCACAGCACACACTGTGTGAGGTGGGTGGTGGTTTGAGTGTGTCCACAGTCACACAGCGCCGGTTCATTTGAGAGGCCCCATTTGCGCATATTCTCTCTGGATCGTGTGACACCAGAGCGCAGCCTATTAAGAGATTTCCATGTCGTCCATCCTTCCATATGGCCGGGAGGGAGTTCTTCGTTTGGGACTAACCATTCCCCAAAGTGCGAGTTTTCTTCTCACCACATTGCCAGCCTCACTTGCTACGGTGTCCCGACGATGTTTTCTGCTGTGTGCAGGAAGCTTTTTCTAGATTTTAGTCGGTGGCGGGCTGGTTGGTGTTTGTACAGCGGGTGGGCGGGTGAGGTCAACGCCTTTGTCTTGTCCTTCCCGTCCGCTACTTTCCTTCTAATATCTGCTGGGGCCACGACTGCCAGGCAGTACAATTTATCAGTCGGGGTTGGTCTCAGACAGCCTGTGATGATGCGGCAGGATACATTAAGCGGTATGTCCACTTGCTTGGCGTTGCTAGAATTGTACCACACTGGGCACGCGTACTCCGCTGTTGAAGAGCACAAAGCAAGACCTGTGGTTCTCACTATTCCAGGCTGTGCCCCCATGTAGTGCCCGTTAGTTTGCGCAAAATGTTGTTTCTCGCAGCTACTGTGTGTTTAGTATTCATGCAGTGCTTTTTATAGGTGAGTGCTCTATCCAAGGTGACGCCTAAGTATTCTGGTGTTTCGCAATGTTCCAGGGGCACTATTTCCCAGTTAAGTTGTAGTCTTCTTGCAGATCTTTAGGTGGAAGACTCAGGTTTGGGTTTTCCCTGGGTTGGGCTTGAGATGGTTTCCCTTATAGTAGGTGGCAAGCTGTTCGAGGGCTTCTGACAGATTCTGTTCAACAGTTTCAAAGTTGTCTGCTTGAGCGGTAATGGCGCAATCATCTGCATATATGAAGCTTTCGGTGCCTTGGGGGAGGGGCTGGTCATTAGTATATATATTTTAAAGTGTTGGGGCCAGTACGCTTCCTTGGGGGAGGCCATTTTTCTGTATCCTCCACCGGCTTCTCTGATCCTGAAAATCCACGAAGAATCTTCGATTCTGGAGTAGGTTTCCAATCAGTAAGGTTAGTCTGTAGTCCCTACTCATTGCGTATATTTTCCCCAGGAGCAGTCGGTGGTTGACTGTGTTGTAGGCTGCCGATAGGTCTAGGAAGACAGCCCCGGTGATCTTCCTGTTCTCGAGCCCACCCTCTATGTGTTGCGCTAATTTTAGCACCTGTGACGTGCAGCATTTGCCCTGTCTGAAGCCTGCTTGTTGTGGGATCAGGAGGGGCTCGATGGCGTCCGTGATTCTGTGGAGTATCATCCTTCCAAAACCTTGTACATATGACATAGCAGAGAGATCGGCCTGTAGTTTTGGGGATTGTCAGGTTCTTTGCCTGGTTTTAGGATGGCAATGACTAGCGAATTTCTCCAGATTTGGGGAATTTTGCAGGAGTTCATGCAGTTGTTCATCAATCGACTAGCCATTTACTTGTTACAGGTCCAAAATGCTTTATTTGCTCGACGCATATATCATTAAGGCCAGCTGCTCTCAGCATTTTGCACTTACTGATCACCTTCTCCAGTTCAAAAATGGTTCAAATGGCTCTGAGCACTATGGGACTTAACATCTGTGGTCATCAGACATAACTAACCTAACTAACCTAAGGACATCACAAACATCCATGCCCGAGGCAGGATTCGAACCTGCCACCCTTGCGGTCACGCGGTTCCAGACTGAAGCGCCCAGAACCGCAGTTCTCCAGTTCCTCCAAGGTAAACGGCTTGAATAGTTCTTCGGTCTCCTGAGCGGAGTTTCGTTCTGTGCCCCTCTTTTTTGTCTGTAGGTTGTCGTATCTTTGTGCTTTCCCATTTGTGAGAAGGTGGTGCGCAATTTGGTCTGCTGTGTCGTTCGCGTGTAGATTTGGTTTGGTGGGGTCATTGGTTAGGCGTTTTATGAGTTTCCAGGCCTTCTGACTATCTCTGCCAAAATTAGTTTTCCCCTTGCAATAGACGCTCGGGAGCGGGTTTTGGCGGTGACCACGAAGCTGTCATAGTTCTATGGATCTGGGCTATATGTCTGGACTCTCTCTTCTAGTATTCTGGTGAATTTGGGCCAGTCTGCCGTCCTGAAATTATATCTCCTTCTGAACTTTACTCTTCGTGGTATAACTATTGGCAATATTTGGCACATTATTGGGCGATGTTGTGTCTTTGGGATGGGGGCGCAAATGGACTTAAAGCACTGTTGTGCTATTTCTTCGCCGACGAACAGGAGATACGGGCTGTATCCGCGGAGCCACCTACCACTGTTGAAAGATGTGGGAAGTTTGCTGTCGTGGATAAGTGCCAGGTGGTTTGACTCGGCCCACGCCAGAACGGCTTTACCGTTTTTGTCTTCTTGTGCATATCCCCATACGTGACTATGGCTGTTGAAATCGCCGATGATGAAAGCCGTTTTCTGTTTACCGATTTTTACTGGTGGTTCAAAGTGCAAGTCTACTTTTGGGGGCTTATACAGTGAGGTCACCGTGTATTAGCCAAATTCCACCGTGATAATCTCGACATCTCTCTCCTCAGTGTGATCCGCCATCCTCACTTGGAGGTCCGGTTTGGTGAACACGGCACTCCCGTATTGCGCGTGCAGTCTTTCTGCTACTAGTTTCATCCCTAGAACCTTGAGCTGTCGGTGTTGGATGTCCCTATGCGTTTCTTGCATGCAGAGTACGTCACATTTGGTTTTTTGACAAAGCTCGCTCAGCAATTGTTCTTTGCAAGACGAAAGACCTTCTATGTTCACAGAGATGATCGTCAAAGCCGGTTCTGATAAGAACCTATCCTGTTTTTCTCGAGACATTATGTCACTCTACTGTGATGCTTCTGGTGTGAAAGAATCTGCCGGCTTAGAGGCGTTGCCCACGGGACGCCCGAATGTGTTATTAATGACACATCCTTCGCGGAGGCTTCTCTCATGTCCCCCTTCGACACTGTGGCAATGATATTTTTTCTTAACATTGTGCCACATACAATGAGGTTTTGTTTTGACGAATGAGAGGAACATATTCTCTTTACTTTCTTGATTCACTCAATTTTCTCTAGATGATCTAGGATGTACTGCTCTAATTGTTTCATCATCAGAGCAGCCATTACTTCCCATACAGTTTTCTAATGAGTCCGTCAGTCTTCAGGTATGGTGGTTTAAACACTCATTTCACCTAGTCCAAAAAAGTTTTAAGTATTCCATATTTTGTGTGAAATGGTGACTGTAATTCTCGTAAAGATTTCTGTTCACGTGCGCGGACTTTCTATAGATTTAGTGATCTGTCAGTTTCTCTTATTCACAGTTAACCGAAATTGTAACTCTGACCTCTTCTCTCTTTTTGGATTGTGAGGTGTATATTAGAATTAATAATTTTAAAAGTCAGGTAAATATTTCATTCCGTATTTTTATAATTTCAGCATTGGAATATGAACCTCTTTCAACTAAACAATGGAATTTTTTGTACTGCTGTCACCTCACCCTCACCCGTTAATTATAGCGGAGTAAAGTAGTAACAAAGAAAACTAAAATTAAATGCTTACCACCAATGAAATGTGAAATAAATACTCGTATACATTTAAATGAAAGTGGGAGCTTTCAACGGCATTTTATGAATTAGTCTCATTCTCTCAAATACACCCCTGGAAATTGAAATAAGAACACCGTGAATTCATTGTCCCAGGAAGGGGAAACTTTATTGACACATTCCTGAGGTCAGATACATCACATGATCACACTGACAGAACCACAGGCACATAGACACAGGCAACAGAGCATGCACAATGTCGGCACTAGTACAGTGTATATCCACCTTTCGCAGCAATGCAGGCTGCTATTCTGCCATGGAGACGATCGTAGAGATGCTGGATGTAGTCCTGTGGAACGGCTTGCCATGCCATTTCCACCTGGCGCCTCAGTTGGACCAGCGTTCGTGCTGGACGTGCAGACCGCGTGAGACGACGCTTCATCCAGTCCCAAACATGCTCAATGGGGGACAGATCCGGAGATCTTGCTGGCCAGGGTAGTTGACTTACACCTTCTAGAGCACGTTGGGTGGCACGGGATACATGCGGACGTGCATTGTCCTGTTGGAACAGCAAGTTCCCTTGCCGGTCTAGGAATCGTAGAACGATGGGTTCGATGACGGTTTGGATGTACCGTGCACTATTCAGTGTCCCCTCGACGATCACCAGTGGTGTACGGCCAGTGTAGGAGATCGCTCCCCACACCATGATGCCGGATGTTGGTCCTGTGTGCCTCGGTTGTATGCAGTCCTGATTGTGGCGCTCACCTGCACGGCGCCAAACACGCATACGACCATCATTGGCACCAAGGCAGAAGCGACTCTCATCGCTGAAGACGACACGTCTCCATTCGTCCCTCCATTCACGCCTGTCGCGACACCACTGGAGGCGGGCTGCACGATGTTGGGGCGTGAGCGGAAGACGGCCTAACGGTGTGCGGGACCGTAGCCCAGCTTCATGGAGACGGTTGCGAATGGTCCTCGCCGATACCCCAGGAGCAACAGTGTCCCTAATTTGCTGGGAAGTGGCGGTGCGGTCCCCTACGGCACTGCGTAGGATCCTACGGTCTTGGCGTGCATCCGTGCGTCGCTGCGGTCCGGTCCCAGGTCGACGGGCACGTGCACCTTCCGCCGACCACTGGCGACAACATCGATGTACTGTGGAGACCTCACGCCCCACGTGTAGAGCAATTCGGCGGTACGTCCACCCGGCCTCCCGCATGCCCACTATACGCCCTCGCTCAAAGTCCGTCAACTGCACATACGGTTCACGTCCACGCTGTCGCGGCATGCTACCAGTGTTAAAGGCTGCGATGGAGCTCCGTATGCCACGGCAAACTGGCTGACACTGACGGCGGCGGTGCACAAATGCTGCGCAGCTAGCGCCATTCGACGGCCAACACCGCGGTTCCTGGTGTGTCCGCTGTGCCGTGCGTGTGATCATTGCTTGTACAGCCCTCTCGCAGTGTCCGGAGCAAGTGTGGTGGGTCTGACACACCGGTGTCAATGTGTTCTTTTTTCCATTTCCAGGAGTGTACAATTGAGCCGTGTAGAGCACTTAAGAGCAATTGATATTCAAATAAGTATTTCACAAATGAGTAAATTTAAGATTTCTAGAGTAAATGACACTATTTACTTTTTTGATCTTCACTTTCATTTAGTAAAATATAGAATTAACTAAAATTTAATGGTTTATAGCATGACCTATGGCAGATAAAAGACAAATTACGGGTATTATTTCTGTACTTTTCTTAGTTTATGAAAATTTACAGCCGGCCGAAGTGGCCGTGCGGTTAAAGGCGCTGTAGTCTGGAACCGCAAGACCGCTACGGTCGCAGGTTCGAATCCTGCCTCGGGCATGGATGTTTGTGATGTCTTTAGGTTAGTTAGGTTTAACTAGTTCTAAGTTCTAGGGGACTAATGACCTCAGCATTTGAGTCCCATAGTGCTCAGAGCCATTTGAACCCATTTGAAAATTTACACTACAGCAGGTTACTTCAACCTGTAGAGTAAATTATAGTAAGTCTTCTGTCAGAATGTTGTTGTACACTATTAAGTACTGATTAGACTAGAAATCGTGCGTTCCACCAGAGGCATGGAGAAAGAAGTTCGGACATTTCTTACACCACTGATCACACTACTTCGAGACCAGTATGCTCAAAATTAGTGCGAATCAATCTCAAAACTGCTTCTGTCACTGTTCTTAAAAATTTGCTTCTACTGAAGAAAGTTTGAAAGAGGATTTGAACGATACGCTAAGAACCGAGTAGTCAGATAGGACTATCCAACATGTAACTGACATCACTCTTCAAAACGCAGGAAGCCTTACTCGGAAATGGAACAAAAAATGAATTGTAAAACATAACTGGGAAATTTTCAGTGATATAACATAAACATTTTACATTTGTAGAATTTTGTTTCATAATAGCTGTTGAGGTTTCACAATGTCTGATAGAAATACCTGTACACCTATTAGTGGACATTAATATGGGGTGCGTCTAACATTCACCTGTATGACTCCTGAACACAGTTGGGGACACTATCAATAAGGTCTCTGAATGTTCGTGGAGGAATGGCAGCCGATTATTACTCAAGGCCAGAAACCAGAGGAAGTTGTGAAGCTGGGGTCCAAAGCGAAGGCGGGGTTTTAACTCATCGAGATGGCTTATAATGGTGTTCAGTTCGGGACTCTCGGCAGGCCTTTCCTTATCAGGAATGATATTATCCACAAATCAATGCCGCACAAATGCTGCGTAACGACAGGGTGCCTTGTCATGATTATAAAAACAATCATCGTCCCCGAAATGTCCCTCGTCTGTACGCAGTACACAACGCTGTAAAATCTGTTCATATTCTTCCGTATTTAGCCTTTCCTTAATCGTAAGGAGTAGACCGTACCCTAACCACGAAAGCACTCTGAAAATGGTTGAAACGGCTCTGGGCACTATGGGACTTAATTTCTAGGTCATCAGTCCCCTAGAACTTAGAACTACTTAAACCTAACTAACCTAAGGACATCACACACATCCATACCCGAGGCAGGATTCGAACCTTCGACCGTAGCGGTCTCGCGGTTCCAGACTGTAGTGCATAGAACCGCTCGGCCACGACGGCCGGCAAAATCGTTTCGAATCTGCTTAACGTATCCATCTCTCGGTCTAGCGGAAGAACTCTAACACCCCTATCCCCCCTCACACACATACACTTTCATCCAGAACTAAGTTGCTGATCTATTGATGCCTCAGAACGTGTCCTATTAACCGATCTCTTTCTTTGGTCAAGTTGCGCCACAATTGTCTTTTCTCCCTAGTTCTAATGTTCGGTATTCTTCATTCCAAAAACGTCTATTTTCCTCTCGTCTGAAATGTTTAGCGTCCACGTTTACGTTTCATACGAGGCTACACTCGAAACAAATACTTTCAGGAAAAACTTTCTAACACTTCCATCTATATTCGATGTCAACAAATTTCCCTTCTTCAGAAACTTTATTCTTGCCAGTCTACATTTTATATCCTCTCTACTTCGGCCATCACAGTTATTTTACCATCCAAGTACGAAAACCTATATTCTACTTATATTACTACAGTCTGCGTAAATACGTCATAGATGTTAGAGACATGAAAAGGTTTTCGGAACCATAATTTCATTTGATTACTTTTAATGTCTCGTTTCCTAATCTAATCATCACATCGATTGATTTAATTTTCCAGTGCCCTTTTTTGATGTTCATCTTATATCCTCCTTTCCAGACGCTGTTCATTCCATTCAGCTGTTCTTCCAAGTCTTTTGCTGTCTATGACAGAATCACAGTCTCACCGGCAGAGCTCAAATCATTATTTCTTCAGTAATTCGTTCTTCTAATTTTCTTTGGTATCCTTTATTGTTTGTTCACAGTACAGTTTGACTAATATCGGCGATAAGTTGCAACACTGTCTCACTCCTTTCTCAACCACTGCTTCTCATTTATGCCCTCCGACTCTTTATAACTGCGATCTGGCTTCTGTGCAAGTTGTTAACAGTCTGGCAGTCTCTGTATCTTACCCCTGCCAGCTTCAGAGTTTAAAAGAGTGTGTTACAGTCAACATCGCTGAAAGATTTCACTCAGTCTACAAATGATACAGACATAGGTTTGCTTTTCATTAGCGTATCTTCCAAGAGAAGCCGAAAGGTCTGTATTGCCTCGCGTGCTCTTATATTTCTGCGGAACCCAAACTGATCTTCCTCGATGTCAGCTTCTATCGATTTTTCCATTTTTCTGTAAAGAATTCGAGTTATTATTATGAAACCATGACTTAAGAAACGAATAGTTCAGTAATATGCGCATCTGTCAACAGCTGCTTTCTTTAGCATTGAAATTACTACATTCTTCTTGAAGTCAGAGGGCACTTCGCCTGTCTCATATAGCTTGCACACCAGATACAATATTTTGTCGTGGCTGGTTCTCCCAGCGATATCAGTAGTTCTCAGTGATTATTGTGTACTCCAGGCACTTTCTTCCAACTTTATGAATATAAGTTGGATAACAAGTAGTGGCAACACTGTTATAATTCATACCAGACTTTACTGACAGACATTCACTGTATTATAAACCCTCAGTAATCACATTCCCGCACACAGATGGAAAGCGCCGTACTCAGTCAGCGCGTCCATCTCTGTCGATGTCTCGTTAGGGCTGACTTACGGCGCGATTGATGTCTTCTCTTGTGCTGTAGAGCTACCACGAAAAGGTTCCATCATTTTGGCGATCAGGTCGTAATCGCACGGATTCATGTCGTGTGCAGTCGCTGGATGTTCCAGTATTTCCCATGTTCTTAATGAATTCACGACATTTCATTGAGAAGCTGAAGAAACTGAAACTTGCTGCAAACGACATCCTGGTCAGCTTTGATGTTTACTAAAGTGCCACTCAATGACGCTCTGGAGCACATCGGGTCCATTTTCCTACAAGGCATCAGAAAGCTCTACCATGCATGTGTCACCACGAGCTATTTCAAGTGAAATGGCAATTTCTACGAACAGCTGGAAGGCGTCGCCATGGGTAGTCCTCTTAGTCCAGTAGGGGAACATTTCGAAACACACGCACTGGACTTGGCGACTTGCAAACCTAAGGTGTGGCACAGATACGTCGATGACACTTTCGTTGTGTGGAGCCATGGTGAAAAACAGCTCGATGACTTCCTACGACACTTAAACAGCCTCCATGCCAAAATAAAATTTAGCATGGAAGTAGAAAACGAAAAAAACTGCCATTTCTAGATGTGCTCGTCAGAAGGGATGGAGAAAAACTGCGACATAGCGTGTACCGAAAACCGACACACACGGACCGATATCTGCACAAACTATCAAACCACCACCTGAGCCAGAAAAGAGGCATGATTAATACGCTCGTAACGCGAGCAGGACGAATATGTGAGCCGCAGCACCTCCGATGCAACACCTGGAAAGTGTTCTGAGGAGCAATGGGTACTCCACAAATTATATAAGAATTGTAACAGGGCCAAACACTCGGCGAAGTAAGGAATCAGAAAAAGAATTGACGGGTACGGCCTTTCTGCCATACGTTCCCAGAGTGACGGACAGAATCGGCCGTATATTGCGCAAACATGGCGTAAAGACGATTTTCAAACCGACAAGGAAGATCAAAGAGTGTCTTAGATCGGCAAAGGAGAAAAGGGACCCACTTTCAATGTCGGAGATATACCGTATACCATTCATATGCGGAAAAGTTTATGTCGGAATGAGTGGACGATCAGTCAACACCAGGATCAAAGAACATAAGCGACATTGCAGGTTGGGGCAGGTGGAGAAACCGGCCGTCACAGAGCACACACTGAGTGAGACCGACCACGTAATGAAATTGGCCGACACGGAAGTTCTGGCTGTAGAGAAGCACTATCACACTCGCTTGTTCAGAGAAGCTGTAGAAATACAAAAACACGCGAACAGCTTCAACAAGAAACAGAAAGGCCTTAAGGTGAACGGATACTGACTTCCCGTATTGCAGCGAACGACCGTCGCAGGTAGTAAGAGGAGAACCGCACCGGAAATGACCGGGGAGAAGCCCTCGGACGTTGGTGCGCCAGGTACATACAGTCTGAGGCCACGAGCTCGGCTGCAGTGCACCACCGGCAATGGAGGGTGAAGCTTTGACAACGCCAGTCACTCGTGCTGGCGGAACGTCAGTAAAATCATCAGATGTGCGTCGGCTGAAGAACGCGAGACAGAAGCCAATAGGCAATTTGTCAACAAGTGGCCACGAAAGCATTACCAATTTGTATTATGAAAAAAACTTTGAAACTTCCTCTTTTCAGTGTTATAAAGCTTGTTCATTTTGTATTTGTACTTAAACAAATACTAAGTTTTGAAAAAGCGTTCATCATTTAGAATAACCTTGTAGAATGCTTTGAGGCAAGCCATGTCCACTTGAATGGTAATCTATATTTAGTATTGTCATAGAGTACAGGAACAATCGTTCATACTTGAATAGTACTGACAGACAGTCACATATCAGTTTCCTTTGAACTTTAAACTTATGCACACATCTGTGGGTAATAATATCAGTGCTGCTGGATCTGGGCTGTGTTGGTGCTACAATCCTATACGGCGATCTCAGAGTGGGGTGAGCAGTGCTATGCTCTGATGTAAATAGATATCCAGCAGTGACAGTGTGTGGAACCTCTTTAGGGCATGTCTTCTCTGCTGTCTCTTATTTCTGGCTGTGTCAGGCAACGACTGTCCTTATATTGTGGTACTGTCGTCAGGTACCAACTGTATCCTGGGATGTCATTCTTCAAACAATACAAAATTTCACTTTCCCAGACTTCCATACCACTGTCGTGTAGAGCCAGGTCAGCTGACGACTGTGGAGACGAGGACTGAATACGGACATCGATGAGAAGACAGGTAATGTAACGGTGGCCGCTCTCCCATAAACACCTCGTTACTGGGAACATGGACCGAAAAACTGGCTCAGGGTGCGTTCCGGCGTCTAGGGACACAGACGCTGTGGTCGGGAGGACAGCAGGCGAAACTCCATGGGCGTTGTGACAGCAGTCCGGGGTGGTCCCTCCACAAACATCGGCTCTGGCTGCAGGGCCAAGGGGGACAGCATCAGTGGCGGTGGAGGTGCAACGTTGATGTCCATCGGCAACGCTCTGGACAGCGCTGACCACGATGGGTGGAGAGTAGGAGAAGGCTGCTGTCACGGACCCCAGAGACGTGATGGGACTGTGGGCAATAATTCTTCAGCAGAATCACTGACATAAGAGTGCCGCAGATGGTTCTGGTGACGCTAGTGCAGCCCAGAGCAACCTCGATCAATGTAAGGCGGAAAGATCCAATACTTGTGTGATGACACCTTGCTCCCAACACTGTTCCTTACCAAAAACTCTGAAGAAAACTTCATTCTTCAGCAGAAACTTTGTCTGACTTGGCTGAACGAACTGTTTCGGTGGCGGCTGCAAAAGATGCAAATGTAGCGAAATGCAGGAAGATCTACAGCGGATAGGCACTTGGTGCAGGGAGTGGCAACTGACCCTTAACATAGACAAATGCAATGTATTGCGAATACATAGAAAGAAGGATCCTTTATTGTATTATTATATGATAGCGGAACAAACACTGGTAGCAGTTACTTCTGTAAAATATCTAGGAGTATGCGTGCGGATCGATTTGAAGTGGAATGATCATATAAAATTAATTGTTGGTAAGGCGGGTACCAGGTTGAGATTCATTGGGAGAGTCCTTAGAAAATGTAGTCCATCAACAAAGGAGGTGGCTTACAAAACACTCGTTCGACCTATGCTTGAGTATTGCTCATCAGTGTGGGATCCGTACCAGATCGGGTTGACGGAGGAGATAGAGTAGATCCAAAGAAGAGCGGCGCGTTTCGTCACAGGGTTATTTGATAACCGTGATAGCGTTACGAAGATGTTTAACGAACTCAAGTGGCAGACTCTGCAAGAGAGGTGCTCTGCATCGCGGTGTAGCTTGCTCGCCAGGTTTCGAGAGGGTGCGTTTCTGGATGAGGTATCGAATATATTGCTTCCCCCTACTTATACCTCTCGAGGAGATCACGAATGTAAAATTAGAGAGATTAGAGCGCGCACGGAGGCTTTTAGACAGTCGTTCTTCCCGCGAACCATACGCGACTGGAACAGGAAAGGGAGGTAATGACAGTGGCACGTAAAGTGCCCTCCGCCTCACACCGTTGGGTGGCTTGCGGAGTATAAATGTAGATGTAGAAGGTAAGATGACAATGGCCGTGTAATAGCTCTGCTGGCGACTACCCATCACATGGCAAGCAGTGGTAGGAGGAAGGAAATATCTTTAAGGTTTGCTTCTGTACATGGGAGGAACCGAGTTCCTGCACGTGACTTTTAAATGTTCTAACGAATTGTTCAGCTTCACTGATAGACTGAGGATAAAACAAAGCAGTCGTTACATGGTGTTTGCCGACTTTTGAAAGTCGACAGATGTGAATTGTGCATCACAGTCCGAGACAAGGACGTCAGGTAGACCTTCGAGGTAAAAAAGAGAAAACAAAGTCAATACAATACTAGCAGTAGTCGTGGATGTCATGGGGCCTGCTACAGGAAATTTACTGTATGCGTTGACCACCAACAACCAATGCATATTTCAGAATGGGCCAGCGAAACCAATGTGTGTGTGTTGCTATTGTCCAGACATATGTGTATACTGGAAAAAGCATTACGATGGACTGGACTAATGCTGCACACAAACTTTGCTGAATCTGGGTTCAAAAATGGTTCAAATGACTCTGAGCACTATGGGACTTAACATCTGTGGTCATCAGTCCCCTAGAACTTAGAACTACTTCAACCTAACTAACCTAAAGACATCACACACATCCATGCCCGAGGCAGGATTCGAACCTGCGACCATGGCGGTCACGCGGTTCCAGACTGAAGTGCCTAGAACTACACGGCCACACCGGCCGGCGCTAAATCTGGGCGACCATGCCCTGACAAGTACAAGTACCTCTGGTGAGTTACGTTTGCTTTGTGCTTTGTGCGAACTCTGCCCTGACGATATCGATGCTTCAAAGACAAGACTTCCCACTGGAGGGAATGACGAATCACAACCTGTTGATTGTCTTCTCTGCATACAACAGAACACCTGACCATGTGGATAGCGCATGATATGTAAAAGGTAGTGATGCGCCACTTGGTGGGATATTTCTTTCAAACCATGTGGCTTCCCATGGCCCACCTATTGAAAAACTACCCAAAGAGCTGGCTCGGAAGCAGTACCTCTTACAATAAGCCAAAAGTCAAAAGGGAAAATTTTGCAGAATTTAAAAATTTTGAGTTTTAATCTGAAAACATGATTCTTCAGAAAAACTGAATGTTGTGCTGGCACCAACAGGTAAGCGAGGCAACAAAACAGCGTTCAAATGTTGTGCAGTGGCCCTGTAAAACAACTCGTATTCATAATCAGACAGTAACAGAGCTCAACGTTGTAATTTTTGCGCTGTCCGAAGTGGAGCAGGCTGAGGGATTGAACAAAATCAAAAGAAGCCGATGATCTGTAATGAAACGGAACTTTCATCCATACAAGTATTAATGGAGCTTAGTAACATTACAGGCAATGGGAAGTGTCTCTTTTTCAAACTGACTGTAATTGCTCTGCTCTTTGTTAAGAGTTTTTGAGACAAAAGCAATGGCCCTATTGGGTGGACCAATTCTTTGGGGGAACACAGCTCTAACACCGTAAGAAGATGAATCAACAGCTAACAAAACTGTCTTAGCTGCATCAGTATGAATCAGACAACGACGACTTAATCAAGCGTCCTTTAAATGCTAAATGTGCTCCAACATTCTTGGAACCACACAAAGGGAACACCTCTCTAAGGATGCCTGTTCAGCGTAGTGGCAATTTCATCAGCATTTGGTATTAACTTAATGTAGTATGTTAATTTCCCCACGACGGTCTGTAGCTCCTTGAATTTACAGGATGCCAGCAGATCTTTAATCGTAGACGAGTGACAGTGAGCAGGATGATACTATGTGCATTTATGACATGACCTATATATTCAAGTTCTTTGTGAAGCTAGGAGCACTTTTCCATGATACACATTAAGCCAGATGAAGTGAGCACATTAAACAAACACTCTAAATTCGCCATATGTTCAGCAGGTGTACGAACCACTTCAAAAATTTCATCCAGACAGCTTGCACATTGGCTGTTAACAGCTCCAGAGAAGGTTGAAAAATACCAGGACCTGAGGCACTTATGAAAGCTAGTCTTTGGATCTGGAACAAACCGAGGTGAGCACTGATCAAAAAATATTGTGTGGACTGCTCACCCAGAGTTAACTACAAGTATGCCTGAAGTAAATCAATCTTGAAAAGAATCTGCCCTGTCCCAAACTGTTCATTAATTCCTCCAGAGGAACTGAATCCACGGCATTCTGTGGTTTACTTTGGCCTTGAAATAAGCACACAGACGTAAACCTCCTGATGGCTCTTTAAGTACCACCAATGGGAATGCAAACTGTCTTGCTGAAATGGGTTGTATCGCCCCAGTGTTTTTCCATCGTCGCAGATCCGGAATAAGGTTACGTGTAGAGTGGTTGTGCATTGTCTTAGGCTTCTGTAGCCGTGGGTTGCCGATCATGTCACAGGCGTCCTTATTGATTAGAGAAAGATACGCATCTGTGTCTAACTGAAAATCAACTGCCTCTTGTGTCACTCTTAATTGGACTAAAAAATTTGTTATCTGTCTGTGAACTAGAGCAGTACGTTCCTACGAAGAGGAAACGTGACTCTTCGTTGCTACTGGCCACAATGGTTGTGCTGTCACAACATTCACTTAGTGAGAACTATGCCGTAGCCGTTTGGTAGACCGGTGCCTGCTATGGCTGCGATGTAAGCAGACTGTCTGGATATGACCTTGTTTACCACACTTGAAACACTGTGTTTCACGACAAGGACAAGCTTTACTATCATGATATGCAAAACACTGAGGACAAGACTTCGTCACCTCATTCTGTAATTTACCTCGTGTATCACGTGACTGAAAAGTTTTTCCTTTACTTTTGCTGTTAATCCTTGCCCTGCTGTTTTCACTTTAAAATTAACTTGAGAGTCAGTGCCGAGTGCACAGTGAACAGGATAAACATACAGAGCTTCAAAATGAGCTTCACTTTTGTGTACAGTATTTTGATACTCTACAGTTGATAAACCTGTTTTCATATCCGGAACTGGCAACTTCAGGATAGCAGCGCATACGCGGGCGTCTGACATGGTTTGCGTGACTGCATCACGTAACATAACATCACTATCACGTAGTCCGCAAGCACACTTGAACCTGCAGTGCCTTGTTAGCCCCTTAGTTCAGCGATCCACTGTTTTTATGACTGTTCAGGGTGCTTCTAAGACAAAAAAATCTAAATCTCGGCGAGTGACATGAATCTGTGCCTTGTAATGATCGTCGACTTTTGGAATGAGTGCTTCATAATCAACATCCTCCTTACGAGAGTCGGGAAATAACTTTATACACAGACGGAGAATGTCAGTTCCGGCAGTGGAAAGAATAAGTGAAACGTGCGCCATACCTTTAATGCCATATGCTATGAAGGGGGCTTCCAGTTGCACGAGATCTTTCACCCAATCCTTTTCTTTGTGGTTAATCTGGCGGAACATGGGCTCAAATGGTTCAAATGGCTCTGAGTACTATGAGACTTAACATCTGTGGTCATCAGTCTCCTAGAACTTAGAACTACTGAAAC
Source organism: Schistocerca piceifrons (assembly GCF_021461385.2). Lineage (NCBI taxonomy): Eukaryota > Metazoa > Arthropoda > Insecta > Orthoptera > Acrididae > Schistocerca > Schistocerca piceifrons. Next base: position 156,721,477 of record NC_060149.1, read on the forward strand.
CTAACTAACCTAAGGACATCACACACATCCATGCCCGAGGCAGGATTCGAACCTGCGACCGTAGCAGTCATGCGGTTCCGGACTGAGCGCCTAGAACCGCTAGACCACCGCGGCCGGCAACATGGATTCATCAGCCGGCCGTGCTGCTGCTTGTTGCGAGAGTTAGTTCCTTTCGTTTAAATACAGTTCTCGTGGAGACTGAGACATGGTTAAATACTTTATATTGGATAGAACACAAATATTATTTTGGCCGCTGACACTAGCGGAACACTACGAACAATCAAGAGGCAGACCAGGGCGGAAGTCTACGCAAACTGGGACAAACGATGAGTCAGCACCGTCACCACGTCGCCAGTTTTTGTGTATCTGACGATGGGGAGAGCGGTTTCCACAACAAACATAACATATTAGTTCATTTTACTGTACAATACTTGGACGCATCTCATGTCCACTTGAATGTCAATATATATTTATTATTGTCTCACAGTATAGAAATCACTGTTCCGGAGGTATGCATAAAACATCATTCAAAATTGTGCTAATCGCATCCTCTGAAAATTATTTCGAGCAGTTAGTTCGTGACACCACTTGAATAGTAACAGTTGTGATAATACATACGACCTCTTAGCAACAATTTATGAGCTAATAACGAACACCAAAAAGGATACAGGGTTGTCACAGAGTGACCGAATATTGTACCTCCCAAATCCTTCAAAATAAACGAAAGAGATTCCTATTCAAAAAAGCAGATAAAATTCACTTTATGCCTTGCTGAGAGACAATCTTCACTCCTTCCAAATTAACAGTGTACCGTTAAGTGTAGATCAGATGTGGCTTGAATTCAAAGACACAGTATCAACAGCAGTTACTAGACTTACACCAAATACATTAACAAACGACGGAGCTGACCCCCCCCCCCCCCCCCCCCCCCCTTGGTACACAAAACAGGCCGCAAGACTGTCACAGAACAGACGAATAAAGGTTGGTTGGTTTGGGGAAGGAGACCAGACAGCGTGGTCATCGGTCTCATCGGATTAGGGAAAGATTGGGAAGGAAGTCGGCTGTGCCCTTTCAGAGGAACCATCCCGGCATTTGCCTGGAGCGATTTAGGGAAATCACGGAAAACCTAAATTAGGATGGCCGCACGCGGGATTGAACCGTCGTCCTCCCGAATGACGAATAAAGCCTGCCAAGTTTAAACAAAAGCAAAAATCTCAAAGATTGGCTATCTTTTACATAAGCTCAAAATTTAGAGCGGACTTAAATGCCAGAAGCCTATAACAGTTTCCCTAACGAAACTCTGTCTCTAAATCTTGCAGAAAACGGTAAGAAAGACTGATCGTATATGAAGTGTGCTAGCGGGAAGATACAATCAATGCCTTCTCTGCGCAATAACAAATGAATACTAACGATCACTGTGTTGCTAAAGTAGAGTTACTAAACGCAGCCTTCCGACATTCCTTCATCGAAGAAGAATAAACAAATTTTCCAGAAATCGAATGAAGAGCAGTTGCCACCAAGAGTAACCTAGAAGTAGATATACTCGGAGCAGTGAAGCAAATTAAATCACTTTATAAAAGCAAGACTTCCGGTCCAGATTGTATACCAATTAGGTTCCTTTCAGAGTATGCTGATGCAATAGCTCCATTCCCATGACGAAAGATCCGTACTCAAAGGGCCACTTTTTCCCTTTCCTAGAGAAAGACACCGAAGCCTTCACTTGCGACAAAGGCGCCACCGCCAGAAAACGGAGGGCGACTGCTTCACGCTACGCGCTGCGGCGCGCGTTTCAAACCTAACTTTACTACGGCTCAATCCCTAAGTATTTAGTTGAATTTACAGCCTTCAGATCTGCGTGACTTATCGTGTAATCGAAATTTAGCGAATTTCTTTCAGTATTCATGTGAATAACTTCACACTTTTCTTTATTCAGGGTCAATTGCCACTTTTCGCACCATACAGATATCTTATCTAAATCATTTTGCAATTCGTTTTGGTCATCTGATGACTTTACCAGGCGGTAAATGGCATCATCATCTGCAAACAATCTAAGACAGCTACTCAGATTGTCTCCTATGTCGCTAATATAGATCTGGAACAATATAGGGCCTATAACACTTCCTTGGGTAACGCCTGATATTACTTCTGTTTTACTCGATGACTTTCCGTCTACTACTACGAACTGTGAACTTTCCGACAGGAAATCACGAATCCTGTCGCACAGTTGAGGCGATATTCCATCAGCATGCAGTCTGGTTAGAAGACGCTTGTGAGAAACTCTGTCGAAAGCCTTCTGGAAATCTAAAAATATGGAATCAATTTGACATCGCCTGTCGATAGCACTCATTACTTCTTGAGTATAAAGAGCTACTTGTGTTTCACAAGAACGATGTTTTCTCGAATCCATGATGACTATGTGTCAATAAACCGTTTTCTTCGAAGTAATTCATAATGTTCAAACATAGTATATGTTAAAAAACCATACTGTTAAGCATACTGCAAATAGACGTTAGTGATACGGGCCTGTAATTCAGCGGACTACTGCTATTTCCGTTTTTGGGTATTGGTGTGACTTAAGAAATTTTCCAGTCTTATTTCTGTAAGCGAGTGGGTGTATATAACTGAAAAATGTGGAGCTACTGTATCAGCATACTCTGAAAGGATCCTGACTGGTATACGATCTGGACCGGAGGTCATGTCTTTATTAAGTGATTTTAGCTGCTTTGCAACACCAAGGATATCTAGTTCTATGTTTCCCATCTTGGTAGTTGTTCTTGATTGGAATTCAGGAATATTTACTTCGTCTCCATTGGTGAAAGAGTTTCGGAAAACCGTGTTTAATAACTCTGCTTCAGTGGCACTGTCATCAGTGACTCCACTGTTGTTATCGCGCAGTGAAGGTATTGATTGCGTATTACCACTGGTGTGCTTTATGTGTGACCAGGAATCTCTTTGGGTTTTCTGCCAGATTCCGAGACAGAGTTTCGTTGTGGAAATTATTAAAAACATCTCGCGTTGAAGCACGCGCTATATTTCGAACTTCTGCAGATCTTTGCCAGTCTTGGGGATTTTGCGTTATTTTAAATATGACATGCTTTTTTCGTTGCAATAGCGATCTGACCCGTTTTATGTACCATGTGGGATCAGTACCACCACTTATTAAGTTACGTGGTATATATCTCTCAACTGCCGTCGATAATATCTCTTTGAAATGATTCCACATCTCTTCTATGCTTACATGATCAGATCGTTAGGTGTGGAGACTGTCTCTTAAAAAAGCGTTAAGAGCATTTTTATAAGCTTTTTTAAGTAGATGTACTTTGCGTTTCTTTTTGGTGGTTATGGGTGTTATGGTATTCAGCCTAGCAGCCACTGCCTTGCGGTCGCTAATCCCTGTATCCGTCGTGATACTCTCCATTCGTACAGAATTGTTTTTTGCTAAGAGGTCAAGTATGATTTCGCAATCATTTACGCTTCGAGTGGCTCATGAACTACGCTACTGGCCAATAAAATTGCTACACCACGAAGATGACGTGCGGAATTTAACCGACAGGAAAAAGATGCTGTGATATGCAAATGATTAGCTTTTCAGAGCATTCACACAAGGTTGGCGTCGGTGGCGACACCTACAACGTGCTGACATGAGGAAAGTTTCCAACCGATTTCTTATACATAAACAGTGGTTGACCGGCGTTGCCTGGTGAAACGTTGTTGTGATGCCTCGTGTAAGGAGGAGAAATGCGTACCATGACGTTTCCGACTTTAATAAAGGTTGGATTGTAGCCTATCGCGATTGCGGTTTATCGTATCGCAACATTGCTGCTCGCGTTGGTCGAGATCCAATGACTGCTAGCAGAATATGGAATCGGTGGGTTCAGGAGGGTAATACGGAACGCCGTGCTGGATCCCAACGACCTCGTATCACTAGCAGTCGAGGTGACAGGTATCTGATCAGCATGGCTGTAACGGATCGTGCTACCACGTCTCGATCCCTGTGTCAACACATGGGGACGTTTTCAAGACAACAACCATCTGCAAGAACAGTTCGACGACGATGCACTATCAGCTCGGAGACCGTGGCTACGGTTACCCTTGACAGGAACGCCTGCGATGGTGTACTCAACGACGAACCTGGGTGCACGAATGGAAAGCGTAATTTTTTCGGATGAATCCAGGTTCTGTTTACAATATCATGATGGTCGCATCCGTGTTTGGCGACATCGCGGTGAACGCACATTGGAAACGTGGATTCGTCTTCGCCATACTGGCGTATCATCCGGCGTGTGGTACGGGGTGCCATTGGTTACACGTCTCGGTCACCTCTGGTTCGCATTGACGGCACTTTGAACAGTGGACATCACATTTCAGATGTGTTATGACTAGTGGCTCTACCGTTCATTCGATCCCTGCGAAACCGTACATTTCTGATTTCTCGGGATCTATGCACCCATGTTGCGTGAAAATGTAATCACATGTTAGTTCTAGTATAATATATTTGTCCAATGAATACCCGTTTATCATCTGCATTTCTTCTTGGTGTAGAAATTTTAATGGCCGGTAATGTAATTCTTCAAAATAATTTTCTGAGTAAGCATTCAGTACAATTTCGGATGACCTTTTATGCCTGCCGCCGGCTTTAAAAGTATAATTTTTCCAGGATATCGAGGGTAGATTGAAGTCACCATATACTATAATTGCATCAGTGGGGTACCTATTTGAGATGAGACCCCACTTTTCTTTGTTCAAATGTTCAAATGTGTGTGAAATCTTATGGGAGTGAACTGCTAAGGTCATCAGTCCCTAAGCTTACACAATACTGAACCTAAATTATCCTAAGGACAAACAACACACCCTTGCCCGAGGGAGGGCTCGAACCTCCGCTGGGATCAGCCGCACAGTCCATGACAGCAGCGCCATAGACCGCTCGGCTAATCCCACGCGGCCCACATTTCTTTCAACTGTTCAGCAGCTATACCTTCTGAATCGGGAGGGGGGGGGAGGGGGGGGGCGTAGGGGTCGGTAAAACGAACCAATTAATAGTTAAGTCCGATTGTCAAGTATAACCTCTATCCATTCAATTTCGCAGGATCTGCCTACTTAAATTTCACTACAAGGCAAACTACTACTGACAGCAATAAATACTCCACCACCAACTGAATTTAATCTATCGTTTCTGAACACTGTTAGGTCGTTTGAAAAAAATTTCAGCTGAACTTATTTCCGGCTATAGCCTGCTTTCCGTACCTATAACTACTTGAGGTTCAGTGCTTTCTGTTAGGGCATGGAGCTCTGATTCTTTCCCAACACAGATACGTCAATTTACAACTACAATACCGATCGTTTCTACAACTACCTTACTGTGTTTTACTTGCCGCTTGTTAGACGGACGCCCTTTCTGTGGTTTCTTGGGACACTCTAACCTAAAAATCCACCCACTCCCCTTTTCTTTTTTACAGCACTCAATGAATCGTGTATTTCTGATACTTACATCACTTATTTCTCTAATTTCTATTTATTTGTGACTCTGTCTTATCTTAGAAGACTAGGGCTATCGGATCCTAGCTTGTATGTAATCAGGCATTCTTACAGATCCTCTTGCACCAAATATATCATACCTGCAGAAAATAAATTACTCATAATAAAAATGAAAATAACAATGAAAATGAAATGAGACAGACATTGGAATGAGGACCTATTGGAGTGCGTTGACAGTAGGATAGGAACACTGGTTTACTACTGTACAGGAGGAAAACAGCTTGGTACAATCGAAAGTAAACCTATGTCGATGATTCAGTGTCCACTACACTACAGCGTGGTTTTCTGTTACACAGAAGTTGTTTGCGTTGCATTCACCAAGTAAGTCTGGCACCACAGAAAATAGTTGCATATGGGTGGAGTTCTTAAATGCTTGCAGCTAGACTCGTCAGAGGGTTACAGTAAAGTAAAACACAAATAACATTGGCAACACCGTAAATAACATATAACAAACATTTATTAAAATAATGTAAGATATTAACACTCACCATCAGTATGATGATAGGGCTCGACACTGTAGTAAAAGTTCTGAATACTGGTATAACCTAATTCAATGAACGTTGGCTAACTCATCGGATAGTTTTACAGTCTCGACTGCTGTTAGTTTATGGGCCAGGAACGGATAATGGTAAACACTTTGACACTCGGCGTTGACTGTCCGATGATAACTTGTTGATAGCTGCTGCCGTAACTGTAGATTACAGTTCTGGAATTACCGACAAATGACGACCTGCGACAAACGCGACAACTGTCACAGCCCATTGTATGCGACAGATGGCCGAGTGAAGCTGTGCATTCACATTTATCTTCGAACGGAGGATGAATTCTCATCTTCGGTCTGTTTTGGCAGATGAAGCAAGTAGTCCCTGGTGTCAGCATCATCTCTGGTGTCTGACATAACTACTGCCTCATGTAACGGACTTTTTTCGAGTTTTGTGGAGGAATCATGGTGCGTTTCTTATTATGTGCCTCATGTCGAAGATTGTATCGAATGTCGCGACCTCTGCTGCTACATTTATGTGCCGCAACTGACGGTAGTATAAACATGAAGACATAATTATAATGGTTTCAGAGTAGCAGTAAACTGTGAGGATTATGAAAGACTAACGTAATAAGACCGGTTGAACGAACAGTTTAAAAGGAGTGATAAAAATATGGTCTAACACCGCAGATTAAAAAACACTTGCAGAACACTAAAAAGCACTCGAAAAAACACTGGGACAACACCGAACAGCACAGAACAGACACCATCATCATCATTTTTCTGCTATATTAGCAGGTCCTTTGCCTCTCCATTTTCCTGGATCCATTGCTTCCTTCTTAATGCTGCTGTATGTTGTACCGACCATCATGTCATCCAGTATCTGAAATCTCTTCCTTCCTCGCTTCCTTTTCCTTTCTACATAACTTTGTAAAACTGTTTTTATCAGCCAATATTTCTTAATATATGCCCAATACAATTTCTTTTTCTTCTTTTTACTACATCTAGTAACTGTTTTTCTCTCCCACTCTTCTCAGTACCTCTTCATTTTTTACTCTATCCATCCAACTTATTCTTTCCATCCTCCGCCATGTTCACATCACAAAAGCCTCTCTCCTTTCCCTGTCATTCTTCCTCAAAGTTCATGTTTCCACGCCATAGAGAAGAAAATTCCATGCAAGACATTATATGAGTCTCTTCCTGAGTTCTCTGTTCAGACCGCTGCAGAAAATTCTCCTTTTCTTATAAAATGCCTTTTTTTGCCATTGATAACCTTGTCTTAATTACTGTGGTGCACTTCCAGTCGGTGTCTCTCCTGCTTCCAAGCTATTAAAAATTTTGCACCTGTTCTAATATTTCTTCATTCAGCATAATATTTATTTCTGTATTTCCTCCTACTGCCAATACTTTTGTTTCCTTTGTGTTAATTTTCATTCCATAATTTTTTCCGTTAGTCAGAACAGACACCAACCATTAAAAACGGAGCACTGCACACTTTCACCAAAATTCGAAGGACCTGCCCTGGAATGGCAGACGAAAGGAAAAGTAGCTACAGTGGGAGAGAGGACAGTGATGGAGATGGGAACTGATGGCTAGTAAGAGGTGGCAATGATAATGGGATACGGATGGCTGTTGGGGGACAGAGAGAGAGAGGAGAGCTGAAAATGACATACAAGTTCTTTGCGCCCACCATCGGTAATGCTAGAATTCGATATGGTGTTGGCCCACCCTTGCCTCTCCATTTTCTGCGATCCATTGCTTCCTTCTTAAGGCTGCTGTATGTTGTACCGACCATCACGTCATCTAGTATCTGAAATCTCTTCCTTCCTCGCTTCCTTTTCCCTTCTACACAACTTCGTAAAACTGTTTTTATCAGCCAATATTTCTTAATATGTGCCCAATACAATTTCTTTTTCTTCTTTTTACTACAGCTAGTAACTGTTTTTCTCTCCCACTCTTCTCAGTACCTCTTCATTTTTTACTCTATCCATATTGTGTATCGTGATTCGACACTCTACACAACGTTTTTCCACTATTCAATCGTCCAATGATTACGCTACTTACACCAAGCGAGGCGTCGTTTGGCATTTACCTGCGTGATGTGTGTCTTATGAGCAGCCGCTCGACCATGAAATCCAAGTTATCCCACCTCCCACCTAACTGTCATAGTACCTGCAGTTGATCATAAAGCAGTTTGGAATTCCTGTGTGGTGGTCTGGATAGATTTCTGACTATTACACATTACGACCCTCTTCAATTGTCGGCGGTCTCTGTCAGTCAACAGATGGTTCAAATGGCTCTGAGCACTATGGGACTTAACATCTTAGGTCATCAGTCCCCTAGAACGTAGAACTACTTAAACCTAACTAACCTAAGGACATCACACACATCCATGCCCGAGGCAGGATTCGAACCTGCGACTCAACAGATGGAGTCTGCCTGTACACTTCTGTGCTGTACGTGTCCCTTCACGTTTCCACTTAACTACCACAGCGGAAACAGTGGACCTAAGTATTTTAGGAGTGTGGAAGTCTTGCGTACAGACGTATGACACAAGTGATACCCAATCACCTGACAATGTTCGAAGTCCGTGAGTTCGCGGAGCGCCCCATTCTATTCACTCACTATGTCTAATGACTATTGAGGTGTCTGTTATGAAGTATCTGGCAGTAGGTGGCAGCACAAAGTACCTACTTTGAGAAACGTATGCTTTTAGGGGTGTCCAGATACGTTTAATCACATAGTGTATAACGTACATGGTACATAAGACTGTTTTATTATTTTTTTTATACCATTCCTGGATTATGCTGATGTTTTGTACTTTTAGATAATGTACCATCAGACGGCATGGGAGGAAATGCTTCGCCAAAATTTTTACCTATATCCTTCGGCGCGATATAAAGTTCGTCATTGGCAATTTTGGCATCGGCTTGGGAACACGGTTGTGGCTCATCTTGATACTCAACGATGGTCAGCATTTAAACTGAGATGGCAGTACCAACACTCTCAGATGCATCAAGATGTAAGCCATGCCTACAAAAACCCAATCAGATGAGATATCAGTGATTTACAAGGAGAAAAGCAGTGGTGGAAGGACTGAACGGTGGGCGTTCTTGAGAATACATTACGACGTATTCGTTCCACAGACGACAAATTTTAATCTATTCTCCAGACAGGTGTTGAACGACATGAGTGAACTGTTCGAGAAAATCATTAATTTCCTGTATAACAGTGAGAATTTGAAATCAACGGTGTTAAACATCTTACTGATGTTAAGCTGTGTAAAAATAATCGCCATTTTCTGTCTATAGCGTTTCTTAGTTACCTCGCCACTTTAATTAATGTAAATGTTTTGCTGGGGCGCCTTGAGATTTGCCAAAATTTGCGAGAAAATTGAAAACGTCCGTAAAAACCAGTACAGTCATTATTCTGACGATCTTTTCAATGGTGCATAAGTTCACTCTATTATTATCTACGGCCTGAAATAAATTTCGCTTTATGGCTGGTCTTGTTTTACTAGTTGAAATATGTTTTAAAAAAACGTCTCTGTTGAAGAATTTCTATCTTGAGTTAGTTATAAGTAATATTTAACCCTAGCTTCGGAGTTTATTTACCTCGACAAAATGTCGTTAAAGTTGTGCGAGAAAACTTGGAAAAAATGTCAGACCTTGCCATTTCTGTGACGAGACTAGGCAGTTATGAACACAGGACACCAAAATCAGACTCAATTCATACAACAGTTCGGGTATCCCAACATTATGTTGGCCACATTTTGCTTTACTGTGTTATGGAGCATCTGTATTCTTCACAAAGCTCAAGTTATGGATTTCGCTTGAATTTTCTGTGGCAGGATGCCGCTTATTCAATATTCGGTGTAACTCTGCAGTCAGCCTAAGGACAGATCTTCTTTTCTCTGTGACTAAAGACTGGAGATAAATTATGTTTTAAGGTGCAGTAAGTATACGAGTGAATTACCGAACTTAACTTCTGTCTGCTCATTTCTTATATATTGTCGTTGTGTACCTGAACAGACCTATCTTAGTGTCTTATGGTCTACGGGTCTTAGGTGTTTGCATTTAAGTGGATTTGAATTTGCTGTTGTGTTCTGTATGGAGAACATCAAGAAAGTCGTCTTGGCAGAAAGGCTAGCGGCTGATGTTTTACTGATTCACAGAACAGCACCTCGTCTCTTCGTTGTTGTTATGTCTTTGAGAACATCGCCGCGAGTCGTGGTGCATGAAATGTTGCGTAGTTGCTAGTGTAGCAGGCTGTCGTATTGTGGATCATCTCGTCTAACACGACTAATGGCAATTATATGTTATGTAGCGTTTGTCATATGCTTGAATGTGAGTTGGAGGTGTATAAATGGTTGGATCTAAGAGTACAATAATCAAGCATTAAAGGGAAATAATCACTACTTTTGATTCACAAAGAGAGATATGCTGCAAATGGATATTCACGTCTTACATCACATTGCACGTTACATTTGTGACGCGACTGAAAACAAGAGCGATTGGAAGGGTGATACCGCACCAATTTTGATAAAGTAATAGGTGGCTTGGATTGAACGTACCTGATTCAACACAGCTGTAGAAAAACAAATACTCTGCTTCTCTGGTTCTTAGTATCATCAGTTTTATATCAGAGAGGACAAATATGTCCACACCACATTTACGCGATCAGGTCGTAGAAGCATGAGGAAGGAAACACTTTGTATAAGCTACACACCTTTAAAGAAAATTTATTCGGATTTCTGCTGGTAGAACAGGTCGTTAAACTCCTCAGTATGTACATTTTACGAATGCGTGTGGTGCGTTAATAGCAGTTCAGAGGTTTTTCCCAGCGTGGAATCGTCGACAAGTTTATTTGCGCAGTTACTTCTTCCTGCCCGCAAGGGACACAGTGACGTGTGTTCGCAGCTTAGCATTCTTTAGAGTTTACCAGCGCAACGATCGTCCAGCCTATTCGCTATGATCATTTTTACGATTCAATGAAGGACGGGATGGCCAAGGGCAACTGTCGAGAATGAGTACAATGTTTCATGATCTGAAGTAATTTTCAGTAAAACTACAAAAGCATTGATGCTATTAGTCTGAAAAAGTGCTGGTGTAGAAGGACAAGAACGTAATGAAACCTATTTAAAAATTCCAGTAGCGTGGCTGAGTTACTGAGCAATGATGGTGGACGGTATGTACAACTGGTGATCCTAATGAGTCTTGGTTATTTACTATACAATACTTTGAAATCTTCCACCAGATCTCAGTTGTTCTATCAAAAATCCACGCCCGATCATCTGTATTTGACATCAGTTTCCTAATGCAGCACGACTTGCAGCTGAGTATGTAGAATAGGTAGCTGTAATCGTAAAGTTACTAGTTCGAATCTCGTTGGAACAATTTCATAATTATTTATTAACAAATGGAAATGTTAATTAACAAATACTGTATTATGATTTTTAGTAATGATAACATCTTTCTATTTATCAATAATCACAAATGTGAGTATTCACAATACATAAAAATTTGGTACAAAAGTGAGCAAAATCACACTGAAAATACAATAATTTTTTACTTTTATAAATGAACAGCATTACTGAAGGCACTTATGTGTCTCTTAAATACTAATTTATTTTCATGTTATTAGTAGTAAAAATAGAAAGATATAATTTTAACTAAAAATTATGATTCAGTATTTATTACTTATCATTTCCACTTGTTGATGAATGTGGAAAGTAAGGAAATAGGGTCGACATGTTCTGAAGTTAACATAGGTCAGAAACGGAACTGCTTTTTCATAGTCGAGCCAAGGTAGAAGAATTCCACAATGCGTGTCAACTGGTAACATTGTTCCGTCCCGTAGTTTGTCTCATAAAACTGCCCTCCTTTCATCTGTCGCATCTTAATGTTCCTCAAATCGCATTTGATTTTTCATTTAACTGTTACAACTCTCATTTCTTGGCATGAAGTTCTGCACGATGTGTACAGATCTCCTCAGTGATTTTTGTGCACTTGCTAGGAACGTTACATGTCAGTGGCTGATACCTCTCTCTCTACCCCACTGTATTCTCCCAATGATGCCAAAATGTACAATCTCTTTGAAATACTCCATTCTCATCTAACAGTTTCCACGTTAATCGAACATGGAAGAACAGACCAAAATAAAAGTAAATCACACGGCAGATGAAATCAACCGTAAACGGAGCACAATTTTCGAAGATCTGCACCTGCAAAAGTTGACTATTCGCTTTCTGTTAGAGATAAATACTGAATAACTACGAAGAGAGAATTTCAAATTGCTTAACCATTTGTCCAACTGCTCAAAAAAATGAAAATCCTCTACTGATACCCTTATCGGAAGAAAATTAGTTTCAAAGACACAACTAAATTTAGAGATGATTGGTGTCTGACTGTTATTACAAATCAAAAAGGCACTTCTTCAGGACTGAAGGCACAGTGGACACCGAAGTATATATAGTGTGTAGCACACAAAATAACGGATAAAACAAATTTCAAACTGGTTTTTTCTAGAGCATGAATCTAAATTTTCAACTAAATGTCATCTTGCAAAAGCCAAATACTTGCTAAGATATCATAAGTTGGAATATTATGTAACGCTTTACGCTAAAGAAACGTTTATCTCCGGCTTGTGAAATAAGGAAAAGAAATCAATGACTAAGGCTCACTGTATAAACGAAAACACCTTTGTTGGCCGTCGCCTGTGCGAGATGAGAAGCAAAGTGACATTTGTGCAACAATTTCAATGTGTTAAGGTGTAGAAATCAGTGAAATTATAGGAAGCAGTGAAACTTAAGTTTTCAAGCACTCGAAACCAGGACTCACGTAGCCTTCATTTGTGGCGTAGGACAGGGAAAAAGTGTGAAACACTGAATAACTATGAAATTAGCGACATTGTGTTTTTCTGTTGGGACTGGAATGTATGACCCCATGTACACAGCCGGCCGCTGTGGCCGAGTGGATTTAGGCGCTTCAGTCAGGAACCGCGCTACAGCTACGATCGCAGGTTCGAATCCTGCCTCGGGCATGGATGTGTGTGATTCCTTAGGCTAGTTAGGTTAAGTAGTTCTAAGTCTAGGGGACTGATGACCTCAGATGTTAAGTCCCATAGTGCTTAGAACCATTTGAACCATTTCATCCATGTACAAAAACACACGTGGTAGTGCCATTGCTTCAAAAGACAGATGAGCAGTAAGGGATGACAATTGAGCTGTACTCCTGTCAAACTAGGATATGTCACCAGTCTTTATGTAGGGCCCCAGCAGTTAAACTGGTTAGGAGCCAGAGTGGGACGGGAAGAGGGTATGTTATGCACTCACGGATAAAAATTGGAGCACCAAAAATAATTAATATATAGTAAAGAAATTTGGGGAGTAGATTTGTCTAGATGAGATATTTAAGTGATTAACATTGCAAGATCACAGATGAATGTAGGCGCGAGATAAGCCGTTGCAAATAAGAAATGCTGATACATTAATAAGCCGTGTAACCGCCAAAATGTGGAATGCAGGCATGCAAACGTGCATGCATTGTGTTGTACAAGTGCCGGATGTCAATTTGTGATATGGAATTCCATGTCTGTGGCAGTTGGTCAGTCAATACAGGGACGGTTCGTGGTGGATGTGGATGATGGTGGGGTTGTCGTCCGATTATGTCCTATATGTGCGCGATTGGAGACTGATCTCGTGATCGAGCAGGCCAAGTCACTATGCTGACACTCTGTAGAGCATATCAAAGTAGAACAGCGGTAATGGGCGAGCGTTACTCTATTGGAAAAAGCCTCTGGAATGCTGTTCATGAATGGCAGCACAATAGGCCGAATCACCAGACTGTCGTACAAATTGGCAATCAGTGTGCGTGAAATAACCAAGAGACTGCTCCTGTTGTCATACAAAATAACTCCAGGTGTAGGTACAGTGTGTCTAGGACGCAGACTTGTTGGTTTCAGGCCTCCATCTGGCCTCTTTTTAACCGACAGAAGGTCATAGTTGTCAACGAGGTAGAACCATCTTTCATCGGAAAACACCAAAACCCTCCACTCTACTCTCCAATGAGCTCTGACTTGATACCACTGCGTCGCAAATGGCGATGGTTTGGTGTCAGTGGAATGCAGGTTACAGGATGTCTGGTTCGGAGCTGTCCTTGAAGTAACCGATTTTTAACAGTTCGTTGTGTTGCTGTGGTACCAACTGCTGCTCAAATTGTTGTTGCAAATACGGTACGATGCGCCAGAGCCATACACCGAACACGATGTTCTTCCCTCTCGGCAATGCCGTGTACCAGTCCGGAACCTCGTCACCTTGCGACCAACGTACATTCTCGCATCCACCGCTGTCAGTAGTCATGTAGAGGTGCTACATTTCTCCCAAGTCTTTCTGTATTGACAAACTGCCTATTGGCTTCTGTCTCGGGTTCTTCGGCCGACGTTCATCTAATGATTTTTCTGACGTTTCGCCAGCACGAGTGGCTGGCATTGTCAAAGCTTCACCCTCCATTGCCGGTGGTGAACTGGAGCCGAGCTCGCGGCCGCAGACTATATGTACCTGGCGCGCCAACGTCCGAGGGCTTCTCCGCGGTCATTTCCGGTGCGGTTCTCCTCTTGCTACCTGCGACGGTCGTTCGCTGCAGTACGGGAAGCCAGGATCCGTTTACCTCAAGGCTTTCCTCCTTCTTGTTGAAACTGTTCGCGTGTTTTCGTATTTCTACAGCTTCTCTAAACAAGCGCGTGTGATAGTGCTTCTCTACAGCCAGAACTTCCGTGTCGGCGAATTATATTACGTGGTCGGTCTCATTCAGTGCGTGCCCTGCCACGGCCGATTTCTCCACCTGCCCCAACCTGCAATGTCGCTTATGCTCTTTGATCCTGGTGTTAATGGATCGTCCAGTCATTCCGACATAAACTTTTCCGCATGTGCATGGTATACGGTATATTCCCGACAATGCAAGTGGGTCTCTTTGTTCCTTCGCCGATCTAAGACACTCTTTGATCTTCCTTGTCGGTTTGAAAATCGTCTTTACGCCATGTTTGCGCAATATACGGCCGATTCTGTCCGTCACATTGGGAATGTATGGCAGAAAGGCCGTACCCGACATTTCTTCTTCTGGTTCCTTACATCGCCGAGTGTTTGGCTCTGTTACACTTCTAATGTAGTTTGTGGAGTACCCATTGCTCCTCAGAACAGTTTCCAGGTGTTGCATTTCTCGTTTGAGGTTTTGCGGCTCACATATTCGTCCTGCTCTCGTTACGAGCGTACTAATCATGCCTCTTTTCTGGCTCGGGTGGTGGTTTGACAGTTTGTGCAGGTATCGGTCCGTGTGTGTCGGTTTTCGATACACGCTGTGTCCCAGGTTTTCGCCGTCCCTTGTGACCAGCACATCTAGAAATGGCAGTTTCTTGTCTTTTTCTACTTCCTTGGTAAATTTTATTTTGGCATGGAGGCTATTCAAGTGCCTTAGGAAGTCACCGAGCTGTTCTTCACCATGGCTCCACACCACGAAAGTATCATCGACGTACCTGTACCACACCTTAGGTTTGCAAGTCGTATATTGCGCAAACATGGCGTAAAGACGATTTTCAAACGGACAAGGAAGATCAAAGAGTGTCTTAGATCGGCGAAGGAACAAAGAGACCCCACTTGCAATGTCGGGAATATACCGTATACCATGCACATGCGGAAAAGTTGCCGCGCAGGATTAGCCGAGCGGTCTGGGGCGCTACAGTCATGGACTGTGCGGCTGGTCCCGGCGGAGGTTCGAGTCCTCCCTCGGGCATGGGTGTGTGGGTTTGTCCTTAGGATAATTTAGGTTAAGTAGTGTGTAAACGTAGGGACTGATGACCTTAGCAGTTAAGTCCCATAAGATTTCACACACATTTTTTGCGGAAAAGTTTATGTCGGAATGACTGAACGATCCATTAACACCAGGATCAAAGAGCATAAACGACATTGCAGGTTGGGGCAGGTGGAGAAATCGGCCGTGGCAGAGCACGCACTGAATGAGACCGACCACGTAATAAAATTCGCCTACACGGAAGTTCTGGCTGTAGAGAAGCACTATCACACGCGCTTGTTTAGAGAAGCTGTAGAAATACAAAAACTCGCGAACAGTTTCAACAAGAAGGAGGAAAGCCTTGAGGTAAACGGATCCTGGCTTCCCGTACTGCAGTGAACGACCGTCGCAGGTAGCAAGAGGAGAACCGCACCGGAAATGACCGCGGAGAAGCCCTCGGACGCACAACTAAGGATGGGGCCCCTCCACGCCCGCACCAACGTGGTGACCAACACAAAAGTTCTACTGTCACCTCCGTATGCATGTTAGTTTTGAATCAGGCGTCACAGGATGCAGGCTGTGATGTTATCCATGCGTCTGGGTAAGACTACTCATTAACATGGTCCATCAGGAGATAGAAGTGGTCGAAAACGATCGAAGGGTAGCGGTTGTAAGAGCAGAGGAAAAAAAGTGCCAAGGCCAGCGCCAAGGGAAGAAAACCTCTGCGACAGTAGGACGGGTAGTAAGGGCAGTAGCGGCTTGCTATCTGCGACAGTGCATGCAAGGTGTGGTTGTGTTAGTTCGAGGTATCGTGCATCGTTACCTTTGTCGTTGTTGGAGCTTGTTGCGGCGCTTGCATGCCCTCGGACGTTGGCGCGCCAGGTACATATAGTCTGCGGCCGCGAGCTCGGCTCCAGTTCACCACCGGCAATGGAGGGTGAAGCTTTGACAATGCCAGCCACTCGTGCTGGCGAAACGTCAGAAAAATCATTAGATGAACGTCGGCCGAAGAACCCGAGACAGAAGCCAATTGGCAGTTTGTCAACAAGTGGCCACGAAAGCCTTAACTATCTTTCTGTATTACCACAGAAGAAATATCCAGATTCTAGTAGCCCTAATACACGACCAAGTTCAAACTCAGTGAGGCGCTGATAATGGCGTCTTTGTTATCCTAAAAGCATTCTTGACTAACATCAACCTACACGTCCAAACTCAAAGGCAACGAACTCTCAAGACAGTTACAGCTTGCATTTAAAGGAAACCTGACTTGCATCCTGATATTGGCGTTATTAGAGCGACTCCTATGCAACTGGTGCGAAATTGGAATAGACATCATTTTTCAGATGTAGAAACACGCCTATCAACTTTCGTTTACATCACACAACTCATTCTTGGTGCTGAGACCCTTTTCTCCGTCAGTGTATTTGGATTTCAGAAGATGGTGGAGACGTGTGGAATCTCATTTACGTAATAGAAAACCTGAAGATATGTTATCATGGAGATGGCTGCCACCTTTTACTAGTATCTTCTTCATTTATAGCACTATTTCGCTGGGAGAAAAATGGCTGCACAGGAAACATGATCACTAACTACGAAAAAAACTTTAGTCAAACTTGTGCATATTCCTGTATTTCCTTCTGCTTTCCCGTCTCTGGTCTTCGTTGGGAGATAAACAGTTAGGGAAGAAAGTTGGAATTACATTCCAGACGGACGTTAGTTGGAGGCACGATACTCTCATTCTGGAGGATAATGGTCCTAGTCCCCCTTCGGCCATTCAGTGTAATGGATTTCCTGGTTTCCCCAAGTATCTGAAGGTGAGTGGTGGGATGGATCATTTGAAAAGGACACAGTGTTCGCAGCCCAATGCGAGTACTATATCTCTAGTAACTTGGTCGTTGGCGGGATGTTAAACAATATCTTCCATGTTTCGTTAGGGGTTTCTCATTCCGCTGCCTCTTAGGGTTCGTGGTGTGGAATAGGTTATATTTACAAGGTTGTTACACATTCTCCACTTCAATGTTTCTTATCAGCTGTACTTTCATTGACATAATGTACAAGAATACTTCGCAGGCCAGCACCAGAGAGAATACTAGAGAAACTACTAAGAGCAGCTTCGCCGACAACACTGGCGGAGAAGGACGAATGTGTGCGGCAAGGGGGAATGAAGTGAGCCGAGATTCACGGCTCATTAGGCGGCTGATTTCCCGCGGGGGGCTTTTCCAGCCTCTCGCCTCACCTGCTACGCGCCTGCGTCTACGTCTACGCTAGTCCTTGTTGTGCTCTCTTACGTCAGCACTTCCACGCGGCCTCATTATCAACGAATACGAAACCCGCCACGGTCTACGTAGTACAATGAGTAAGGAGTCTTCATTAACATGCCAGGCGCCCTTTAGAAGCAGGGAGTGTGTGTCATTTAGTAGGTTAGTACGTATCATTAGTAGGTTAAAGTAGTCTCTAGAGTTGAAACAGATTTGAAAGTGACTAAGTGTGAGACAGAATATGCTTTCAGGATATTAGGAGGAACTCGTTTAATAACAGTGATATAAATTTGACGGTTTCCTGCTTGCAGGAAGAGTCATGAGAAAACTAGCCGTTTGCCAAATGGCATATTCAGGAATCTCGAGTTTACTGGATCAGTGAAAACTGTGACTGCCGTAAAATACCTAGGAGTAACCATTTGGAGCGACCTAAAGTTGAATGATCACATGAAACCAAAAGGAAATGTAGATGACTGAAAGGGGTTCCCTGGAAGAATTTAAATGAAGCGTAGTTAATCCACGACAGAAGTGGCTTATAGAAGACTCGTCCAGCCGACTATGCATTAGTCTGCGACACTTACCAAGTTGGATTAACAGAAGGAAAAGAGAATACCCATCGAAGACTGGGATATTTCGTTATGGGATCGTTCATTTGGCGAGACAGCCTTACGGAACTGTTCAACAAACTCTAGTGGCAGACATGGAGAAATTTCAGGAGAGGCTTTGTGTTGGAAGGAAAGGTTTTCAGTTGAAATTTCGATATCTTAAGTTCCAAGAAGTGCAGGGCAACATATTACCTTCTCCCACGTACATCTCACAAAGTGGCCACAAAGAGAAAATCCGAGAAATTAGAGCTAATACGGAGCGAAATAATTTTTCCTATGGTTTAATTGTGAATGGAATAGGAAAGGTGGAAAAAGACAGCGGTACTAGAAATATCGTCTGCCGCACACTGCATTATGGCTTTCAGAGCATAAATGTAGCTGTAGAACAATGCACAGTACACAGCAAAATTACGTTAATGGACTAAGATCACTGCATGCGATAATGGTGTGAAAGCCGAAATCTAAGTTGTACACAAGAAATATACAGAATTATTCAGTCAAGTGGCTGCGTATTCTCTCAAAAAATACTGTATGACTGTTGCTCAGCATCCCCGAAAACTTTTTACGTGCAGTTGACATTGTAAGGAAGCATAGTACGTCTTTCCCTAGATAAATATGCGCATCGTGTGTGTACAATGGGAGGCATCAATAATCAGATCAATATCGGTGCTGTCTCATCTTTCCAATTGTCTTTTTCTTCAGTTGTGTCGCAGCAGTAATATGTTGATGTGACGAGGGCAGTGCGTGAAGATCTGCAGCTAGTTTATCGGAGCGCAGAAATCTTAGTAACTATCTCGCACTAACGCTTGGATTAGTATACATCTACATCGAACCCATTCCACGCCATATAGCAAAATGTCAGTGGCATAATCGTAACGAAAGAAAGATATGTAACCTATCATTTAATGGGTGCGTCTGCGTACTCCACCTGTCTGTTTGTGGATGCTACAGGGCCGTTAACAAGTGGTTGAGAGAGGGAAGCTTATTAAGAGCGGATGTTATCAGGTGACGGAGACAAGCGACTTGATATTTTTATAAAACATTCCAAAAAAGGCATTATAATTTTTGTAATTACCTCGATCGCAATAATTCATTTTTCACGATTGATTACTAGCTTCGGTTGGTAGACAATCATCTTCAAATCTGTAAAAATAAAAATCAGCGTAAAGTCTCCTTTAGATTAACATGAATTTTTCATTCGTTAAGAATATTCATTATTTCCGAATAATGCACGTGAAGTAGAGAAAAAGTCCCACTCATGTCCGAGATTCTGTGTCTACATACACTGTAGGCTAGAATACTGTGGTCTGAAAGCCTATCTCGGCACTATGTAAATAACTGGAAAATATCATTAGGCAATGTGAACAGATAACTATTTTTAAGATGTTTGTTAAATAGTTGGCTCAAATGGCTGTGAGCACTATGGGACTTAACTAAAAAAAAAGCTCTGAGGACTATGGGACTTAACTTCTGAGGTCATCAGTCACCTAGAACTTAGAACTGCTTAAACCTAACTAACCTAAGGACATCACACACATCCATACCCGAGACAGGATTCGAACCTGCTACCGGATCGGTCGCGCGGTTCCAGACTGAAGCGCCTAGAACCGCTCGGCCACTCCGGCCGGCGTTGAATAGTTGTTATAGCGCAAAAATAAAACTGAAAAAATGTGAAAACATATCGTACTCTCTAATGAGCCAAGCTTTCAATAAGCTGTTTACTATACCAACGAGGTTACAAAGTGCAATTGTGAATCTCAAGAGACGAACGAAAAATTACGTTACAGTAGAAATGAAACATTAAACCGTGTTAGAACATAAATTATTTTTAAAGAATGCTTATTGAGATGTGTACCTCAGTACAATGTTGACATATCCTCAGTGTAATATGACAATGACAAAAATATGTAAGTTCAAAGCTGGTCAAAACATGTGCATTACTGTTTGACATCAGAACATAATCGCTGTGGGTACTTGTCGGCGCCAAGCAAACTGGCCAGTAATAACTGACAGATAGTGCGTAAGTATGCATAGGTGCATTTTAAGTAACAAATAGAAGTAGTATTAAAAATCTGATAATACTTTTAAATTCTGAAATAAATACAGGAACAAACGTAAAAAGTGCGACTCGCAATACAAACGCCAAAATTTACGGTAGCGGCGTCACTAATACATAATAGCACATTAAATATCAGAAGTTAACCATTTACACAAGGGTTAAAATCAAGAAATATAATATGCGTGTTTTAAATCAAATGAACACATATGAAAAGTACTATAATGTAGCATTTGCAATAATTACTAAAGGCCTATGGTCTGCAGTAGTGACTGAAGCGGCATCTGCCAGCAGATGTCGGTGCGCGCACACAGTGGGTTATGGTGAAGCGGGAAGTGCATGTTGCTGTCTTCCGTGCAGAAAACATTCAAAAGATGCCTAGCGGAACCAGCGTTTTCAATGCTCCAATCTTGGAACACATATTTTCAAACTAATTCATGGAATACATTGAACAAATAGTTCTGATTAAATTCACGTTGCCCATTTAGTATCAATTCAGAAGATGCTTTCATTATACTAGAAATTTCTGTCTCCTCCAGCAAGTCGAGCATCTTTCCCTTGGGTTCAGTGTACAGAATCTCCACATTATGCCCAATACCGTGCACCATATGTCCTCTTGCAGCAGTGTGCATACCGAAAGCAGTCTTCTTCTGGGAATGTGTGTGCTCCCTAAAACAAGTTTCAGACGAACTGGCCACTGCCGGCCGGGGTGGCCGAGCGGTTCTAGGCGCTACAGTCTGGAACCACGCGATCGCTACGATCGCAGGTTCGAATCCTGCCTTGGGTATGGATGTGTGTGATGTCCTTAGGTTAGTTAGGTTTAAATATTTCTAAGTTCTGGGGGACTGATCACCTCAGAAGTTAAGTCCCATAGTGCCCAGAGCCATTTGAACAATTTGAACTCGCCATTATAATATTGGTCACAGTCATTGCATTTAACTATGCATATTCCTGAACAAAGGAACCTGTCGCGTTTGGAACCAATTCTATCTCAAAGACGCAACTTTAATGTGTCTATTATTTGAGACGCTATCTTAACTTTAGTTTTTTGAAAGCACTGTTCCGTCTTCTGTGACACTTGACCGCTATAAACTATGGCTACATGTTTTCTTTTCGTATTACATTTGTTGTTCTTAGTCAAGGTGCCATTGGCATATTGCGAAGGCTTCAGCTTTTTTTCGTTTGTTACAATTATTAGTGACATAAGCTGTTTTCTACCTATTATCTAATGCAAACTAGCAATAATTTATGCTAAGTCGCTGGAGCAACGAAGCGTACCTGGAGACTGGAAACAGGCGGAGGTCATTTCCGCTCTCAGCACGGTTTGTAGAACTTATTTGCATGAGGTGATTCCTTGATGACGCTACAAACTTTCAGGGAAGATGGAGAAGGGTAGTTGTGTTAAATCGAGGTTAAGGACCCTGCTCCGGTAACGACTGAGTCTATAATTATAAGCGAAAATTCTCTGATACCTCGGACAGCGGACCTCTTCTACTGAATAGGCTTTACTTTCTAAAAAAAAATAAAATATTCAAATGTGTGTGAAATCTTATTGCATTTAACTTCTAAGGTCATCAGTCCCTAAGCTTACACACTGCTTAACCTAAATTATCCTAAGGACAAACACACACACCCATGCCCGAGGGAGGACTCGAACCTCCGCCGGGACCAGTTGCACAGCCCATGACTGTAGCGCCTGAGACCGCTCGGCTAATCCCGCGCGGTTTTACTTTCTATAATTTGGGAGGAGGTACTATGGATAGAAAAAAAACTGGGGCTCTAAAATTCATATCTTAAGAGCTATGAGCACTTAGTAAAAGAGATTGTCTCACCGTCGCAAAGATCAACAAGAGCTCACAATGTATTCCCTTTAGAGTCCATATTTACACGACACTTTGCAGAATTCAGCTGTCAGAGGTTTCAGAACAACTTTCACTTATAACTTCCGACTCAATTTTTCTAGACCTGCGTCAAATTGATGCATTTACCTTTTTCCATTATCGCTTAACATTCTTAACTTCTTGACGGAATCTTCATATATGATGGTAGCCTACATTGCTGAGATCAGTCTGTTGTAGAACTGTGGAACAAGTTATGTGGTCACGTATTACGACGTTTAAGAGAATGAATATCTGCTCTATAAAAATCAACAGAGATCTTACGAAATTCGGCTCACTCTGTTCGTGTACAAGATCCATTGCGCAGTAGACATCGGCGCAGAGGTGGTTCTTAAAGGAACAAAATCGACAGATGTGAAGGTAATTTCGAAATTTCCCGAAAGAGGTGTGATAGGGCCGTTACTGTTGACAATATATGCAAATGGTCTATGGGCAACGTCAGAAACTTCTTGAGGTTGTTTGCAGATGATGTGGTTGTCTATAAGAAGATAGAAACGGCAGAAGACTAGAGAACTGCAGGTGAACCTGCAGATAATTATTGAAGGGCGCAGGGACTGGAAATGGACCCTGAACGTAAATATATGTAACTTATTGATCATAAACAGAAGAAGACGCCCACTACTGTACAATTAAACTATTAATGACAAATTTCTGGAAACGGTATATACCGCAAAATATCTAAGAGTAACCGTCCGGAGTGACCTAAAGTGGAATAACCACATAAAACATAGAGTGGGTTAAGCAGATGGAATTCATACACGAAAGACGCGGCGCACAAAGCACTGGTCCCGTCGATTCTTGAGTATTGCCCATCGGTTTCGATGCTTACCAGGTTGGAATAATATAAGATATGGACAAGATCCAACAAAGAGCGGTGAGTTTATTTAGGTGGTCGTTTAGTCGACGCGAGAGCATTACGGAGGCGCTCTACTCCAATGCATTCACTGCAAGATAGGTTTTGTTCATCTCAGTGATGTTCTCTGCTGGAATCCCGAGAGAGTACGCTTCGGGAAGAGTCGGACAACGCGTTGGTTCCTCGCTCATACGTCTCGAGAAATGACGACATCGAGCAGATACGCAAAATTAGATCTAATACGGAGCTATACCGACAATCACTCTTCCCACCGCATTCTGCGAAAGGAACATGAAAGGCAGACTCAGATAGTTGTACCAGAAGTACCCTCCGCCACATACTGCAAGGTGCCATAGGCAATGTAGATGTATCCAGAATGAGATTTTCACGCTGCAGTGGAGTGTGTGCTGATATGAAAGTTCCTGGCAGATTAAAACTGTGTGCCGGACCTAGGCTCGAACTCGGGACCTTTGAAGACTGAAACGCAAACAAATTGCGATTTATTCCCGTAATATTAGAGGAACAAAGCTCCGTCATTTTGCTTTTGAACACATTAGAGCTAAAATTCTCTGAGCACTAGAATATCACACAAGATATTTGCAGTTACGATATCGGGAAGAAATACTACTCATCAAGGTATGTCTTGTTGAAAATAGTTTTTACTAACCCTTTTCAGTTGAGGGGAGACAACGCTAGAAGGCAGTGCTCATTTGTCGAACGACATATTTTAGCTGTTAATTCACATTGATATGTTAGTTAATATTCTTGTAAAAGCAACAAAACCCCAGTATTTGCAGATAGTTTAACGCCAACGGATGCGATGCGTTTCCTATCTTATTTTTTGTAGGACAGTGAGTATGCATTTTTCTCGTTTACCGTTTATACTAAAGTAAAATAGTGGTGAATCATACACCTGCTTAGACTCAGACGTAAAGTGACTACTTTGCAGTTTTTACTAGCACATCTCTCCAGTGCAGAGCCTGCCAGTAAATTGCTTCACACTACATCTACGTTGTTTCACGATTCGTCCCGCAGCGTAATCAACTCGATTGCTACACGGTTCCCAAACTCGTTTCACTTCTTCTGACGTCGTAATAATACTCTCTTATTTATTCACAGAATGGAATCTTAATTAAAATCTGCGAACCAATGAAACCTGACGAAAGGCATCAATCATAATATCGTGGTCAATCCGCAGCGGTACGGTGCGTCACAGGCTGGGACCGGGAGCGCAGCGCCACATCAAAGAACCCGCATGCGGACCCATTAGCGCGCCTGCCGCGAAAGCAAACATCGCTCGCCTGCGCCCATCCAAATGGCAAATTCAAAAACAAACTATTTCACGTTGACGTCATCGAAGAAGCAGTGCGCAGTAATCCAATACATTTAGCCATATATGAATGGCGTAAAATGTTAGTACATTTCTTCACATTACGAACTTAACTACTTTGTAGTTCTAAAAACATCAGTGCACCCTTTCACGGCCAGTTTTATCTGTATAGGACGTGGTATAAGGCATCTTTCCGTGTCTGTTGTTTCTCCTTTTAAGGTGGAACGCAATCTCAGAGGCTACAAAGAAGTACTTTGTAGATGTTCAAAAGCAAACTTAACTGGCTGTTCAAAGCTGCTGAAGTGTCATCGGAAACCGTGCTACAATCGACTTGTGACGTCATCCGACTGCTGCCAAGAACTGCAGATTTACGTCAATGTATTTAACTTACCTTGTATAGCAGAAGCGTAGGCGTCGTTTGTTTTACTGCATAAAAAAGTATGTAAATATTTTTCTGCATAAGAGTAGTATGTAAATCAAACGAACTCGCTGCTACACTCACCGGTAGCAGCACAATGGGGTCACGATATCCTGATACCGTCTTTTTTAGATACCTTTCTATGCTCCTTCCACTGCACACATCATATACCCCTAAAATATTTGTAGTTGTTTACGCTTTCTGAAACTGTCATAACCGGCCGGTGTGGCTGTGCGGTTCTAGGCGCGTCAGTCTGGAGCCGCGTGACCGCTACGGTCGCAGCTTCGAATCCTGCCTTGGGCATGGATGTGTGTGATGTCCTTAGGTTAGTTAGGTTTAAGTAGTTCTAAGTTCTAGGGGACTGATGACCACAGATGTTAAGTCCCATAGTGCACAGAGCCATTTGAACCTTTTGTCCTTGAGTCCTTGAATGTGAGAGCACGGTGCAAACACTGTCAAGCGGGGGTCTCGAACCAGGCTGCGTGGTTGTGTACAGTATGGCAGGCCTCTTCATGAAATATATTCGCAATTAGGAATACGGACAGAATGGAATGACGACAAAGAAAATTTGTGCCAAACCAGGACTCGAGCCCGGATTCCCCGCTTATCGAAAGTGGTTGCCTTACAAATTCTTTTTTTTGTTTTTTTGTTTAAGAGTAGAGCGGTCAGTTCCGAGCAGGTGGAGACAAGGCGGGCAGGGGTCGAAACCCGAGGCCTGGCCGCGATGCCTCCCCTCTCCCATCCCTGAATCACTCCCTCAAGTAGGTATTTTTTTTTTTTTTACCGGGAACAGGACAAATAAACAAAATAGCTTTACTGGTACAAGCTTAATACAACAGAAATGCCATCCTCCCGACGGAAATTATACTCGAACAAGGCGAGCAAATTTATTTATTAACAAGTTGTAGGAAACAAATAATAACAATAATAATGATGTAAGCTAAGAAGTGCGAAACAGTAGACAGTAGAATTGGGGGAATAACCAGCGTGTTCTGGTATAGTGCATAAAAGTAAGGAGGCGCGTGGCCATGTGCCTACTCCACGATGTCAGCAGGGGGGGGGGGGGGGGGGGGAGTGTTGTCGGCGTGTGGCACCATCCAGCTCAGCGGGGGTGAAGTAAAGACCGCGTGGAGGTATTTGGCGAAGAAGGGGCGGTAGCGTGGTCGGTGCTCAACTTCACTGTGGGCGATCTGTAAGCACTGCCAGAAGTCAAGGAGTGATTTGTCGCTATCATTATACATGTAGGTGATCGTCCTTCCCTTGACCCATACAATCGCATGATTTTTGGTGGCGGGGAAATAAGTATCCTTAGGATGAATAAAGGTCTATGGGTCAATCGAATCCGGAGGAACGCGGAGGTACCAGGCTACGAACTGTCGACTAGGTTTCGAGACGTCACTGATGGCAGCATAATTCAATTGGTGGACACCGTCATCTATGAACTGGCAAATGGAACAAAGCGGAGAGTCCTTTAGTCCGATGGCGTGAAGACGTTGATTTGTGGCGAATTTTCCACTTGCGAGTTGGTACCACGTTGCCCGGACGTTGGAGGGAAGGAAAGGCTGGTGGATATCACGCCAAACCGTGGACCACCGCTTGGATGAATGTCTGAGTTCGATTTTGTTACTGGATATGCAACGAAGCAGCGGGGTGTAAAAATCTGTAGGCCGAGGAGAACGCGTGGTCGATAAGTGTGTGTAAGCATAACTGACGTTGACGATGAAATTAGAAATTTGCGTCAGACGGTGCTTGATGTGTCCGACTGGTACTGGTGGCGCTATGGTCGCGGGCACAGGAATTTCCTGCAAGCTGAGCGTAAGGGAGGTGCCCCTGTTCCACTGCTTGTGCATGGTGGACATGTACAAGGACGCTGCTCGGACTCACACACTGACAAGGCCGAGGCCTCCCACTCGCGGGGGAAGGGTGAGCGGTTCGTAGCGGACCTTAAAGAGCGTACGTGCCATAAGAAGTATACGAAAGCAGCCTGGAGGCTGCGTCCAATAGTTGATGGCGGCGGGAGGACCTGTGCGATGTGGACCATTTTAGACGCCACATGTTGATTGAGGAATTGGACACGTTGTAAAGAATAGAGTTGGCGGAGGAGATTTTGTCGCACCGCCGTGTGGATAATTCGGAGTGCACGCTGAAAATTGATGGCAGGGGAGGTGAAAATGATACCAAGGTATCGTAGTTTCTGTACACACTGGAGAGGTGCTAAGTTGTCATGTGAGAGGCTGCGTCCAGTGGACATCGCCGTGGATTTAGCCACATTCATGTTACTGCCCGCTGCAGTTCCGTACGTTGATATCAAATCAAGCATCGTTTGTGTTTCATTCGGTGAGCGGACCAAGAGGAGGAGGTCGTCCGCATACGCACGACATCGAAAACAGTGCTGTCGCGAAGTGAGACCAGAAAGGTAGCTCGTCAGACTCCCCATGAGTGGCTCCAGGTTTATGGCATAGAGTAGGGTCGAAAGTAGAAAACCTTGCCTTACGGAACACCGAATCGTCACTGGTCCCGCCAGCCGGCCATTGACCTTAATCAGTGATTCGGCGGTGCCGTACAGGCGCCGCATGACGTCGATAAAGGCTGGTGGAAAATCGATTCGGCTCATCACTAGGAACAGAAAACGATGTCGCACCTTCTCGAATGCGCTGCCAAAATCAATGGGAACCACCGCGGTGCGGAGTCTTCACGCCGCTGCCATTGCAATTAAATCACGATATTCTCCTGTGGCCGTTTGTATATTAACTAAGCCACCCGGAGTTGTGTGTTCCGGGGATAGAATGCTAGGCAGGATATTGCGGCATCGCGTCGCCAGGAGGTGTGTAAAAGTTTTATGGTCTGCGTTAGGCAGAGTCAGGGGACTCTGTGCTGTCGTCACTCCCGGTGTCGGTTTGTGTATGGGTATAATAATTCCCGTGACAAAGGACGGCAGTACGGCGTTCCCCATCGTCATCAGTTCATGAAACATCGTCGACCACCGTGACGCCATTAGTGCGAGGAAAGCGCAATAAAATTTTATCGGGAATCCGTCGACATCTGGTGACTTATTCAGAGCACATTTGTTGATTGCATCGTGGACTTCGTCACGCGTAACTGGCTCCATCAGCTCGTCCACTTCGTCACTGGCGGGGGTGCGAGTTACGTGTGGTAACACAGACTCCTCAGTGTGGTTGTAGGTAGCCTCCTCCTGGTACATTGTGCGGTAGTGGTCCACAAAGGCATGGACGATTATTGCCTGGCACGTGACCTGGTGGGGGCGACAGGTTTAGATCTCGGTGATGAGTCGTTGTCGTTGGCGTTTCCTATCGGAGGTGATATGATGCATGGTGGGATGTTCTTGTTCCACCGAATCTTGACGTCGGGTCCGCACCATCGCCCCCGACAGTCTACGGCGTGTCAACGTTACAATTTGTGCCTTAATCCTGCTGCGTTCCCTCTGGATGTAAGGGGTGGGCGGATGGGTGACCAGGTCGTGGAGAACAGCGTAGAAATAGTCGGTAGTGTGCTGGTGCCACGCAGCTACCGCCTTGCCATACTGAATCAAGGTGCGTCGAATGGTAGGTTTGGCACATTCGAGCCACCAAGTCAGGGTCGTGCAATACTTAGGCAAGCGACGTTCACAGGTGGCCCACGTCTCGGTAACGCGTTGTAGACATTCGAGATCATGAAGATGCGAGGTGTTTAGCTTCCACGGTGCACGATTACGCCAGACCACTTGATGGGGGAGGAGAATGTTGCAGATGTAGGCACAGTGGTCCGAAAAGGCCAAGGGCCAAAGTTATGCACCTGGGACAGCAGGTGTGAGTTCGTGAGAGACGTAAATCTTACCAAGGCGGCTCGCAGAGTGACTCGTCTGGTAAGTATGTCCAAGCGCGTCGCCATGTCGATCTTCCCAAGTGTCGCGGAGCAACAGATCACGGACGACAAGAGGCAGTCCTTGACAGGTGTTGTAGTGGGGCATTCGGTCCTTAGGGTGCAGGACACAATTAAAATCACCCCCAAGCAAGTAATGCTCAGAGCGTTCGAGAAACAAAGGGGCGATTTCTTCTGAATCGAGGTGTGCCCTCGAGTCTACTGGTGGAGCCTGACGGAGCGCAATCGTTGACAATTTCCGTCCCCATGACGGTGACGGCCATGCCCCTGTAGGATGGAAGGTATGTGATATCAGCCACTGGAAAGCCTTCTCGGGCGTAGATGGCTACGATTCTTCTCAGATGGTCACCAGGAGAAGAATAAGTGTTATATCCCGCGATGTCCGGAAGTGTGGCTAAATGTACTTCCTGTAGTAGTGCGATGTCGACGTCCTATGCCCATACCATCTCTCGCAGCAGTTGAAGTTTCACTGGGGGGCTAATGGTGTTAGTGTTGACCGTCGATACTCAGTAGGTTTGGAGCCGTACCCCGCCGTGGAGTGGAACACCACCAGCGGAGGGTGAAAAGGGATGAGGCAACGGCGAGTCATGCCGTACGCCACCTAACGGTGACATCGGCGGCTTAACTAGGCTTCCGTCTGGGGTAACTCTGTCCACAGCGTGTGGTCCTTGCCTTCGTCGACTTCGTCACTCCATGCCACTGAAGGCGCCGTCGTTGTGATGTTCGTACGTTTCACTTCTGTCGTAAGGGCGGAGGACGTCTTGGCGGCAGCCGCAACGGTGGAATCCATTGGTTCAGGTGCACCTGAGCGAGCCAGCAGAGCATGCACCGGCACAGCCACAGTCGGGGTCATGTTGTCGTCATTAGTATCGTCGTGCAGGTTCTCCGAGGCCTCGTCGGGTCGGACGGCCTCTGGAGCATCAGTGGGAAGTGATCAGTCTGGTTCCGAGACCGTACAGCACCTCCCCTTGCGCCTTTTAGGTGAACGTTGTTCGTCGCTGAAGACACTCAGACCTGAGGTGGCCTTCTTTGGCGCACCCGGAACGGCTCTTGGGTTGGCCGTCTTATATGACGACCGCGCGGCACGTGGCGACTGAGATCGATGGTGATCTGTCGTAGACTGTTAAGAACGGGGTACGTTTGAAACTGCGCGCAGCGTTCGGCAGTGTGGCGATGTACAGTGCCATACGGACGGAAAGCCGCGATAACGTCTTTCGCCGGGAGCTCGAACGGGTGCTCGAAAACTCGTAAGGTGCGCATTCCCAAGCCTGCATAGTCGACAGTGACCTCACCGACATTTTCGTCGGCGTGGAATAAGCGTAGTCCATGTTTGGTGTCACAAAATATTCTTACGCACACTGCGTCATTGACGACTTTGACGCACACCATTCTGCTTAATATGGACAAATGGATGCCCAAGACGTCGGATGCTGGAATCTTAGCAACGTTGTGTAGGAAGCGTTCCACTTGCAAGGCCTTTGGCCTTGTGTAGTCATTGCATAAGATGAATCGTAGTGTTGACTTTGTAAAACGGTTGGCCATGGTTCTAGTACACGTAAGCGATACGTATGTGACGGCCGCTGAAATGTAAACAACAGCAAGCGTGCGCGCTCCGCAGGCGGAAACAACAGCACGTCCGCACTGCACGGCTACGAAAGCCGGACTGTAGCATTTGACTATCCGTGCATGACTCACACCCAGACCCAATATGTCGTCACCCCTGCGGCAACAATTTGTACTCGTACATCCGTTAGGTGTATACTCGTACTGGTGACACATTTTACTTGAAAGTCGATATTGCAGTGCCTGTGTGATTCTGAATTACGACCTGAAGTTCCTTTGGACATGCATGCATATATGCACGAAGAAACTTTCTGAAAGTCGTCTTATGAACGCTCTGCCAAGCACTTCAGTGTAAATCGCAGAATAATCATGCAGATTGAAGGTTGCGCCATCCGTCTTGTCTACGAGCAGCTCCTTGGCAAACGACTAAGTTCATTTCTTTCTCTGCTACTCTCGAGCGAGTATTACGTTTGTCACAGTATATCTGCACTATCCTCGTTCCAAGTGCATTTCTTTCTCCGCTACTCTCGAGCGAGTATTACGTTTGTCACAGTAGATCTGCATTATCCTCGTTCCTGGTCATTGTACCTGCTCTTCATTCTGAGCAGCGTGTAGGCCTTATTTCACGATTCTCCTCCCGCTAGTGTTCGTCAACACATGCATATTTCCAATTAGCGAGCCCACTGTGGCCAGCCAAACAGCTACTCCGCTTCTTTTCACAACTCGTTGCATTGACCCGGAACGCTGGTAAGCACCCGCTCGCCTACCTGGCCCAGCCACTACATCGCAACTTGCTGGCCACATGTCGCTCAGTCAGTCACTCTCCATACGTACTCAGAAGATTAGCGCCAATATGAATTATTTGTCACATTGTCCCAATTTGTTTATATTTATTTAATGAGAACATAGCAAGTTATGTTTGTGAGATGACTGTATGAGTAAAGAAGTACTGGAAGGGCAAGCTGAATAAAGATACGCGGTTCCCTTGTTTTCACCGTTCCGATTATGGTGTATAAAGTTGAAATAAAAGTTGAGCATTGAATGACGTTTAGCATTTAATAATATAATATCAGAATGAAAGAAATTAATTAAAACTATGTAAAATATACGTTTGAAATAAGTAGAAGTTGTAACATGTGTAATTGTAAGAGATATAAGCTGCTCTGCTGAATCTAGTAGTGGTTCACATGACCAAGTTTTTAAATAGGTGGGCAGGGCAGAGTTTGGGGAGTTTTGATGTTCGTATCTTGGTTGGTAAGGTTGCTTAGCAAGGTTTGTGTGAACAGTGAGCCTTGTGGGCTTAAGTCTTAATTAAGGTTTCGAATTATTTCAATGTGCTCCTGTTCTGGACATACAAATTTTTCGATGTGTATTAGTTCAGGCTTAGAAACAATTTTGACTCGGATGGCTAGCACAGTTATCACTCACTGAACTTTACCCAAGGTGAATTTGTCAGTCTGTATAGTCCTGAGTCAACTGCTGAGTCAGTCATATTATTTTTGGTTTCTTTACTGTGTTGAAATAACAACCTGAGTCGTGTCACTATTTGGAGTAACTTTATATATGGCTTGACTAAATTTATAGTGAACATTAATTCCGTGGTGCTATGCTATGTCATTTTATTATGTTATCATTCTTTTAATACCACCTTTATTTTGTTAATTCGTAATTAACTTGTATTGTTAAAAACTTTCACTGATTTGTCTTTTCTGAGTTAATGAGGCAAATGATAAATCAGCGGTTCTACCAGGGCTTAAAGTAACAACGCATGATCAAACGCCTACTGTACAGTAATGCAAGTCTAGTTGTAGCTGCAATCACGAATACAGGCTGCCTACCGCCATTGAAATATCCTGGAAGGCCGATTATTGCTCCAGCGTCCATCCCACGGTTGCAGAAACACTGTTATGGCATAAGAATCTCCGGATTTCAGCATCAGGTCTTCGCTCAAGTCTCCGCTGTTACACTTCCCTTAATCAAGTTGTGTCATAAATTTCTTTTTTCCTAAATTTGATTCAGTTCCTCCTCATTTGTTGTTCGATCTACCCACCTAATCTTCAGTACTCAACTATAGCACTACATTTCAAGAGATTCGTTCTCTTCTTGTCTGAACTGACTACACTCCACGCTACAATACAGACAAATACCGTACGAAAAATACTTTTAGTACTCAATTTTATAATAGGTGATAAAAATTTCTCTTTTTGAGAAATGATTTTCTTGATATTGGTATTCTGCGGCTCATAACTCCCCTTCTTCGACTAAAATGAGATAGTTTGCTGCCCACATAGCAAACTGACATATTACAGAATGGCTAAACAGCTTGCAGAAAGTGTAAAGGGACCGCAAACACACAAAACAAAATCCTTGTGATTACAGAAGTCGGAGGGACGTTAGAGTCAGGTATATGTAACAGTTTCCAGAAAAACAAAATTAATTAGTGTCATCGCAGCATTATGGCGCTGCAAAGCAAGATAGATGAGCTTCCTGTGTGATTGAAAGACGCGTACATTTCAGAAGATACAGACTTTCCATATCTCTCTCAACAATATGTAACCACAGGAAAGGAGAAGTTAAAAATAAGAATTATGTATTAGCATCACGTTCCTGTAGAGTTAACGTGGAAAAAGGAGGAGTTGCAGCTTACCTAAAAGTTTGCGAAAATTAAAAATATTGAAAAAAATGACATTATGTAGGTCAGAACGTAGAAACATGTGTTCATGTATTGTTATCGCAGAATACTTCTATGGTAATAGTAACGTCCTGCACACCCCATCTAGGAAAGTTCAGCTCTTTATGAGAAATCTAGACACGTTTTTGAGAAACTTGTCAAAGAGAAAGAAACAGTTGCTTGCTTGTGAGTGTGTAAATGTAGATTAATTAATTTTCCAACTCATGTGCAGCAAGATATTATGACCCATGCTGATAACATATTTGGAGACAGTGCTCATGGTGAAACAATTCATGTGTACCCAATTGTTAAAGGAAAATCTGGTCATGATGCACAATTAACGGAAATATGCAGTATGACACGTTAAAAACCTGAGCCAGGTTGGTACAGATCAGCGAGCATTATTAATGAGAACAGGGTACAAATTTTTAAGAATAAAGCAAAAGAGGTAGTATGGAAGATATATCAAGAAATATGTGCTAAAGTGAAGTGCAGTTTGTTGCATAGTTAATTTTCGTCAGTCTTTTGAAGTTGTTGTTATTGTTGTAGTCTTCAGTCCTGAGACTGGTTTGATGCAGCTCTCCATGCTACCCTATCCTGTGCAAGCTTCTTCATCTCCCTGTACCTACTGCAACCTACATCCTTCCCTTAAAAAGCAAGTAAAACCCACTGATATATAAAGGAATTAAAATCTAGGGTAAGAAGAAGAGGAATATTTATATGAATGCCAGAATAAGTCTAAATCTGACGTTACTTGCACAGACAATAAATAATCTAAAATTTTAAATTAAGCCATTAAAATGTCCTTAAAGAAATGAAGACTGCAAATAGTAAAATGAAAGACGTATGGGATATTGTCGAACAGGAAACAAGACAATCGGTCAGTTCAAGATACATTAACAAACTAAATGACAATATCGTGACCGATATTTCACAAGTTTCGAGTACTTTTGACAACCACTTTCGGACGGTAGCAGCGGACATAGTATTAAAGGGTCCACTTGAAGAAGTAAGAGATTGTAATAGGACTGTCATTGCACAAAACATTAACCAGCCTGAAATTGCACTAACATCCTTCACTGATATTAACACAATTGTAGAAATTCTAAGAACCCAAAGCTTATGTGTTGTTCATGGAATTTCCAACACCACGGATGAAAATATACAACTGTTAAATCTCCATATAAGAAACCTGACAAGAAATATTTAAATAATTATTGCCCAGTTTCCTTACTTACACCGTTTTTCGAAATATTCGAAAACGTAACGTACGCAAGTGTAGTCTCACAACTAAGTAGACACGTATGACTGTGTAGTTCATGCTACACTCTTAGAAAACCTTACGTTTAACGGAATTTTACGGCTCCGCGTAGAACTGGTCTGAACCTTATTTAAGCAAAATGCAATGTGTTACGCTGCAAAAATTCAGACAGTGTTGGAAAGGTAGGAAATTTGAGCGTCTGGGCAGAAATCACGAAGAAAATCCCACAGATTTCAATCCCGGTTTTCCTTACACACATTGGTGTGCAAAACTTGAGGACGAAAAATCTTTCGTAGCACGCGTCACTGCCAAGTAACGTAGCTCGATAAAAGTCGGACCACACTTGGAAGGAACTGCTACAGTGCAGTGCCGTACAGTATAGTAGAGATGGTAACTGAAAGAAATACGCAGTGAGGTGAATAGGAATGACACGTTTATTCAAAGTATTAAAAGAAGTCACCGCACTGTATGATGGCCCCCTCGACATTAAAAATGGCGGGACATCATGCTCATTAGCTTACAAGAGTGTGTTATCACTACGGACGACAGTGCATGCTCTGCAGCGTGTTATCATGCTGGCCACAATGCTGGTGAGGGGTTCTTGAGGTAGGACGTTACATTCCTCCACCAGCGTGGATTAAAATAGGTA
Organism: Schistocerca piceifrons; assembly: GCF_021461385.2. Taxonomy (NCBI): domain Eukaryota; kingdom Metazoa; phylum Arthropoda; class Insecta; order Orthoptera; family Acrididae; genus Schistocerca; species Schistocerca piceifrons. Next base: position 156,756,716 of record NC_060149.1, read on the forward strand.
GATGGCCGCTGTTTCATGAGGATGAGCTACAGCACGTCCCCTCAACAAATCGCATACGTGCGCTGTGGGATTTTAGTCGGGGTGGGAAAGGCCCATCTATTAGCGAAATGTTCTGTCGTTGCATGAACTCCTACATCTGGGATGTTCGATGCGGCCGTGCATTGTCATCCGTGAAAATGATGTCACGACCGAATACACTCCTGAAAAGTCGCTCGTGGGAAAGAAGTACAGCGTTACAACAACGTTGAACAGTGAGTGCACTATGTTGAAAGATCTGGAAGTCGGAAACGGAGAATCAGTGGTGCATCTCGTTCCAAGGACGGACAAATAAGCTATTAAGCATGTAGTCAAGATGTTTTGTTCCATCAGTGTAAATATAGGTCCTACCCAAGACTGCAAGTTACGCTGTCCTATTTGACCACGAACGGCACCTGTAAAACGCCCTCGACACATTGCAAGTGTCGATCGTAATCAGAACAGTGTTCTGTGTACTTGTCATTGCGTTCCGTCGGGACGAAGTGAATTCGAACGTGGAAAAATTGTGGACTACTTCAGTAAAAAGAGGAAAGAACTGCAGCAATCTCCTGATCGTTGAGTTTACACAGACTCGATACTGCACGTATAACCGAAAAAGTGGATACTCCAAAGTACGCATGTTTTATTGTAAACTCATAATTAAAGTAGAGGCCTCTATAAAAACCATGTTACAGGTCATATTTGAAAGCCCACAGCGTACTTACGAGTTACTCGCGGAAACTGACTACTTGTTCACAAAATTTCACTTAAAACGTATTACATGTATCATTTGCTTACGGTGGATATCAGAGGAATAATTGTAGATGTTCTCTGTTTCTCACTCATTCTTTTCTGTAAGATTTTTATCATTTATCAAGAGGGTCAGGTGAATTTGGACTTACATACTCTTATAAAACATAAACGAATTTCAGAGGCTCAGTGTGCCTGAAACAGTATCCCGAATCTCTCATCTTCGAATTCTTCCTCACCTAACACACTTTCTTCTCTATACGTGTCACTCATAGCTGATCAGATGCTAATTTGTAGGTATCGATATTTAAAGAACCTAGAACTTTGTCGGCATTTACGTATTCATAAAAAGAAATTTGTGTTCTAAACGAAAATATTCGCTCAAATTGCCACAGAATACTTTGTTTTCCGTAATTATTTATCAAAATTCACGCAAGTGTGCTCAGATAAAACACAAGCACGATAATCAGCAGGAGAATAATCGGAAATTTTTGTGTTTTCGTAATTAGTAATAAAAACATTGGCTGCACATCCATAACCTTAGCAATTAATGTGGAGTAAGAATTTATCAATAAGATAACCTCCCTACCCGTAAATGTGTTTGTTAAAGCCTTGGTAACTGTGTGGGTTAATACGATAGAGTGGCGACAAATTAGTGCTGTTGTTTTGGGATACAGAAATTCGATTCCTAAGAGTCACACAGTTGGAATTCCTCTGCTGGACTTGGCGCGAACGAATTGCTTGTCATACAACGTCAGCAAACCAGTTTCATACGGTGTGAAGTTGGGTTTGGTAGTAAAATATAAATAGTAAAGCAGTTATTATTATTGCCATTTACCATTCCATCATAAAATCACCAAAAACTTAGTGACTATACAATTGTAGGACAACGCTGTAAAATCGAAAGACAAGGACTTCACAAAAGCAGTAAATGACATCAGTTACATATTTATGTTTTCTAGTAACAAAATGTTTTGATTGACAGGGAGCAGAATATAATTTTTTCCACGTGTTTCTTTTACTATTTCATTCCCTCGACACTAATCCGCACCTCATGAAACGCGGGTTCGCCAGTTCTGTAGCCAGCCAACGTACGCTGTGCTTCCTAAGACGCTCACCATGAAGCACAGCAGTAGGAAGGCATGGAAACTGGTCAAAAGTCTCAACAACGACCCAACAGAACCACAACCAAATTACAGTGAAGTTATACCTGATCAGATAGCTCACCAACTACTCATGAACGGAAAAACTAAAAGGAAGATCAGGAATGGCAAAATTAAAAGAAAATTGAACGTGGAGATTAGCTTCCTAGCTCACCCGTTCTCCACTCAGGAGCTACAAGATGCCATCAAAGATTTGAAAAACAATAAGGCCGCTGGCCTCGACGATCTGAGATCTGAGCAAATTAAACATTTTGGACCGGGAGTACAAGCATGGATCCTAGAGCTAATGAATAACTGTATTACAACAATGCAAATTCCTAAACTGTGGAGGAAAGCCCGGGTTATTGCGTTACTAAAACCAGGGAAAGACCCAGCTGAAGCTAAAAATTTCCGGCCTGTCTCACTGCTTTGTCATTTATTTAAAGTGCTGGAGCGAATGATCCTCAAACGCATAGCTGATTATGTGGACAAAGTCCTCATTAACGAACAAGCTGGATTCCGACCAGGAAAATCATGCTGTGGCCAAATCCTGAATCTCACACAGTACATCGAAGACGGCTACCAGAGAGGAGAAGTAACTGGGGTCGCATTCCTGGATCTCAGTGCTGCATATGACACAGTTAACCATAAGTTGCTTACCCAGAAAGTGTATAATGTCACTAAGGACTACACCCTTTCTATGTTCGTGCAATGTATGCTACAGAACAGACGCTACTATGTAACCTTACAATCTAAAAACAGCCGATGGAGGACACAGAAAAATGGACTTGCACAGGGCAGTGTTTTGGCTCCAATATTATTTAACATCTATACCAATGATCTTCCCATCAGCCACCAGACACGAATGTTCATATATGCTGATGATGCAGCAGTGGCCACACAGGATAAAACCTTTGAACAAGTGGAGGAGAATCTCACAGGAGCCTTAACAGAACTTGCTACCTATTACGACGGCAATAATCTCAAACCAAACCCCAGTAAATCACAAGCATCCGCCTTCCATCTTAGGAGCAAACAAGCCAAACGGAAACTCCGAGTCATGTGGCAAGGGGAAGAGCTGAAACATACAAACAGCCCAAAATACCTGGGAGTAACATTGGACAGAGCACTTACTTTTAAGCAGCACTATCACAACACTAAAAAAAAGGTCTGTGCCAGGAACAACATACAGCGGAAGCTAACAGGTTCATCGTGGGGAGCTCAACCACATGTTTTGCGCACCACAGGTCTGGTGCTGAGTATCTCAGCTGCGGAATATGCGGCGCCAGTTTGGAGGAACTCTGCCCACGCTAAGCAAGTTGACGTCGCCGTAAACGAAACTGTACGTATTGCCACAGGATGCCTCAAACCAACTCCCACAGACATCATTTACCCCATCATAGGCATAGCACCACCCACTATCCGCAGACAAGTAGCCGCCGAGATCGCAAGATCAAAACAAAAGAATGATCCTCGACACCCGATGTATATGCACCGAAAACAACGTGTCCGGCTGAAATCCCGCAGGTGTTTCATTGAAACTACTGAAGAGCTCGCCACCAAGCCCGTCGCAAGGTGGCTATCTCTCTGGGAAGAAATGGTGCCACACTCCACAATGGAACTACTTGAGGAGGGATCTGCAGGATTTCAACTACCTTTTACAACTTGGAGGTCATTAAACCGGCTGCGCACTGGAGTAACTGGGTGCAAATCAAACCTATTTAAATGGGGTTACAGTGATAGCGATAGGTGTGAATGCGGAGCAATACAGGACTTGGACCACCTACTGATCTGCCCAGACATGTCTATGACATGCACTAAAGATGATATTTTGAAAGTCAATGACAAAGCAATCTACGTTGCTAATTACTGGGAAGGGAAGATATAATTGGTGCATCCGGACACGGAAGAAGAAGAAGACCATGTGGTACGAGTCGAGAGGCACAAGTAGCTCGACGAATGCCACAGACGAGGTGAGCATTATCCCCCTGTAAGTAAAATTACCTGACAGTGTAGTGGTCGTGGCGGTGTTTTGATTTGAGAGCGCATCAAGATTAAGCTCAATGGCACACACACAATGAATTAGATCCTATGCAGTATGTAAGACATTTACCGTCGTTTGTTGTGACCCACTGGTTCCGTACTCAGCTTGTGACCAGAGCCCAGCAATGACTTCTGCAAGTTGCTCTAACAGGTGCGCTTTTGAGAAACTACTTACAGTACTCTCCTCACATTCAATATCATCCATAGTTCACCTAGTTCGAGGTAAAAGGGAGTTCACAGGATTTAATTACCTCACTATTTTCCACAAGAGAAACGTTGTTTAAATCGTTGTCTGTAGTAGTTCTGTGTTTTCGCTTTCCACTTAAGAAAATGGGCCTATGCAGCAAGCAGTAAATCAGTGCATCGCAGGTTAAACAGTATAGTATTGTGTTAACTCTGGACAGACTATATCATGAAAATTCTTTGTTAAGCAAATTACATTAATGTCTATATTTCTTCAGTTTTGTTATATGGGTAATGAAGCTTCTGGTGATTTAGGAATAAGCCAGAAGGCGATGTATAGGGAATGGAAATGAGGGGTCGTGTGTAATTTTTGCCTGTGGACGCCAATGTGAAAGTGTGCACAGGATCTCGCAGGCACGTTAAGCAACGGGGCTTGCGGACGTTTTCAACTAGCTTAGCGCAGCGGCTTAACGAGTCCTGGGAGTGCTCGCATGATGATAGGTACCCGGATAACACGCTTACCATAGTTTGTGAGTTTTTCAACCGCTGTGAAAATCCAGCGTTAGGGGAATCTAACAAGGGAATGACCAGGATGGTGTCGTCAAAGTTTTGCAGAAAAGAGAAACTTGTATATCGCTACAGTAACATTTTTATAAACGAAGCCGAAGGCGCTAGTCAGGTGATTTTACGGTAGAGAATGAGAGCAGGTGATTGCTATGGATGGCGGAAGATGTAAAGGAATTGAACGGCAGACAAAAAGCGGCAGTGGCCAGGTGCGCGCGTCAGTGGCGGCGATAGGCGCTCTGAGAGGTAATGAAAGAGAGTAGCCACGCGATCGAAACGACCGTAAAGTACTGAAACAGTCGTTGTACTAGACGAGTATGGTTGGATGGAAAATACCGGAGCTTTCTAGCAGAAAGGGGAAAATAGTAAAACGAATCTGAATAGAAAACTTTTCTAATGCAAACTGGAAATGGCAATGCCACAACTTAAATAAGTTCCCAGAGTTGGGGTGACATACGTATCCGTGGAGAAAACCTAATTTCTCTGAAGTGCACACAAATTCATGACATTGCAGTAAACTAATGTTTTGAACCCATTTCTTTTCAAGTGTTTCCTCTGCTAACCTATACCATAGGTTCTCTTAAAAGTTTTTACATATTTTATTGCTGCCGAACTTGTATATTCATGATCCCTTTATAATTTTTTCTCCTTAGATCCTACTAACTACTCACAGATCATAATGGTATGAATTGACACGTGTTCAGATGACGTAAGAGTGTTTATTACGTTGATAAAAGTTGTCTCGTGAGATTTGGAAGCTAAAACGAGACTGTGACTAATATACGAGTACATGCTAAAAAGCAATGCCTCAGAATTTTTCACGTGAGAAGTCACGTGAGAAGTCTTTTTGAATAATACAAACGTTATTAACATTTTTCGTCTTCATTCTTCATATTTAATTCTCAACAGTCACCCTGGCTACGCATACATTTCTCCCAACAAAAGACCAGTTTGTTAATAGCGTCACTATAGAATGTCTGACTTCGTTAACGGATCCACAACCTGACCTCTGCTTGCATCGCTTAATCACCAGCAAAGTGAAGGAGGTCCTTTGGAAACAGGTGAAAATCTGTTAGCGGCAAGTCGGGACTGTACAGAGAATGACCGATGACAGGGAAGCCAAGGCGGCGGATAGTTGCAGATGTCGCAGAGCTCGTCTGGCTTTGTCATGCTGAAGGAGAGGAGCCACGTGTGGACGAACGCTTCGAATTAGAAACTCGTTTACAGCACCCTGTTTCTCACGCACCGAGATAGTTAAGTTACATACCGCCATGTTACATGCTTCAATTCGGAGCCCTTTAGCGGTAAATGGCACAAAATTCGTACACGTGAAGAATAAAGATGTAGAATTTTAATAAAGATAGTTTTATTTAAGAAGCTCTAAGAGTTTTTACATAAAAGATTCTGAGCCTTACTTTTTAGTACGACTTCGTACAATGTATGGAAAAAGCCAAACAGCTGTTGCAATAATTGCCAGCTGAATGAAGCCAGTGAATGGTTGTTCTCAAACAAAGAAAGAACACGAATTGGGAGGGACACGACTCATAATTACTTGAGAAGCACCATTAGTATTGATATCACATTTAGATTGTCCCATTCCTGAGGGGAACACGTGGGCCACTGATATCTCTCCTGAACACCCAACAAGCCAGAATATACAAGCAGGAAATATTTTGGCATTCGGATTAAATTACATGAGTTGTTGTAAACTAGCAATGTAAAAGTCTCTCTGACAAAAACCGGTAAACAAATGTCAGAGGTTGGCAACTGGACAGCATTGTAACAAATGTTGACCTCATACAGTGTGTCCATAAAGTCGCGCTATTATTTCAGAAAATCATATTTTGGAATCAATTCAAGATGGAAAATCGTGGTTTGTTGTGAAACGTTTAGGAGCTCTCAAGGTTATTCTCCTTCGTTCTTTGTTACATATGTAACATGGGTGCATCAAAATCGACAAACCAGGAGAAATCGAAATGCGTCATTTGGTATGTAGCATCCAAGTCAGGCAGCAGTAGCAGTCCGAGACACAAGCAGCAATAAGGAAGTAACCGATTTTGTGACTTTTACGAGTTCCTAAACAGAACGGAATTTTATAATATCATCTGTGTGCTGTAATGGTTTAGTTTCTTGAGTTTATGCGTGTTTATGTAATATCTAGTAGCCACAGCTCAAGCGTTTTCGAAAGTATACAGATTTTCTGACATATTACAAGTTTATAATCAGGGGTGAATTATTTAGTTTCACCTGAGTGCTCCAGTAGTTAGGTTTTTGAATCTCTGCCTATTAATCTAATTTATTAGATACAGTTCTTGCGTTTTCGTCAGGGTCTACAGTAGAGTTGCGCAGCACGTGCCGATAGTCCGTTTATCTGCATAGTTTTGTTTTCCGTGGTCTCTAATATGGACAGGGACTGCGATTGTTGTGTGCAGATGCGAGCCGAGTTGGTGACACTTCGCTCTCAGCTTCAGGCTGTGATGGCTTCTGTTACACAGCTTGAGGCTGCAGTGGATGGGTACCACTGTTGTGGGCCGACCGAGGGGATCCAACGGACGTCCAGCACGTCCGAGTCATCCGATCGGTCCTCATCGGTGGACAGCCCAGTTACTGCTCGCACGATTCCCGGCTACCGCAGCGGGCCGTTATTTTGGCCGGCCGAAGGGGCCGAGCGGTTCTAGGCACTTCAGTCTGGAACCGGGCGACCGCTACAGTCGCCGGTTCCTTTCCTGCCTAGGGCATGGATGTGTGTGTGTCGTCCTTAGGTTAGTTAGGTTTAAGTAGTTTTAAGTTCTAGGGGACTGATGACCTCAGATGTTGAGTCCCATAGTGCTCAGAGCCATTTGAACCATTTTTGAACTGCTTGCACTGAGGTTGACTCCTCACCTGTGGTCAAGTGGAAGGTCGCCCTGGAGCATAGCAGGCGGCGAAGGACTTCCAGGGCGGCCGCACGTAAGGCCTGCGCGGTTTGTCTGACAAACAGGTTCCAGGTGCTGTCTGTGGCTGACACTGTCGCTGAGCCAAGTGCTGCCGCCTGACTTGTTTCAGAGGAAACCTCTCAGCCTGCAAGAACTGGACTATCACAGAGGGTGAGGTTACTGATAGTTGGGAGCTCCAACGCTAGGCGCGTTATGGGGCCCCTTAGGGACATGGCTGCCAAGGAAGGAAGGAAACCAATATGCACTCCGTGTGCATACCGGGTGGAGTCATCGCAGATGTGGAATGGGTTCTCCCGGATGCCATGAAGAGCACAGGGTGCAGCCAACTGCAGGTGGTTGCTCACATCGGTACCAATGATGTGCGTCACTTTGGATCAGAAGAGATTATCTCTGGTTTCGAGCGGCTAACAGAAGTGGTAAAGGCTGCCAGTCTTGCTTGCAAGATGAAAGCAGAGCTGACCATTTGCAGCATAGTCGACAGGACCGATTGCGGACCTCTGGTACAGAGCCGAGTGGAGGGTCTGAATCAAAGGCTGAGACGGTTCTGCGACCGTGTAGACTGCAGATTCCTCGACTTGAGCCAAAGGATGATTGGGTTTCGGGTTCCGCTGAATAGGTCAGGTGTCCACTATTCGCAGGAGGTGGCTGCACGGGTAGCAGGGGCTGTGTGGCGTGGACTGGCCGGTTTTTTAGGTTAGAGGGTCTCGAGAAAACACAAGAAGGGCTTCCGTCACAAAGGGCGCAGGCCGAACACAGGAAGAATGTAGATATAGGAACCATTGATATACAGTTGTAAATTGTCGTAGCTGTGTTGTGAAAGGACCAGAGCTCCAAGCACTAATAGAAAGCACTGATGCCCAAATCGTTCTAGGCACTGAAAGCTATCTTAAGCCGGACATAAGCTCAGCCGTAACTTTTGCGAAGAACGTACCGGTGTTCCGAAAGGATAGGCTAAACACGGTTGGCGGTGGCGTCTTTGTTGCAGTCAGAAGTAGTTTAACTTGTCGCGAAATTGAAGTAGATACCTCCTGTGAGTTCGTATGGGCAGAGGTCATTGTTGGCAACCGGAATAAAATAATAATTGGATAATTTTACCGACTTCCCAATTGAGATGACACAGTTGCTGAAAGGTTCAAAGAAAACTTGAGTTTGGTTCCAAATACATACCGGAGTCATACAATAATAGTTAGTGGTGACTTTACTTTACCCTCGATATGTTGGCGAAAAGAAATGTTTAATTCCAGATGGAGGCATAAAATATCATCCGAAATTGTGCTAAACGCATTCCCCAAAAATTATTTCGAGCAGTTAGTTCATGAGCCCACGCGAATAGTAAACGGTTGTGAAAATACACTTGACCTTTTAGCAACAAATAATCCTCAGTTAATAGCGAGCATCAAAACCGATTCAGGGATTAGTGAATGCAAGGTTGTCGTAGCGAGACTGAATATTGTGATCCCCAAATCCTCAAAAAATAAACGAAAAATATACCTATTCAAAAAAGATAAAAATTCACTTGACGCTTTCCTGAGAGACAATCTGTACTCATTCCAAATTAATAATATAAGTGTAGACCAGATGTGGTTTGAAATCACAGAAATAGTATCGGCAGCAATTGAGAGATTTATACCAAATAAATTAACAAACAACGGAGCTGATCCTCCTTGGTACACAAAACGTGTTAGAACACTCTTGCAGAAACAACGAAACAAACATGCCAAATTTAAACAGACGCAAAATCCCCAAGAATGGCGATCTTTAACAGAAGCTCGAAATTTAGCGCGGACTTCAATGCGAGACGCTTATAACAGTTTCACAACGAATCATTGTCTTGAAACCTGGCAGAAAATTCAAAGAGATTCTGGTCGTATGTGAAGTATGTTACCGGCAAGAAAGAATCAATGCCTTCTCTGCGCGATAGCAATGGAGATACTATCGAAGACAGTGCTGCCAAAGCAGAGTTACTAAAAACAGTATTCCGAAATGCCTTCAAAAAATAAGATGAACTAAATATTCCAGAATTCGAATTGAGAACAGCTGCCAACATGAGTAATTTAGAAGTAAATATCCACGGAGTAGGGAAGCAACTTAAATCACTTAATAAAAGTAAGTCTTCTGGTCCAGACTGCATACCAATTAGGTTCCATTCGGAGTATGCTGATGCATTAGCTCTATACTTAACAATCATATTCAACCGTTGGCTCGACGAGAGATCCGTACCGAAAGACTGGAAAGTTGCACAGGTCACCCCTATATTCAAGAAAAGTAGTAGGAGTAATCTACTAAAAGACATGCCCATATCGTTAACGTCGATATGCAGCAGGATTTTGGAACATATATTGTGTTCGAACATTATGATTTACCTCGAAGAAAACATCCATTGACACACAGTCAACATGGGTTTAGGAAACATCGTTCCTGTGGAACATAACTAGCTCTTTCTTCACATGAAGTTTTGAGTGCTACTGACAAGGGGTTTGAGATCGACTCCATATTTCTGGTTTTCCGGAAGGCTTTTGACACTGTACCACACAAGCGGCTCATAGTGAAACTGCGTGCTTATCGAATATCGTCTCAGTTATGTGACTGGATTTGTAATTTTCGGTCAGAGAGGTCACAGTCCGTGGTAATTGACGGAAAGTCATCGAGTAAAATAGAAGTAATTTCTGGCGTTCTCCAAGGTAATGTTATAGGCCCTTTGCTGTTCCTTATCTATATAAACGATTTTGGAGACAATCTGAGCAGCCGTCTTCGGTTCTTTGCAGATGACGCTGTCGTTTATCGACTAATAAAGTTATCAGACGACCAAAACCAACTGCAAAACGATTTATAACAGATATCTGAATGGTGCTAAAGTGGCAGTTGACCCAAAATAACGCAAAGTGTGAGGTCAGCCACATGAGTGCTAAAAGGAACTCGTTAAACTTCGGTTACACTATAAACAAGTCTACTTTAAAAGCCGTAAATTCAACTAAATACCTAGGTATTACAATCACGAAGTACTTAAATTGGAAGAAACACATAGAAAATGTTATTGGGAAGGCTAACCAAAGACTGCGTTTTATTGGCAGGACACTTAGAAGATGTGAGAGATCTACTAAGGAGACTGCCTACACTACGCTCGTCCTTCCTCTTTTTGAATACTGCTGCGCGGTGTGGGATCCTTACCAGATAGGACTAACGGAGTACATCGAAAAAGTTCAGAGAAAGGCAGCACGTTTTGTCTTATCGCGAAATGTGGGAGAGAGTGTCGCAGAAATGATAGAGGATTTGTGCTGAACATCATTAAAAGAAAGGCATTTTTCGTTGCGACGGAAACTTCTCACGAAATTCCATTCAGCAACTTTCTCTTCCGAATGAGAAAATATTTTGTTGACTCCAACCTATATAGGGAGGGACTATCACTACGATAAAATAAGGGAACTCGGAGCTCGAACGGAAAGAAATTGGTGTTCATTCTTTCCGCGCGCTATACGAGATTGGAGTAATAGAGAATTGTGAATGTGGTTCAGTGAACTCTCTGCCAGGCACTTAGATGTGATTTGCAGAGTATCCATGTACATGTAGATGTAGATTCTCAGCCATCCACCTATCTCTCCGCTCTCGAGTCCTCACTGACTCTGTTCACTGGTATGTCATTAATGATCTTCATTACAGTGACCAATTCTCAATCCGCATTCACCTACTGGATGGTGGATTTCTGGAACAGGCGACACCAACATGGATAATTTGCAGGGCTAACTGGGCACTGTTCAGCCAGTTGGTTGTGTTTGAACACCGTGACAGCATCCAGGAATGGGTGGACCTCATAATGCGTGTGATCCGTTGTGCCACTGACCTATCCATACCACCGCGTTTCGGTCCTCTTAGGAGACGACCTGCCCCTTGGTTGACAGAAGAGTACCGTTCAGCCATCCAGGCCAGGATTGCGGCTCTTCGACGATTTAAATGCTGCCTGACTGCAGACAACCTTACAGCCTTTCGAGTCGCGAGAGCCATGGCTAGCCATGTCATTAAGGAAAGCAAAATACATTCATGGTAAGTGTTCCTGGGCTGCATCAACCGTTTCACTTGCTCTATAAAAGTATGGGAAGCCATGCGGAAGATTTCAGGTAAACACAGTCGTTTACCAATAGCAGCAGTGCTGAAACAGGGATGTTTCCGAACGACGCAGGGAGACATTCCTCAGACGCTGGCTGAGCATTTTGCACAAACTATAGCCGATGCAAGCCAGGATCCAGCATTTTGTCGCTACCAATTAACTGTAGATAGGGGCAAGTTGGACTTCAGATCCAGGTTTCATGAGGCCTACAACTCTTTCTCTATGTGGGAGTTCGAGGCAGCGCTGTCTGAGACGTGTTAGTGCACCCGGTCACAACCAAATTCGAAACGGCATGCTTCGAAATTTGCTAGCGGCGTCAAAGGATGTTCTTCTCAAATGTTTTAACCTTATATGGCATACAGGCAACTTTACCCACTCTTGGAGGTAGGCGGTTCGGATACCTCTCCTGAAACCGGGAAAGGACTGTATATCTCCCGGTAGTTACAGGAGTATCGCCTTAACGAGCTGTGTAGGAAAGATTCTGGAGCAAATGGTCAACCGTCGTCTGGTATGGTTGTTAGAGACCATGCAACTCCTTAGCCACTCTCGGTGTGGTTTCTGGATATATTGGTCCACTGTCGACAACCTGACCCTCCTAGAGGGTGCTATTCAGCAGTCTTCCCTATGCAATCATCACCGTATCGGTATATTCTTTGACATCAGTAAGGCATATAATACCACCTGGAGACACTGTATCCTTGCACAACTATATCCATATGACTTTCGCGGCCCTCTGTCCATCTTCATGCGGTTTTTCCTGTCTCAACGGTTTTTTTGGACTCGAGTTGGTGACTCGCTGTCAGCTCGTTTAGAACAGGAGAATGGTGTCCCTCAGGGCGTGTTTTAAGTTTTCCAAAGCCATCAAGAGTATCACATCTACGGAAAGGAGTCTCGTACAGTGCTCCTTATTTGTGGACGATTTTGCTGTTTTCTGTTCCTTCTACAGTGTTGCGAATAGCAATCTGTTAGTTACAACTTCCAGTGTGGAGGTTAGAGGAGTGGGCTACAGAGACAGGGTTTCAGTTTTCTGCAGGTAAGTGTGTGTGTGTTCATTTTAATCATTCTCGTCGTATTTTTAATTTTTCTGCCTTGCATTTGGGGGACACCATCCTACATTTTAGAGACTCAGTGCGGTTTCTGGGCATCATATTTGACCCGAAATTGTCGTGGTTGCCACACCTAAGAGACGGGAGAGCCCTAACTCTGATGGCACTGAATCTCTTAAAGAGTCTTAGCCACAAGTCTTGGGAAGCAGACAGCGTGGGTCTCCTTGAGTTTTGTAGGGTTTTCGTGCGATCACGGCTGGACTATGGGTGCGTGGTGTATGGATCAGCAAGGTATTCTTATTTGAAGATCATTGACGCTGTCCACCATGAGGGAATTCGGCTGGCCATACAACTAGTCACATACCCAGCCTTTGTGCAAAGGCTGGGGAACCGCCTCTTACCATCTGGCGGCATCTCTTCATGGTGCATCAGGCACCTAAGATCCTTACAGCTCCGACTTCACCCGCACATAGTCCTGTTCCTCGTCCACCTCTGGAATGCCTCCTCTCCAACCATCCACGAGCCACAATGCTATTTGGGAACCGGATGCAGCATGAGCTGAAGTCACACAGTGTTGAGCAAGCACAACCCCAGATCCAGGGTTTTAACTGTCTACCGCACTGATACTCCAGAGGCCCAGCGTCATTTTAAATTTAGTGCAGTACAGAAGAGGTTACACTCTTGCTTCCGTTTTTAATGCCATAGTTTGAGAGATTTAATTTGAGCATCAGAAGTATGTCGCTGTCTTTACGGATGGGTCTCAGCAAGGGGACTCCGTTGGTTGCTCCGTCGTTTTCCCGGATGGTGTCCCCTGGGTCCGACGCAGAATTATTTGCGATCTTGCGAACAGTGGGGCAGATGAGACGTACTTCCAGTGCCCTTTACTCTCTCCAACGTTTGTACTCAGCAGATAAAGTCATCTGAGTGGGGAAGGAGATGTCTTTCTGCTGAGCACCTGGGCAAATGGAAATTGCAGGGAACGAAAGGACGGATCGAGTGACCAAGGAGGAGGGTCGTGAGCCTCATGTATTTCAGTGAGCCATCCCCCTGCACGCTATCACATTGCTGCTGAGGTACAAAGTCCTGCGTTAGTGGGAAGACTAGTGGCTGGAAGTGACCGACAGCAAGCTCCTTGTAGTAAAGCCCACAACTCGACTGTAGCATACTTCCTTCCAGCCCCTTCTTACTTGTCTTCGCATAGGCCACATCCCCATGACACATGGCTTTGTTCTCCCTGCATTTTCTCTGTGTTTTAATTTTATGTATAGCTACTAATTGGTTTCAGGGTGTGTTAGATATAGTGACTTTGTGGTCAATTCGAATGCGTGAGCGTATAACGATTTTAGTTTGTCCCCACATTCGTTTGTACTGTGAGAGGCACCCACATGCCTTGCTCATACTGTGGCATCAAGCAGTCAGGCCTGCAAGATGAGTGGTCTGCCAAGCAAGTGGATTCATTCTTAATTTATCGAGTAACATGTACTCTCGTACTCACAATTTAAGTTACAAGTTATCCTCATATATGATTAATACGCAACGGAAACACGCATCTGACTATCAATAATTTACAGAACTCTGACTGTACACTACGCACTGTCAATACCACATTTTCTTTTTTGTCTTTTATTTAACGGCTTTTGTCAACCCGTGGCCACCGCACACATTATAAATTCGGGACATTATGACAACATACAATTGGAAGTAAAAGTCCACCAAACTTTTTCTTTTCACTATCTTATTTATTCCGATAAATTCTCTAACCTAAACACACAAGTTCTACAACCTACAACAATAACACATAAGAATTTCCGCCCAGTGGGCATGGCTTTACAATGGTGAATCTCTATATTATGGTCTCGTAATTACTTTTAACGCTACAGTGCACTTTCTGGATAGGATGGTGGATCTTTTATTATACCTCACACTTCGACTCTCACAATCATCATCACTAAACTTTCCTCCAGACCGAGCGGTACCGAAGGAACAAGCATAACCCACTAATCTTTTGAAACTACCTCGCTACTCTCCCATGCAAACCACACATACCCAAATTACATGACATACACCACACTACAACATGAAATACTACACAGAGAATAGTCACAACATTATCACTTTCAGCTTTCCCACTTCAATTAATATTTATCCCAGTTTCACACGACACTGCTCCACTTTGTAATTCTACTTTCCCACTATGAACTCTGGAGATATATGCACGTCTTCCTGTGCAATGCAAGCCAAGTGGCGTTGCTGGATAGACGGCCGATTCACCTTGCTTCTCTCTCAGAGTTTGAATCAAGCGTCACACGGAATCATATCACGCAAAGCAATATTAAGAACATCACACACGCGGGTCCTCAACTGATACCATGGACGAGTACTTCTCTTTATCCTTTGTCTCATAGACAGATTGAGACTCACACAGTACTCACCACGTGGAAGTACTCGTCTCTAATTTCAAGTCCTGCACACGCTATTTCTTAAATATTTCAACTTATTGTACACACGCTAGTAATTCAGCTTAACTTAAGCACACAGAAGTATTTCTACTTATTGCTACACGTGGTTTCATTGTGACCGTTGGTCACTTCCGAAGATTCCTACAATCCCATTAATATTGCCTGCCTGACATTTAATTCTTCCCACAAAAGTTCCTGAAATAGAGAAATTAATATTTCAAACTACTCTTAAATATTCCACATGCATACCATGTCTCCACTCTTTCGTCATTACGGAGCACAAATAAAGCAGTTCTTAACAGCACATGATCCAGCGGCAGAGTGCTGAAATATGGCCGTTCTCGAGGTGCTCTCGCACCTCTGTCGAAGTGGGGGGAGCACCTTTCTACCGCATTGGTCAGCCACATTTCAGGTGCTCAAAGCTCAGGCAAATTTCATCTCTTTGGTCCCACCAAAGGTGGCCAAAGGATCGACTCAAAGATGATCATATATTCACATTCACTATCTGCGGTTAGCAGACGACCATACATTCATTCATTTCACAGATCTCACCAAACTGGATGTAGGGATTTACTTTGTGGGAGTGCACATGTGATCAATTAAATAAATAAATTGTCATTCTTTCCCATACTGGTATCCGGCTTCGCTGTATTAATTGAAATTGAGTTATTTTACAAAAAAAATGTGTTGTTCTGACAAAAATAATGAAGTATATTGTACCTATTTTCAATGTCGGGCAGTACTGTACCCTTTCACCACCGGCTACCCATGCAGAAAAAAATGGCACGGTACTATCCTTGCAATGTGAGGGTAGTTCCGAACATTTTTTTAAGAAAGCTGTATTAGAACAAACTTAGCAAGTCATCAAAATAGCCAGGAGGAGACCTTAGCCCCTGGTGACCACAAATTGCCCCAAATATTGTTACTTTACCAAATTATTGACACAGTTGTTGCATTATTGTACTCTCCACAACACATACAAATTTACAACAATCCACATGACAAATAAAACATTACATCATACAAATAAAAAACAATGGTGAGATAAAAAATTGCTTAGTTACCGGGGTCTCCGTTATTTTTAGGGGTAATCCAAACTTCACTAATTCTATGACAAACAAAGGAAAATACTAATTGTACTCATGAAATTTCAAATATCTCACCGTCCAAACAAAGAACAAGTAATCTGACATTCATTAATTGCGTTGTAATAATCTTTACACGGCAAAGTCTAAATACAAAACAAAATCAACAAAAGAAAAAAAAAATTGTGTACACTAGTTACATGTAGAAGTCAGGCTCCATATCAATACACGCAGTAAATAGTTTAGCAATAAGTGCTTGAATCCACCAGTAGCTCTCGTATCTTACTCTACTGCTCATTTCTCTGTTGTCACACATTTAGACGACAAGAACTTGCATTTCGACTAGCCTTCGTTACACTTTAATGTGAAATATCACCACTGTGATAATAAAATAAGTAGCTTCAGTCAACACACCAACAAGATCATTACTGTCCACGACAACAAAATGCATCAATTAATTCTGATATTTGTTGTGCAATGCAAACTCTTCTCCCCTGTGACAACCTTACTGATCAATGCTACAAGAGCCGCTACGTTAGTATTACGCCACTGGCTAATAATTAAAGCATCATTGTACCAAATATTCTAATAAACATGCTACATGAACTTGATAACCCAGAACAAACAAACAAAAAAACACTAACTATTCTAAACACAAATGTTAATGAAACACAATTACACTTGCTGTCCCTTCAGGAATGAAACATATGAAAAAATTTTTACACAATTACAAATACATTATTCCCTATCTTGCGAGTCACACGGAAACATTTCATTCTGTGATTTTCTTCGGGTCAAAAAGTCGCTGATAGTTTTCCTAGAAACACTGTCTCGGTGTCAAAGCTCTCCCATGGTTACCAGGACGAAAGTCTTTAAGTCACTCAAATCGGTATTTTGAACACGCACTTAACAGTAAACTGTATCTCACATTAAACACAAATGTCATAGTCACTCTCAGAGTACCATCCACACGAATCAGGTCGTCCAGAAATGGCCCTACAACTACTATTACCCACGGTTCTGTCCTTTCAGTTCATGGTGTAATTAATAGTCGTAAGTTCCAACAAACAGCACTTATTCCCACACCAATTAAAGAAATGTCTCCTACTACAGACGCAAATGTCAATGTCCCACTTTAGTTTCTTGCGTTCATACAATAATTAGTCAACAAACGACAACTGTCCTCTTTAAGTATACCAAGCGTCCCACATGCAATTCACAATGCACACTTAACCAGTCATTGCCAAAGGTTTATGGATCCCACCGTTCAGTGGTGAAGACAAAACAAAACAACAAAATCTTTTCCACCACTCACAACGTGGGAACACCAGTCTTTCACTTTCCACCTTATGGAGACATATGAGCAGTCATCTTGCTTCACGGCTCCACAGTCCAGTACTAGTTAATAGTTGCTGGTAACAAATGCCCGCCGGGCTCTGCCGCGCGTCGTCCATTCTGCCGTGGCGCCGCTGCGCGCGCCATTGAGCAGAAGAAACCACCCGCTGTTGCCTCCGCGGGATACTTTCCCCAGTCGTAAGGGTGGCGAAACTTATGAATGGCCAGTGGTACGTGCGTGTCGCCCCAGGCTGTTGACCTGCTGTAGCGGGCGCGTGGAGTGTACCCCGTCCGGCAGTGGAGTGGGGAGTGCCGCGGCTCTGTCGCCCGTCGCCATGGCTACGTCAGCTCGGCTTGCTAGCGGTATGGGCGTTACGACACCCAATCAGTCAGACCCTTCCGTGCATCTCGCAACATTACAGACAAGAGGATATATTTAAATACTCATTGATTACATGTATGATCTATTAGATACATTGGTAATAAAAGAATCTTTGTTCTAAAAAACATAAAACTATACACCCTAGTTTTCTACACATACATCAACATTTATCCCTTTTCTGTATACAGCCCACACTTGCGCTATTGATTGTACCTGTCGTCCCTCATACAAAACATGAATGTGTAAAAAAAAAACAAAAGGAATAATAAACAATCTATACAACTCATAATTACAATATAAAATAGTAGACTACTCTAACATCCTATCACAATAAACATTTTAGAAACTGGTGACTCTAAATCTACAACATACAATGCACCTTTGTGCTTGTGACAGACTGAAATTAGTATCTCTTTATATGTTTTACATTTTATTATATATAACAACATTTCTAGGACATGTATGAACCATCCACTTGATGTCAGATCCTGACCTGCCATCGAGGTTCATCCAAATCAAACAATACATAATAATGTTTTAGTTACAGATCGGTAGCACCCCCTTCACAGGTATGTGCGCATCGATCACACTACTCTACAACTCTCACTCACCAGACAGCACATTTTCCTTCTCATTCAATCCATTAATACACTAACAGAATAGGTCTAGAAGTCAGCTAACCTTAAGACCACCACACTCACGACAACATACCATACCTCTGCTCCCTTATACTCAACCACATAACACATGAAGCTGTTTCAGAGATAGCATTCCAGTCTCCGAATTCGTCCTTTTACTCTGGCACCTCTCTCCATCGGCTTACCTCTGCATTCGCTTTACCGACTATTCCTCCTGCTAAATATCACTTTAGAATTGCGACATTTCATCTAAGAACAAAAATACACAAATTATTCAACCTGCAAAATAACTGTACACATTCTTGGTACCGTTTTGATTAGTTATACTGGTACCAGGCTTCAACAACAACAACAACAAATATTATTTTTGCCAAATCGCAAATGTTATGCTAAGAATTAGATCTACACTTATATTACATCTTACGTCAGTATTCCACAACGTTCACCATCTGTATCTCATACTCCCTTTATGTCCTTTCACATTGTGCAGTTGTCCTCATCTCTTCATTCATATTTCGGCTCTCCGTCCGTCCATTACTCCATCATTTCCTGGTCATCCTTCGCCATTGGCATCAATCTCTATTGCAGCATACACAGGCCTCTCTGTAACATACATCTAAGACATCTCCACATTATTAATTCTACTCACCTTTATTTACCACTGTTTCATCACGTCGAATCTCTATTTATTAATCACACTGCTTCACGTCGCTTCTCTCCTTAAATATCACCTTTATCCACTACTATTTATCACGTCGCTTCTCTATCTACCATCTTTATCCACTCATTAATCATCACGTCGTTTCTACTTGATCCTTATTCGTATGACAAAAAATACGTACATACACCACTCTGTCGACTCCTGTTCATGACTCATTCAACCAGTCTATTCCGTCATACTTCCTGACATCCCGCCTGAAAATTCTTATGTTCGATTTGACCCTGCACAACGTTACACACCACAAATAAATACACTGACTATCTACCATAAATTGCCTTCTTTAGATCTATCCTTAACTTTTCCATAATTTGATGTTAGAAATGTGATGAAGCCCACGAGATTGTTTTCCCTTGATCGTCTCAATCAGTACAGCATTTTCATGAACAATCCGCCTCACTCTTAATGGTTCACTATACACAGTAAAGAATTTGCTAGTTAGGAATCTAAGCTTACATGAAAATTGAATGTGTGCAGAGAATGTACAAGCTGGGAGAAACGGGACAGCCCAAGTGTTAGAAACTTTGGTGCTGGTGGTCTCTTTCCCTAACACCAGATTCCGAACATCCATACGCAGCACCTCATTGTAACTATCAGCACGACAATGACATCAGATGGCATCTAATTTAAAAAACTTCGATCACATTACAGATGTTACCTGTAACAGCAGTATGAACGTACCCTATTCCATACAGATCACAATGTTTACTTTTTTACATTACGTGTTAAGTACCTGCAATAGTCAAATCGCACTAATTAAACTGGACTCATTGGCATTATTACATAACATTTTAGCAACTGGTTTCTTTGAGGAAACAGCCCTTTTACTTTAGCGTTCGAAATAAAAAATTTGCAAATTTTGCTCTGAGAGACCAGCCTAACAGATGCCATTACTGGTGTTTTATTCTCTGATCAGAAGTATGGTATTTGCATTCCTACATATCGGTAGAATATGTCCGCTACATAGACAATTTTCAGTGCCAGCTGCGTGTGTTTTAAAGCAAGATGCTAAGGGCTGATATGTTGGATTAGTTTCTCCTTTCCATCAATCTATTACGACAAGAGATGAAATGCCAGGATTCCACGCTCTCCTGTCATTCTGATAGTTTCTGCCGTTCCTATCCTCGACTCTGTCTGACCTATGAGTCGTGTCGCCGTTCACAATGTTACTCTCATTACCCAGTTCCTGTAACAAGTGCTGAAATGACACGGAATCGTCTAAGCCTCTGCCTGCTATCACTATATCTCTGCGCAATCTCGCTCGCAACTTCGTTATACAGACCGTAATGAGCTCCCCAGTTTCGTGTGGCACATCCAAATACCTGTTTCGTCTCAGCATTTCCTGATAGCACGACACTGGATCTCTTATACCACCTTCGTTACAATTTGGCATCATCAATATGCTTTGCTTAACCTGGTCCTGCTTACTTTTCGACCAGAATTCATTTAAAAACCTGTCACAAAATCTCTCGTAGCTACTACAGTCTTCAATAACTTACTGCATTTTCGCTCTAGCCTCGTCCCTCAAATGGTTACACACAAACTTCATCTTGAGGAGGGGTCCCCACGATGAAGGTAATGAATCTTGAAACTGAGACAGCCTTGGAATACACCCAGTTGGGTTTGCCACCTGTTTTATCCGACACAACCGTTCTTCTAACTCTCTGAGTTCGTCTTCCGCTTTCTGCCTATTTTCGTTTTTTTGAATTTATCTCACTCTCCCCCTGCAATCTACCTGGTGGTGTGTCACCTTCGCTACTGCACGCTAATTGCAACTGTGCTACGCTCAGTAGTATCACTCTGTATTGCAAATACTTGTACTTCCATATTATTAGCTTTTTCTTTCACGGCGTCACATACTTGCTTCAACGCACCCAGATTCTTCTCCCCCTCATCTAACCGATTATAAACTGCGGACAGACGCTCATAGATAACTGTGTGTAGCTTCCTCATTGCCTCATTATTTCCCTTATCCATTGCCTCCAATCTTTCCTTATTTGCTTCCAATCTCTCCTTAGTCTCCCTATCTCTCTCCTTATTATCTCTATCCATCACTTCCAATCTTTCCTTAGTCTCCCTATCCATTGCTTCCAATCTTTCCTTATTATCTCTAGCCATCGCGTCCAGTATTTCCTTACACTCCCTATCTCTCTCCTTAGTCTCCCTATCTCTCTCCTTAGTCTCCCTATCTCTCTCCTTATTATCTCTATCCATCACTTCCAATCTTTCCTTAGTCTCCCTATCCATTGCTTCCAATCTTTCCTTATTATCTCTAGCCATCGCGTCCAGTATTTCCTTACACTCCCTATCTCTCTCCTTAGTCTCCCTATCTCTCTCCTTAGTCTCCCTATCTCTCTCCTTATTATCTCTATCCATCCTCTGTAAAAAACTGCAGTAGCACATTGTCATTTGCTACATTCGACGCGCTCACCTCGTTCGCGTGAGAAACTGTAGCCTCGCTAAGGGTAGCTGCACTTTCGCTGCATACCTGACCTAGTCCCGGCTCGCCCGCGTCGTCGGGAAAAGCCCCCGATTGTGAACAAAGCCTGCCGCATAAAGGATCACCTAGCAGCGGTCCACTGAACAATTCAGCCCCTTCCAATTGTTTGCCGTCCCCGCTCATTAACCCATGGTCAACAGCTACTTCCTTCTGCACTGCTACGTTCACCCCAGAATCGCTATTCTCCATGTTGGCTACACTTTTCGACTGCGACCTAGTTACTACGGACATTACGCAAAAAAATTATACCACGATCTTCCAGCCTTGGACGATATAGCAATTAATTACATAAAAAAAATAAAAGATCCTCACCAATCCAGAAAGAAATTGCAAACAGAAAAAAATTTTACTTCCTATCGCTATCACAATACATTCCATAAAAAAAATCTTAACAGCAAAAAACCTAACAGCAAAATATCCTGGCAGGGTCGAAATTATGAGAGTCACCCACATGCCTTGCTCATACTGTGGCATCAAGCAGTCAGGCCTGCAAGATGAGTGGTCTGCCAAGCGAGTGGATCCATTCTTAATTTATCGAGTAACATGAACTCTCGTACTCACAATTTAAGTTACAAGTTATCCTCATATATGATTAATACGCAACGGAAACACACATCTGACTATCAATAATTTACAGAACTCTGACTGTACACTACGCACTGGCAATACCACATTTTCTTTTTTGTCTTTTATTTAACGACTTTTGTCAACACGTGGCCACCACACACATTATAAATTCGGGACATTATAACAACATACAATTCGAAGTAAAAGTCCACCAATCTTTTTCTTTTCACTATCTTATTTATTCCGATAAATTCTCTAATCTAAACACACAAATTCTACAACCTACAACAATAACACATAAGAAATTCCGCCCAGTGGGCATGGCTTTACAATGGTGAATCTCCATATTATGGTCTCGTAATTACTTTTAACGCTACAGTGCACTTTCTGGATAGGATGGTGGATCTTTTATTATACCTCACACTTCGACTCTCACAATCATCATCACTAAACTTTCCTCCAGACCGAGCGGTACCGAAGGAACAAGCATAACCCACTAATCTTTTGAAACTACCTCGCTACTCTCCCATGCAAACCACACATACCCAAATTACATGACATACACCACACTACAACATGAAATACTACACAGAGAATAGTCACAACATTATCACTTTCAGCTTTCCCACTTCAAATAATATTTATCCCAGTTTCACACGACACTGCCCCACTTTGTAATTCTACTTTCCCACTATGAACTCTGGAGATATTTGCACGTCTTCCTGTGCAATGCAAGCCTAGTGGCGTTGCTGGATAGACGGCCGACTCACCTTGCTTCTCTCTCAGAGTTTGAATCAAGCGTCACACGGAATCATATCACGCAAAGCAATATTAAGAACAACACACACGCGGGTCCTCAACTGATACCATGGACGAGTACTTCTCTTTAACCTTTGTCTCATAGACAGATTGAGACTCACACAGTACTCACCACGTGGAAGTACTCGTCTCTAATTTCAAGTCCTGCACACGCTATTTCTTAAATATTTCAACTTATTGTACACACGCTAGTAATTCAGCTTAACTTAAGCACACAGAAGTATTTCAACTTATTGCTACACGTGGTTTCATTCTGGATTCCTACAATCCCATTAATATTGCCTGCCTGACATTTAATTCTCCCCACAAAAGTTCCTGAAATAGAGAAATTAATATTTCAAACTACTCTTAAATATTCCACATGCATACCATGTCTCAACTCTTTCGTCATTACGGAGCACAACTAAAACAGTTCTTAACAGCACAAGATCCAGCGGCAGAGTGCTGAAATATGGCCGTTCTCGAGGTGCTCTCGCACCTCTGTCGAAGTGGGGGGAGCACCTTTCTACCGCATTGGTCAGCCACATTTCAGGTGCTCAAAGCTCAGGCAAATTTCATCTCTTTGGTCCCACCAAAGGTGGCCAAAGGATCGACTCAAAGATGATCATATATTCACATTCACTAACTGCGGTTAGCAGACGACCATACATTCATTCATTTCACAGATCTCACCAAACTGGGTGTAGGGATTTACTTTGTGGGAGTGCACATGTGATCAATTAAATAAATAAACTGTCATTCTTTCCCACACTGGTATCCGGCTTCGCTGTATTAATTGAAATTGAGTTATTTTACAAAAAAAAATGTGTTGTTCTGACAAAAATAATGAAGTATATTGTACCTATTTTCAATGTCGGGCGGTACTGTACCCTTTCAACTGATAAGTGTAAGGGCGCTCATGACCTCGCCGTTGGGCGCCCACAAGATACATACACGCTCGCACACACACACACACACACACACACACACACACACACACACAAGTGCGATGTATGCTGAATGGCACCTAACAGGAGGATGGGTCATTCTGATTCCATCGACTATCCACTGCGCTCTCCGGTGTCACATCATTAGACTTATTTTTTGTACCTTTATGTTAACGATCGTATGTACACAATACCAGGCAGTTACACTGCTATCATTTTTCCACGTATCAATAAAGCAATCGTAACTGCTAATGCTGCAATGCTGTCCGATACATGGGCAGATCACGAGTGTCTTCTTGATATACAACAGACGATGAGTAGTGAACACTTTGAGATTCTGGCACAACAGAAAAATATAGAGGTGCTGAAGGCATTTAGAACAAAGGCTCACCCCCATGTGTAGTATTATGGAAATTATGATTTTGTGAATTATATCGAGACTTTATGGACACAAATGGTACGAATGGCTCTGAGCACTATGGTACTTAACTACTGTGGTCATCAGTCCCCTAGAACTTAGAACTACTTAAACCTAACTAACCTAAGGACATCACACACATCCACGCCCGAGGCAGGATTCGAACCTGCGACCGTAGCAGTCGCGCGGTTCCGGACTGCGCGCCTAGAACCGCTAGACCACCGCGGCCTGCTTATGGACACACTGTATGCGCAGGGAATGGAGACCATGTTCATAATAAGGAACTTTCTGGATCCGATTATGGGTATTTATAAGTGATTTTGCTTCGCCTAACAAAAAAATAGTGTAACAATTTAAACTGAGCGTAACACTGCGAGGTAATTCAGACGGACGGTACTCACAAAGAGTGATAGTCAGACGTTAAACACGTTTCACTGTAAAAAATAACATAATTTAATATTCAAAAACCTCATATACTGCTGTTTGTGTACAACAAATCATTGTGCCCGACCAAATGCAATATATCAGCAGTCAACTTGAGCATCACAAATACTTTATAATATTTCACTACGTGTTTCACAAAACTTATGTTGTGTTCGGAGCAGCTGGTCAGAGCGTCACCGTTCCTGTCTACATACAATGGTTGGACAAAAACTTGGAAAAGCGTGCTTGAACATAAATTAAGATGCTAGGCAAGCCCGCAGGTGGCACTATTATATTTGACCACGAACGGCACGTTTGCAATGCCCTCAATACGTTCCAATTGGAAGTCGTGATCAGAACAGTGTTTTGTGTAGTTCTAAGTGCGTTATGTGTTACCTAAGTAAAGTCGAAGATGGAAAAAATAGTTAGTGTTCGTGTGGTGGGCTTCCGTGAGCAAACGAGCCGGTGTTCAGCGTTTCAAGAGGCACCTTATCGAAGATTTACGCTGCGTACAGAGAAAGCTGAAAAACGTCATCCGCTAAATTCACAGCGGCGGATGAAAGTATTGTTGAGTGATTGTGGCAGGCGGGTCGTTGAAGAGAACTGTGACGAGAAGTTCAAGAATGGTAGCTGCAAAAGTCACTGTAGAACTGAATGTCGCATTTGCGAACCCTGTCAGCACCAAAGCAACGTGATGGCAGCTCCGTAAGTTTGGAATTACAGGGCTAGCTGGAATTCCTAAATATCACATCAGTAATGGAAACGCCCGTGAAAGGGAAACGTGGTGCCAAAGCCATAAAACCTCGACTACAGAGAAATGGAAGAGACTCATTAGATCGGATGAGTCAGTGTTTCCAACTTCTGGCCGAGTTTATGTCCAGTGTGCGCCGTCTCAAGCCTTCGATGCAGAATGTTTGTGACATATGAAAGGCTTATTTAAATAGTGGTACAAGTCCATTTTTGTTCATTCTGCGATACAGAGTCCTAAAGTTAAATGAGCGCTGAAAAATCTGCAGTTGAGATACCAGAAATATTCAAGCATATGGCTTCTTGCTAGAGATGAATCTTTCTTTCTGTTTGTTTGGATCATTAATTTCAGAAGCATTATAGGCAGAAAAGTGGAGGTAATGGACTTGTACCACTATCGAAATAATCCCTTCATATGTGGAGAGGTGTTTAGTAATGATTTGGGTAACCATACCGAGTTACTCCATAGTCCTCGTTGTGATTGTGCGAGGTCGCATTACTGCCAAGGGTTATGTGACCATTTCAGATCACCATAGCACAATAGAAGTTTCCCGATGGTGATGCAGTGCTCCAAGAGGACAGGGCCCCTCTTCACGCTCCTCGAATCGTCCAGTACTGGTTTCCTTAGCACGAGGATCGATTGCCGTATGTCCTCTGATCACTACAGTCACCAGAACGGAATATTATTGAGTCTTTGTGGGCTTCTTCGGACAGAAAAGTGCGTGATCCCTGTCCACCTCCCGCACCGTTACCATAACTTGCCACTATTTTGCTGGACATATGGTATAAGATTCGCCTGAAAACCATACAGGTCCTATATACATTTTGAATGCCAATGGCTCTCCTACACCGTATTAGGCATGGTAGTATGTTGTGTATTTGGTGTTTCCATATTGTTTTTCGCCCCCAGTATTTGGTGACTTGCAGGATCTAGAGTCGATAAACGTTTCTCAGAATAGTGAGAAAGACCGAGGCAACAATTTATTCCTGATTCATACGCACACTTCAGTAAATGTGCACATCTGAGTGTTCCCACAGAGATATATCCAGGAAATTCAGGTTAGCTGCCCGAGGTGGTCATAAATGAGTACTTTCGCGACGAAGCCAGTTCCTGGGAAAAATTGGTTTAAAAGCACTGCGAACTTCTTCCAGAAGCTGTAGATGACGCATCGTGATGCTGTAGTACAACATTCCAACAACATGTCTCTTGCTACCTCGCTTATAATTCACTCGGTTTCTTGCAGAATAATAGCACCAATGGTTTCGTTGCTAATATCAGTACGGCTAGCCCGTGGGGGACCTCCATCCAACACTGGGAGAAGGACAGAACCAAACTGTCAAAGGCAAAGCTCCAGACGACTGTGCATTTGTATCTGGATGGCGCCGAAAAGAACGCTTAACAGCATATTAATTAATGCCACTTCTCTCGGTAAATAAGAAATGTATATCGGCGAACTGACGTTTGCGTATGCTTCTCGGCATCTGCAGAGCGATGCATGTGAAACTGTATTTCTCGAAGTGAGTCTTCGTCCCTGACGTATATCACACCTCCTTTATGTTGTTCTCAGTGCTTATGGTATCAAAATGAAATAAAAAAAACTGTCCAAATATTTGATGTAGTGACTGTGATGCAACAAAACAATGTTTTAATAAACAAATGAGCTGTATAACCGAATGAAGTACCAAGACAAGTTAATGGCTCGTGGTTATGCGTTTAATTCGTAACTAGTAGAAAACTGGCAATCCGCCCTGGTCTCGCACGGATAGCATACACTATCTACGGTCGGATGGCATGTCTGAAGTAGTGGTAATAAGTGATACACACGAACCTGCCTCGTTAATCTGTCTATCGATTAGTGAAAACAGTACAAAAATCCTTCCAGTGGTTCCTGAGATTAGCCTTCATGTACAGACAGAAAAACGCGGAGGGGTATTTCGATTTATAATATGTATATGTAGTTTTCCTGTCGGGCGTGACCGGCACTTGGATGGGTGACCATCTGTGCCACCATGCACTGTTGCCATTTTTCTGGGTGCACTCAGCCTCGTGAGGCCAATTGAGGAGCTACTCGACCGAATAGTAGCGGTTCTGGTCAAAATCATAACGACCGGAAGAACGATGTGCTGACCACACGCCCCTCCAATCCGCATCATCATCTGAGGATGACACGGCGGTAGGATGGTCCCGATGGGCCACTTGTGGCCTGCAGACGGAATACTTTTATATGTAGATTTTGATCTGCCTCCTTCAACCCGACATTCCCATTCCTGAATCGGTTGCCTTCCAACTGCATTATTTCATTGACAGGGATTGCAGTTGTATAGGATTATTCAGTGTAGAGACTTGCAATTGAAATAAAGGCAATGATACCAGTGGATGGGAATAAATTCAAAAAATTCGCAGTTACTACAGTCCACACACTTACTAGACTAAGTACTGGGCTGCATATTTAGTCATTATATGAAGATAATGAAGACAACATGAGTAACAATACAACAGTATTGACGGTAACCGAGTTTCGAAGCACCAGGAAATAGAATTGTTAGCCCCATTGACCTCGCACTCCTCTAAGTAACTAAAACACAAGTGAACATGTCAAGAAATATAGTCAGTACTAATAGACTAGCTCTGTTTTTAAATGCGTAAAAACATTTAATCCATTCGCTTGAGGTGACCGTGAAACTATTCTAACGGGAACTGTTCTCTATTCTTGTTAAAACTGAAACGAAATTTCAACGTGCTACTGAGGACCAAGATGTTCGTCCTTTGCTAAAACATGGGAGTGTTGGTGTTTAGTAGTTTCTGAGAGTATAGTTCGTAATCTGAGCTTATTTCTCCTGTCCAACTACAACATAAAAAGCAATTATAAGAATAAGTAGGCTCAAACGCATTTATAATATTACATTAAATTGACCACTTTCTGGAAGAACAAACTACTGTCATCAAACACACACCATCACAAAATTTAGAACACCTATGAGAAGAAATTCATCAGTCATTTCTTATAAAATATTAAACGTTTTCAGTCTAATCTAACTTGGTTTATTTGCGTTGCATGTCATCTCCTCGGCCACCATTTACGTTGTGACTGTACTTCATGTTGAACTATTCAATGTCCTAGGTCAACAGCATTTGTCACTGCTTCTCGCAGCTTGTTTCCCTCCTCATACATAACAACCGGATTAACGCGTACTGCACACGCGCACACCTAAGTGAAGAAGCACCGCTGTCTTGTCAGTTGATAAAAGACGCAGCATAACCAACGACAATATTGTATGAAGCCTCTCAGCTCCGAGAGGCAATGAAAACGGTTACTAGCGAGCTGGTCGCCGCCATAAGGGATGGAATTTTCTATGCACTAGATGCAGTCTGCATCAAACTGACAGCCACACTCGATGTGGAAAAATATGATGATAACACCAACAGCTCTAACCAGGGCTATTGGTGGTTCCCATTAGCTACAAGGCGTATGCCAAAGCTGTTCCCCTCATTCTCCAACGAACATTACATTCCTTCCCCCCCCCCCCCTTCCAAATGCAGTAAAGTGTGTCGTACAGGAAAACCAATAAATTAAGCTAATACTAACGACTGAAAACGGCTATGCTCTTCTGCAGTCCACGATCTCCCCTCCGAAATGGAATGAGAAATTAGAAATATCCGCTGTTCACTTGATACATAATATAATGCTGTAGTCAGCATTACGATGTACTGCATCATCATGACGGTTTTAAGGCAATGATTAGCATAGTTAAAGGAGCTACAAATTTATATGAGCCGAATTATTTTCTTAATTACACTACTGGCCATTAAAACTGCTACTCCAAGAAGAAATGAAGATGATAAAAGGGTGTTCATTGGACGTATATATTACTCTAGAACTGACATGTGATTACATTTCCACGCAATTTGGGTGCATAGATCCTGAGAAATCTGTACCCAGAACAACCACCTCTGGCCGTAATAACGTCCCTGATACGCCTGGGCACTGAGTCAGACAGAGCTTGGATGGCGTGTACAAGCGTAGCTCCCCATGCAGCTTCAACACGATACCACAGTTCCTCTAGGGTAGTGACCGGCGTATTGTGACGAGCCAGTTGCTCGGCCACCATTGACCAGACGTTTTCAGTTGGTGAGAGATCTGGAGAATGTGCTGACCAGAGCAGCAGTCGAACATTTTCTGTATCCAGAAAGGCCCGTACAGGACCTGCAAACATGCGATCGTGCATTATCCTGCTCAAATGTAGGGTTTCGCAGGGATCGAATGAAGGGTAGAGCCACGGGACGTAACACATCTGAAATGTAACGTCCACTGTTCACAGTGCCGTCAATGTGAACAAGAGGTGGCCGAGACGTGTAACCAATGGCACCCCATACCATCACGCTGGGTGATACGCCAGTATGGCGATGACGAATGCACGCTTCCAATGTGCGTTCACCGCGATGTCGCTAAACACAGACGCGACCATCATGATGCTGTAAACAGAACCTGGATTCATCCGAAAAAATGACGTTTTGCCATTCGTGCACCCAAGTTCGTCGTTGAGTACACCATCGCAGGCGCTCCTGTCTGTGATGCAGCGTCAAGGGTAACAGCAGCCATGGTCTCCGTGCTGATAGTCCATGTTGCTGCAGACGTCGTCGAAATGCCTGTCATCTCGACTGCTAGTGATACGAGGCCGTTGGGATCCAACACGGCGTTCCATATTACCCTCCTGAACCCACCGACTCCATATTCTGCAAACAGTCATTGGATCTCGACCAACGCGAGCAGCAATGTCACGATACGGTAAACCTCAATCGCGATAGACTACAATCCGACCTTTATCAAAGTCGGAAACGTGATGGTACGCATTTCTCCTGCTTACACGAGGCATCACAACAACGTTTCACCAGGCAACGCCGGTCAACTGCTGTTTGTGTATGAGAAATCGGTTGGAAACTTTCCTCATGTCAGCACGTTGTAGGTGTCACCACCGGCGCCAACCTTGTGTGAATGCTCTGAAAAGCTAATCGTTTGCATATCACAGCATCTTCTTCCTTTCGGTTAAATTTCGCGTCTGTGGCACGTCATCTTCGTGGTGTAGCAATTTTAATGGCCAGTAGTGTAACTAACTACCACAGATTACTTTCAGTAACTCTAAAAAGTTAATTTCCTTCTTAGTAATAGCTACTGATTGCTCTGCTCTGTAACAGTATTTAAATGCTGTTATTCAGAACTTTTATTCTGCGAGACATACTTATAGATATATGTCCAAACAGCGTACTTCATCTTTTATCTCTACATCCCCAACCTCGTTCAGCTGCAGGTATGCACGCCCTGTAGCAATGTTCCAGAGGCTTCGATGTAAAAGAAATGCTTAGCTCGTCGCGAGGAGGCACGTTCTCCGTCACCTGGCGAAAATTTACGTTCGTGTCAGACGGTACCGGACAACACGAGATATGGCAGTGCTAATGTAAGGAGACAACGAACAGGTTCTAGGTGTACCAGCTGATACATAAATTCCGATTTGAAGAAAGTTCTCTGGAGGTCAGGGAAAACACGGTTGCGCATCGCACTGTCGGTATTTATAGAGGCTGTTGCTTGCAGTATTTACACTCTGTAACTCAGCGGCGACAACGCAAAGGGGAAGAATGAACAGCAACAGGCCGAGAGGTCGGAACCAACCCAACCGTCTTCCTTGCCTTACCTCTGAACAGCTTGTAATGCACCGCTTCCTTTCTGCACAACGGTGGTAATTTCAGTCTATATGAATTAGTGAAAGCACTGGAGCTTTTCGCTTTACTGCTAGAATAAGCTCACCGAAACTACGTTAAGTCCGCCGTATTTGATTCAAGTTCACGGGGCTTCACTTTTTAACTGCAGTGTTCAGGAACCCACCAATCACCGCATGTATTTTGAACGTAGTGGTACGGCTAATTTTTTTGGCTTGGTTTACAACATAAGCCACAGTTATAAAATGTTTAAAACACTGGATAAACTATCAACAACTTCCATTTATTTCTTGGCTAGTCCATCTAAGAAACGCATGCCGGCTTTCATCCCTCGTTCTTTGCTCTTTTCTTTTTTTCCAATACTCTTTCATTTTCTTCCTGTCTTCCGACTACTTAAGACTAGCTTTTTCACTTACCTGCCTCAGTTTTTTCCACATGCAACACTTTTTCACTAAACATTTCTCTGTCAGTTGCTCTCTTAGTTTCTTATTATTTTCTTATGAATCCCTTTTGTACTTCGTGGATCGAGCTTATTGACTTTCTATCTCACAAATATTTGAAGATCTTCTTAGTTAATCCACTGCCTTGCATTCTGTATTAATTCTATAAAATACGATTCTTTCTCATTTTCTACATGACAGTTTAATGGTGCAAGCATGCATGTGATGTAGTAATGTTCCAGAGGCTTCATTTGTATACAGACAATCTGACTTCATCACTGTATTGTATTGCCCTGTTTCTGCTTTTAATCAGACACTTTTTATTACAAAATCTTTGCTGTACCATATGCCTTCCTCATTTTATTTGTCGTTTCCTCTATAGTTGCTTTTTAGAGACCTTTTCACTGGACTATCTCTCCAAGATATTTAAATTTTTTAACCTTGTCTGTTTGGCCATTATCTGTTTTCAGAAGATTTGTTGTATTTTTAATATTGTTAAGAATTTGTTTTTTTTCTGGAGAAATTCTTAACCCTGACCTAGTGGCTCTTTGCTCTAAAAGTTTAATTCATATCAGGAACTAAATTTGTATCGTTTTCTGTCCGGTTTCCACTCCACCGATATAAACGTGGAGGTAAGTTTCAGCCGAAACTTTTACCAAGGACCTAACCGCATACTGAAGGGACACATCAATTTCAGTTTCTAGTGACGTGTTTGTTGCTGTTAGAAGTAGTTGTTTTTGTAGAGAAACTGATGTAGATAGTTCCTAGGAGTTGTATGGGTGGAACTTAGATTAGATAACCGGAATAGCTTAATAACAGGTTCCTTTTCCACAAACCCAGCTCCCCCTCCCTCCCATTTCATATAAATTATCCGTTATCAGTAAAAATTTGTTTCCACGACTCGTTTCAGGGGTTTAAACCTCCATAATATGAATTAATACGAAGTGTGTGTGTTGTTAGAACTTCTGGGTAACCTGTGACACTGACTAATGCGAGACAAAAACGAAACATTATTTTCGTATACCGTTTTATGGTGGGCTCTGATTGAGAAGATAAACTAACATGTAAATGTGAAATGAATAAATCTCAATTGGTCACAGGCTCTTTTCCCTTTCGCCTAACATCACATGTGACATCACACTTTCTAAACAGAAAAGGGATCAAAAATGGCTTCTGTGAATGCAGTAGATGCAAAGTACATACAAAACAATAATGTTGCCAAAAATTGGCTAAAACAAATCAAAACAGGCTTTTGGAACAAGACTCAAAGCACTGTCGAGCTCTTTGGTTGCATAGTTGAACAAAGATATGAGTAAATATCTCCAGTGGCCGCAAGTGCCTTCTGTCGCTTCTATACAAGTTCATAGACTTGTGAGCAAAACTTAAGATATTGAAGCAACATAGCTCGACATTTAGACCATAAATAAAAATAAGTGCTACAGTACGGTACATGCAGAAGGCAACTGAAAGAAATGTGCAGTGAGATAAACAGAAATGGCGCTTTTACTCAAAGACAATAATCACACTTCAGTCATCGGGATTGATGATGGTCTCCTGGAAGGTCCAAGAGGAGGAACAGTGTTCCCAATAGGGCGTGTGATCACGAGGGTGGCAGTGTATGCTCTTCAGTGATTTCCCACGCTGGTTACATGGTTGGTAAGGAGTTCTTGCAGTAGGACGTTTCATTTTTCCATTGCTGGATGGTCGTTGATGAATGGCCGGTCATTGTGGCCGAGCGGTTCTAGGCGCTACAGCCTGAAACTGCGCGACCGCTACGGTCGCAGGTTCGAATCCTGCCTCGGGCATGGATGTGTGTGATGTCCTTTGGTTAATTAGGTTCATGTGGTTCTAAGTTCTACGGGACTGATGACCTCAAATGTTAAGTCCCATAAATTTATGTCGGGGAACGGGCAGTCCAGTCGATCTGCCGAATATCTTAAGTTCCCAGAACTCCTCCACCTCCGCCATCTGGTGCCATCGCTCATTGTCATCCATAAAAATGAAATAAAAAACGAAGACACCCCGAAAAGACGCACACGGGGAAGGAATATATTGTCACAATAACGACGACTGGTCAGTGCACCGTGTTCAGACAACTGGAAGTCAGTATGCATGCAACTAATGCCTCCCATTACCATAATTCATGGGCCACCAAAACGGTCAAGTTCGATAATGATCCTGGGTACCTAACGTATTACCATCTATCGCCATATGAGAGTACGTCCAGAACCAATACTCAGACTGAATCTACTATCATCCGAGAAGAGCACGCGACCTCACTTCTCATTGGTCCAGCCCCTACGCTCTTTGCACCATTGCCGTCGATGTGCGGGTATCATCGGAACACAACATAATGATCGCGGGGCAAAGAGACCACCTCCATGTAGTTACCGTGCTACTACGCAATGTCTTGCAGTGCTGTATCGACTTCTGTAACTGACCGTAGTCATCCAACTCTTCTCCTGCGGGCAACTGTGCCTGTGGTTTAGAAAGCTCCCCATGCACCTGATTCAGTGCTGTGAGCAGTCTCAGACATCTGGGCTACAAGCATCACAAATCGTCTTTCTTCCAGTTTCGCGATGAATTTTCACAATTGAAGTTACCCAAGTGTAGTCGCAGGGTCATGTTGGTATGAAGATCTCTACCACATTGCACCAAAACTGCTCACTGGTTGACACACACTTTCTTTTCGCATTCCTGAAAGTACCTTGGAGTGCGGGGCAGCCCCATTTGGCGCTAAGTAACACTGAGTTTACACCATGTGACGTCCAGCGTTGTGTGCACGCCTGGAAGACCACTGCGAACATGCTCCTGCACTTTCGATCATTTACACGATTTTTTAAAATGTTATGTTATTTTGTTTGTCTCGTCCGTAAGTTTTGTGGATATGTGCACTTCGTATACATTTAAGTAATGAGGATGGTGTATTAGAAATGATGATGATGATGAAGTCCCATACTCCGAGGAGCGTAGGGAACGATGCGGGAGACCCGTACCGCCGAATAGGCAAGGTCCTATCGGAAGTGGTTTGCCATTGCCTTCCTCCGACCGTTCAAATGGTTCAAATGGCTCTGAGCACTATGGGACTTAACATCTGTGGTCATCAGTCCCCTAGAACTTAGAACTACTTAAACCTAACTAACCTAAGGACATCACACACATCGATGCCCGAGGCAGGATTCGAATTCGAACCTGCGACCGTAGCAGTCACGTCCTCCGACCGTAATTGGGATGAATGATGATGATGAAGACAACACAACAACACCCATTCATGTACAAAAAACTTATGAAGTAACACGTTCCCAAAAGAATAAAGTTACCTTGTGTGTGTGTGTGTGTGTGTGTGTGTGTGTGTGTGTCTGTGTGTGTGTGTGTGTGTGTGTCTGTGTGTCTGTGTGTTCAAAAAATGGCTCTGAGCACTATGGGACTTAACATCTGAGGTCATCAGTCACCTAAACTTAGAACTACATAAACCTAACTAACCTAAGGACATCACACACATCCATGCCCGTGGCAGGATTCGAACCTGCGACCGTAGAGGTCACGCGGTTCCAGGCTGAAGCGCCTAGAACCGCTCGGCCACTCCGGCCGGGTGTGTGTGTGTGTGTGTGTGTGTGTGTGTGTGTGTGTGTGTGTGTGTGTCTTTGGGTGTGTCTTTGGGTGTGTGTTTGTGTGTGTGCATGTGCCTGTGGGCGAGGCTGCTGTTAAAGACAAAGAGCACTGTTTTAAATATTACGATTTTTGTCGTTTACGATGGCCTCAAACTATTTTCTTTGATATTGTATATCTGGAGTGTGTTAAGGATACCTAGTTTCTTACTTTTAGGCTTGGCCCTTACAATTCTGATATTTGCGATACTAACATGGTGTATAGTTCCATAAAGGTGGCTGTCTACTGCTTGTTTATGGTATCTCTTGCATCTTAGCGCTGCCAAGTTCCTTGAATCTTGTCTCGAATTATATGTATTGATAAGCCAGAGCATGATGAACACTGCCCACCGCGACGCTGTAAGCCGCCTAGTGGCGTTGCGGGCACGTGACGCGCTAACAAGAGTATGAAAGCGGAGCAGACTCGAATGGCGGATCATTCTAGCTAAGATATGGGCTGCAATTGGAGATATCCATTGAGATAAGCGATTTTCACAAAGGGCAGATTATTATTAAGCAGAGCCTGTGAACGAGTCTCTCGAAAATGGCGAAGCTGGTCGAATGTTCACATGCTACGGTCGTGAGTATCTACGGAAAGAGGTAGGACAGTGGAACTACTACTAAGCTCTAAATGGTTGGACGTACACGTCTCTTCACAAAACGTGGGATTCGTAGGCTGGTTTGCTCTGTAAAGTAGGACAGATGGTGATCAATGGCATCTCTGCCAAAAGAGCACAATAATGGTACAATCACAAGTGTTTCGGAGCACATGTTTATCGTACATTGTTAACATTGTTGAGCACGGAGCTCCACAGCAGACCACCCCTACGTGTTCACATGTTAACCCAACGACATCGTCAATTACTCCTGCAGTGGACATGGGACCATCGGGGTTCATCCGTCGATCAATGGAAACGTGTCGGCTTTCCGGGTGAACCACAGTTTTGCTACACTAGGTCGATGGTCACCTCCACAAACGCTGTCATCGAGGTGAACGTTGACTGCAAACATGCAGCGCACGACGAGCGCAGGCTGGTGTGAACAGTATTATGATATGGGAGATATTCTTCTGGGCTTGCGTGGGATCTGTGGTAGTAATTGAAGACACGCTGACAGCTGCGAACGACCTACATCCCCTCACGCTTGATCTCTTTGCCGACGGCGATGTCATCTTTCAGTAGCATAATTGTCCGTGTCTCGGAGCCAGAACGTAGTTACAACGGTTTGCGGGGCAGAATATTGAACTCACGTTGATGTATCGGCGACCAGATTCACCTTATGTAAATCTGAGGAACCCATCTCGGTCACCATCGGGTGCCATCACCGTGTACGCAAATCAGAGGCCCGTTATTTACACAAATTACGTGACCAATGACTAGACGTCTAATGCCACATACTTCGACTGACCTACTAACGAACTTTTGGATCCCTGATACGCAGAATCATTTATGTATCTCGTTCCAAAGACGTGCAAACAAGATGTTAAGCAAGTGGTCATAATGTTTTGGCTCATTAGTGCACCTGTCTGACCTATGTAACAGCAGTCACTCGTAACTCTATTTTATATAGAACAGTACGGTGTAGTAGTACTCCTCTGTTGCTGCTTTGTAATGTTGCCGACCTTGTTGTCAGTGGTGAAAGATATGTTTAGCATATTGCTGTCAGTGGTGGAAGATATGTTTATGAGCCGGCCGCGGTGGCCATGCGGTTCTGGGCGCTGCAGTCCGGAGCCGCGGGACTGCTACGGTCGCAGGTTCGAATCCTGCATCGGGCATGGATGTGTGTAATGTCCTTAGGTTAGTTAGGTTTAAGTAGTTCTAAGTTATAGGGGACTGATGACCTAAGATGTTACGTCCCATAGTGCTCAGAGCCTTTGAACCATTTTTTATATGTTTATGCTATATGCTTAAAGGCTGTGGCTGTTTTATATGACATATTACTCATTAATGAAATAGAGTGGAATATCTTATTATATTCTTTTTTGTGCTATCCTTTGCCATCACTGAGTGTGTGATTGTTCGTCCTGGAGCCGCAACGGCTAATTCGTTTTGTAATTTCCATTTATTACTTGCGTTTAACTTCAGTCAGTGATAGTAGAACTTGAGTGCTGACGGTATAGCGGAATGCTCCCATTTTTTGGGCTGTGGCGTGACCAGAGGTTTCAGTGATTGTAGGTGTCACGCTATACACTGTGACAATCCAAAGGAAGGGTTTGGGTATCGTGAATGAATGGAGGACATTACCAACCATCAGGTGTAGTGTCAAAAGTGAAGTTCGGAGGAGATGGTGTAACAATTGGGAGTGTTTTTCGTCGTTGGGTTATCGTAACCTTACTGCATAAAAAAAGTTAAATCTGGAAGGATATGAACACATCTTACTACCTTGTGTACTGCGTATAGTACACGAACAGTTCTGAGACGATGATTGTATCAACATGACAGTGCACCCTGTCATAAACCAACGGTTGTGAGGCAGTTGTTTGTGGACAACAATATTCCATAGCAAGAACCCAATGGAATATCTTTGGGATGAATTAGAAAGTCGATTTCGCTCCAGACATTAGCGTCCACCGTCTGGTTTCGGGTCATGCGGAAGAATGGGCTACCATTCCTACACATACACTCAGATATCTCATTGAAAGTATCACCATCCGAGTTCAAGCAGTCGTAAAAGCAAAGGACGGAAACGCGGCCATATTTCTTCATGACACATGCGGCCCAGGAGGAATAAAAAAATGCAAATTTGTGTGAATTCCTAAGAACTAGTGAGATCATCGGTCCCTAGACTTACACACTACTTAAAGTAACTTATGCTGAGAACAACGCACACACACACACACACACACACACACACACACACACACACACATGCCCGATGGAGGATTCGCACCTCCGGCGGGAGGAAATAAGCATTAATTGCCACACATACTTGGAGGTACTAACCAATCTAAAAACATACGACCTGTAATAGCTATAATTATTAGTCTGAAAATGCTCAAATACTGATGTAGTGCTGTTGTTCTGTACACCGTCCTCAGTCACCAATAGAAATGTCAGCAGTTACACCCGTTTTATCCTGCATGTATAGAGACGTATCACTGAAACATTGCATGTATCAATAAATTAAAGATGTAAAGATGACAAATAATCTTACAGACGTTACAAATTTACCGCATTGGGGTGTAAGTGATGTTCGCTATCAGGTAGTACATTCTCACCCTAATGCAGATGTTGCGATACAGTTCCATTTCATTTCTACAAAGTAACACGTAATTTTAAGATACGAATTATATATATTTTTTGTGGTATAAAAAAGTGGAGCAAATTTATCGACAAACGGTGAATACTCAATACGCGAATTCCCTAACATAGCTGTAGAACGGGTCTCCTGGTCAAGAATGCCGTATGTAAGAGAAGATGGTGCAGGAGAAGACAGACTGGCATTTCTGCGCAAGCTCCGTACCGATGGGAAGTGAGTAAATATGTTTCTAGGCACTCGGCAACATCTCGAAGCGTTTCTTGTAATCTGTGCCTCACGAAACTTCAGAAATACGCTTCTGTTGTCACGATTACACGGTCCTCAGAGTCTGAGCATAGGCTTGGGCAACCTGCTTAATGGGGAAAAACGGAGTTGTGGCCTATGCACAAAGAATAGCAGACTTGCAGTCTGGTTGACCTACAAAGACAAACATCTCATGAGGAAAATTTGGTCATTTCAGACGCGCATTAAGTATTCGTATACTGCCTACGTAGTTCATTTTTAAAATGGTTTCTATGGTTAATTTCTCGTGGTAACAACGACTGAACATAATTGAAAACGATGTTTTACTATCACGGCAATTTGGCGTTAACTGTTGTTTCTGGGTAAATTACTGCGATTTTAACGTATAGGATGGGGTGAAGATTCTAAATTGCGCTTTATTCACAAGAGCAGGTACAGAAAATCTAAAAAAAAAAAAAAAATCGTTAATTTTCGTATTAAACGCTATGACAAACGTGTCTTGTTCCTTTTCTGTTACTTTGAATCATTTACTAATATCGATTTCTATATTTCGCTTCACGCTGCTGAAAGCGTCTTCATCGCCGCTTTCATTTGCAGAATCATAGCTTTTGGTGCATATTTTCAACATTTGTTAATCGGGAGACAGTGTATTCATTTGGTCTAGTGTTTTATAACCACTGATCTGTTGGAAGACTTTTTTGTCACCTACTTCACGTGACATTGTTTCCAGTCTAGTATTCAACTGCTGCGAATGACTGTTTGTGGTCCGTCGATACAATGCTTAAACAGATGATTTTAGTTTAAGAGAGTAGTTCTAACACTAACAGCATGTTTATTAGCATATCCATCGAAGAGCGGGCAGCTCGGTTTAAGTCTTATCAAATGCCTTATGAGATTTTCGAGATTTTCACTATTTTTTTCTCTAGCGAGAAAAATTCGTATCCCTAATGCTCCATACACAGATCTGCTACAGAATTCAAACATCGTACGCAAATTAGATTTTCCATCGTGTGTGGACAAGTAGACTGCAAGAAATGGGTCCTGTGGAATTTCAGTGATTGCTGTAAATGAATAGAGCCGTTTACATGGATCATTAAATGGAGAAAATTTTCAGTAGTCTTTCTTCGTGTTTGTAGTCCAGAAGCAATAGGTGAAGTGTTTGGATTTTGTCTACTTTTCTTCAAACGTTTTGAGCGTGGGAGGAATTTCCGTAGACTTGCGCTTAAGACAGCTTAGAAACACTGCGTTCGTCTTTCAACTAAGATCAGAAACTTTTTCTGACATTTAATGCGTTAACACTGTCTTTCCTTGTATCGTTTGCTAACTCCATATAATTACTATTTTATGCGCGAAACAAGCACGCCATCGCCTAGTCACAGAAAGCTTACTATAGCTTTTCAGATACACCATCAATATGCGAAATTCTCACTCTCAGGGAAAGCTTATCAATATATCAATTATTTCTTAAGTAATTTTACAGGAGCATTCTCATGATATTAATCACATTTTTGAGATCTGTGCTGCTAATGAATTAATACTTCTGTAGGATTCCATGAACTATATTATAGTTAAATGATAGTTTTACAGTTATGTATGTTATTAATATCTGTTTACCGCTGTGTAACATACAGTGTAGTCTGCTAAGAAATAACCAAACTAGGCAGCGCTTTAAAATTTTTAAGTTTATGTAGTATTCTTTCGAAATAATGTTACACTCGTGACATTTTAAGTATACAATGGATAACAGGGAAATTTTGCAGTCAGTAGTGTCCAGAGGCGATTATTTTGTGTTTTAGGTTGGACTGGATGTGGTTCACGGGGAAAGGGAAATCTGATATCATGGCCCATTCTGTAGACTGTGCTGAAAGCATGCTCTCCTAAGGGAAACCAAATAATATCGCACCGTTTTTTTCTTACAATAGTTAAGTTGGTTTCAACAAAAGGAGTTAATTTAAATTCTCATTTACCTGGTAAAAATGAAAGTTACTTCCTCTAAATTACCTAAGAAGTAAAATACACGTATTGAATTTATAAAACAACAAGTAGGATATTGTAAAATAAAGAAACCACGACCTATGGGAATCGAGATAGACGGAATGGATCGTTGCTTTCGTGGAAAAAAAAAATCATTAGCGAGAGTGCACACTACTGAAAGAAACAACGATTTACTGGAAGCCTAGTATTAGCAGTCTAAAACTGATGTCTCACAATCGATCAGGAAACAGAGTACCATCCAGACGTTCCGCGGAAGATCTCCATACGTTACCTAACACGTGAATTTCAATGTCCTTCTGCAGTTTATAAAACCAATATGAACAAGAAATGTCAG
This sequence comes from Schistocerca piceifrons, assembly GCF_021461385.2. Lineage (NCBI taxonomy): Eukaryota > Metazoa > Arthropoda > Insecta > Orthoptera > Acrididae > Schistocerca > Schistocerca piceifrons. The sequence continues at coordinate 156,798,144 of NC_060149.1, forward strand.
GATGTAGCAAGCTCAATACTCTGCAATGGCGTTTTGAGCCTCGTTGTTAATTGCAAACGTGAAACTTAATGGAAACGGATTACCGAATTTCCTGCTGCATGCTGCCTGACCACACTGAAACTGGCAGCATCTACTCTCTCCAACAGCTCACGCAATGCGTCCTTCGGCCAACAATGCCCATAAACTGAGTGCCAACGGCAGAACGTACACTTAACGTCACATGAAGTGATCCGCGAAAAACCAAGATGGCATGCAGATGCATTGCGAGCTATCCTGTCCTTAGGTCAGTATCATACTTTGTAAAAGATAGGACCACGCTCTAACTTCTATAAAAGATATGTTACATGTACTCCTGTTCAGCGTCAAAGATTTTATAAAACGTCGTTTATAAAACATTTTCGGCAAAGATATTTTACAGTGTGTCACGGACCTTGGAATAAATCAGATATTCCCCAGCTCCGCAAACAGATATCTTACTTTTCGAAAGAAACTCTAATCGTGAGAAGAAGAGATGGGGTTGTCATCCGCTATCAGAAGATATTAATAGCTATATCTCAGTTACGATTAAAACATCCGAACTAACATTCGCTATTAATTGTGAGGATGCTACTGGGTTTCACTGCAATTTCACTGAACGACGCATTTGACGTAACTTAATTTCTCAACTGTTACAAAAGAAGCTGATTTGTGTAGTAAAACTCCAGTGCTGAGAACGCACCGTGGCAATTTGGTAACAGGCTTAAAATTTCGAAGTTAAATTTAATTACGTAGGCAACATTATGGCCATTAACGTACCTTCTGGAGCCCACCGATCTGCGCATCACTTCAACGAAATCTTCAAAAAGCTATCTTTAAGAACGAAATTTTTTGCATAAGTGTTAGGAGTCTTCACAGAAGGACGTAGCTGTGGAAATATTAGTCAGCCGGCTTTGCTCTAACACTCATTGGGTATTGAAATGCACTGGGGAACTTAATTCAATAGATGATGAACATATGACGACAAATGCTATATCCACTCTTATATCGCATAGTGAGAAGCAGAAAATACAAGGAACTTTCGGAAAAAGATACGTGACGGTTCGTCAACAAGTGGGAAATATATATGTGAAGACAGGCTACTGTTCGTTAAACGAGGTCCCACATGTAATATCAGAACGTAATATTGTCAGGTAATCGTGTATTAAATTGGTAGTTGGAAGCTTTTCCATTGATTGCATCAGTAGTGGTTTGGATTAACGTTAACCTCAAAACATTTCAAGTTAATGACTTTAACAGGCTTTCAATTTTTCTGATAATTACTTGTAAACTCATTTGCGTGTCGCACATAATATTGAGTCAATGTCGTTATATTTTGGTCTGCACCGTATTCCGCTACATAATTTGGCGTTAAATTTAATTTTGCCACCGCTGAAAAAAAAGTCTTGATAGACTAAACGAAGGAAAACCGCGTTTTTAGCGAGTGGAATCATTATTTATGATAACTGCACAAAATGAAAGTAAAAAGAAGGTAAGTAATTAATTACTCGTGTACTGATTCTAAATGCTACATTCAGAATCTCCTATGGATTCTGTTACCAACAGTGTCGATGTGTTTTATCTGTCCCATCCCAGTAATCTAATATAAATATTATTCTGATACATCATACGGCGTCTTATTATATCAAAACCGAATGTGAAAACATGGCTTTACTCATGTTTTCTCCATTAACAGAGGTCTATATTGTCCAAATGTGAATTAAAGGTAAAAATAGGTGTTTGCGCATCCATAGTTAAAAAGTCTGAATTTTTCCTTGTGTCCTAAAACAAAATTATGGGTATGCCGGACATAACGGACATCGTAAAGTTTGGCGATATTATAAGGTAAGTTGCACTCGACTTAGAAACTCGAAAATCGCAGGTGTACGGTCGCACTATCCTCCTACCTCTTTTTTCATTCTCGTTAGACAAAAGGAAAGCACCTTGATAATCAGTAATCCGAAAAACACCCAAATGTCCGTTATGCTCGGCGGATTCGATCGTAATGCCCACATAGATGTATAGTGCTAAATAAATTTAGAAAACCAGTTTTCCCTTAGAAAAAGTGTACTGACACAAAGAACATGTTTACACTATAAAGCGCATGCTGAAAGTAAAATTATTTACGAAATTATATTTTTAATGGAAAATTCATAATTAATACCTCTAAAATATTACATTTCAGTGATTCAGAAAATTTTATTGAAAGTTTTCTGCCAAATAGTCATTTTAGTCCACACCAGTAGCAGTACACTATTCGTGGGTTCTTATTGCACATCCTGAGCACTTGACCACTGGCCTCAGTGTTGTAAGCCTTTTCCGGAAGACAGCAATCCAACGCTTTCCAGCCATTCTAGTCTTCTTATTGAAATTATGAGGAATATTATTCCTCTCGGCGATTCAAACTTTTTTATGTAATAGCATGCTGAAACGCTTACTGATACCTTCCTCTTTACCGCTTTAATTCTAAAATCATCGGTTCTTGTCAGCGGATAGCTGATTTGGTGAAAACAATGAGCATCACATACGGCGTTTAGGCTAAGCTCACTATTTGTAGTATCGTACCCAGAGTCGATCGCAGTCCTTTGGATTGAACCACGGTGAGTGAAAAGTCTAATCCAGTGGCTCTGATCATTCTTCAACGATATCAGCTGCTAATTTCTCGACCTCCATTATCGGATGGAGAACTGTATGGTTCCTCTTAACAGGTAAGGCGTTCACTAGGAATTGGCGACTAAGATAGCGAAGAACATGTGGGGCGCAGATGTTTATATTGTTCCTTTTTTTAGGTTAAAGAAACCTCCCGCGAGATCAGTAATGAAATGTGTACCGAAATCGATGACACATATGCCACATTATCCTATGACAATGCTCATCCTCGCAGATCGGAAATAGAAAAGATCAATATGACTTTAATAAACTGCAAGAGCATTCGGGGCTAGTTGCCAGACTTAGCACCAATTATTGAAGGTAATGATGCCCACATACTATTCAAATGGTTCGAATGGCTCTGAGCACTATGGGACTTAACATCTATGGTCATCAGTCCCCTAGAACTTAGAACTACTTAAACCTAACTAACCTAAGGACAGCACACAACACCCAGTCATCACGCGGCAGAGAAAATCCCTGACCCCACATACTATTAAGAGCAGAAACGTGGTTGCAACCGGACATGAATATTAACGTAACTGAATTGAGACTGGAATGTTTATGTATTTGCAGCTGGTGGCGTATTTATTGCATTACAGAATTCAGTAACATCTAGCACCAAAGGTGGCTCAAACATGGTAATTGGATGCTGTTATAAATCGCATGCAACAGTTGTTGTAGTGTTAGAGCGTTTCAAAGAGTGCTTGCAAAATTTCGTGGATAAGTTTCAAGATGCTGTTGGAACAGGGGGAGACTTCAACTTGGAAGATACAGAATGGTTGAGTCAAGCGATCAAAACTGTTGCCAGCGGCTGGGATTCGTGTGGCACTATTCTCAATACATTTTATAAAATCACTTAGAGGTAACGTCATAGACATGCGAGCAACAAACACACCGGAACTTTTCGAATCAATTAACATAGAGGAGGGCATCAGTGATTGTAAGCCAGTGATGGCATCAATCACTAGAGGTGACATAAAGTCTGTTAGGAAAGGTTGGTATATATTCTTGCTTAGCAAGAGCGAAACGATACAAATTGTTGAATACCTGAGTAGTCAACAGGAAACGTTCAGTGCTGAGCACAAAGATGTGGAGTAAAAATTGAAAAGAAACTGAAAGCATCACTCAGTATTCCATAGACAAGTACGTTCCGAGCAAGACCTTAAGAGATGGGGAAAAACACCGTGGTTTAATGGCTATGTTATAAAATCGCTACGTAAACAAAGAGAGATTCTTTCAGATTTAAGAGAAGTCAAAGCCTAACTGACAAACGAAAGCTGAGCGAAGTGAAGATGTGGGTAAGGAGAGCAATGAGACGAGCGTTCAGTCTTCAAAAGCAAAATTTTAGCAATCACTTTTTAAACCCTAAGAGGTCTTTGTCTTAAGTAAAATCAATAACTGGTTCGAAGTCAGCTATTTAGTCACTCAGTTACCTTACTAGCACCGAATTGGAAGGTGGCAAAGAGTAGGCCGAAATACTGATTTCCATCCTCTGAAACTGTTACATTGTGGAAGATCGTAATACATTCCATCGTAAGAAAGCCGAAATGACAAATATAGAGATATGTGATGGCGGAACAGAAAAGCAGCTACAACCTCTTCGTAGTTGAAAGGCTTCTGGTCTAGATAAGACCTGTCAAATCCTATAGAGATTATGCGGTCAGCTTGCTTCCCTGCTAGCGGCAGTTTATCGTAGGTCACTGGAGCATCGAAGGGTACGTGGTGACTGGAAGAAAGGGGAGGTCGTTCCATGCGTCAAGAAGGGTCGTAGGTCAGACACACATAATTACGTGCCTACAAAGCTTACGTCAATGCGTTATAGAATTATGGAACATGTTTTATCACCACGTATTATGACGTTTTTGGAGAGCAAAATTTTCTCTATAAAAGTCAACATGGATTCCGCTAACACAGATCTAGCGTTCATAAGATAGGCAGCGCTACAGACATCGACACTCAATTTTAAGCCGTGTTACATGACTTCCGGAGGGTGTTTGACTTATTCCCGCACCACCGTTTATTGAAGAAAATGCGTGCATACCTATTATCGGACCAGATTTTCAACTGCTTTCAAGACTTCCTTGCAGAAAGAGCTCAGCACGTCACTCTTAAGTGAACAAAATCGACAGATATAGAGGTAATTTTATGAACAACATCAAAAAGGGTGATACGACCGTTTTAGTTTGCATTATATATTCGTATAAATGATTTAGAAGATAACTTCAGAAACTCCAAAAGGCTGTTCGCAAACGATGCAGTCGTCTACAAGAAGCAAGAAGGTAGCAACGGAAGAAGACTAGCGATTTGCAGGAGTGCCTGCAGAAGTTAGATGACTGGAAGCTAAATCTGAGTGTAAATAAAAGTAATATATAACCCATACATAGGAGAAGAAATCCGCTACTGTACAGCGATACTATTGGTGACAAAATGTTGGATACAGTATCTGCCGTAAAATATCTAGGAATAACCATCTGCAGTGACAAGTGGAATGACCACATAAAACAAACACAAGAAAAAGTACATGCCACACTGTGATTCGTAGGACGAATCGTAAGGAAATGTATCTAATCCACGAAAGAAGTGGCTTATGAAAGACTTGTTCGACCGATTCTTGATTACTGTTCATCAGTCTGAGACCTTTATCAAGTAGGGTTAATACAAGAAACAGTGAAAGCCCAACGAAGTGCTGCTAGTTTCGACACTGGACCGTTTAGTCGGCGAGAGTGCGTTGGAGAGATGCTCAACAAGATTAGCGTTGTGCATTACGGAGCTTTTTATTACTGAAATTCCGAGACAGGATGTTCCGGTAAGCGTAGGACAACATATTGCTTTCTCCCACATACCTCTCGCAAAATAACCACAACGAAGAATTTCGAGAAAATGGAGCTAATACAGAGGCTCGCCAGCAATATCTCTTTCCCACGAACCTTTCGCGAAATGAACAGGAAACTTCGAATCAATTAGCGCTTACCAGAAGTACTCTCCGCGAGAAACCTTCACATGGTTTTGCGGTGTATTCTGCGTATGTTAATGTACCACGGATATATTTCTTCAAAGCACTTCTCTTCCAGGTATTTCATTGTCCTCGATAAGAGTTTGCCGCAGTTTCGAAGGCGGTGGCGTCTTCTACTGCATATATTGCTCTCTGCGATTCTCACGAATCCCATGTTTCACTCATTCCTTGTGCTTATATGTGTACAACAGCGATATTTAGAAAACACAAATTATTTCCGTTATTTAATACTAATCATTATTTATTACTATCTGGTTACTGTAACATTTATCATTAATTAGTAATATTGTTTTTAGTTATCATGATTCATCGTTTATTATAGCTATATTTAATTTTTGTTCACAATAGTAATAATAATTACGGAAGTAAGGAACGTAATAGCTGTAGTAGTTGAGATCTAGGATATTTGCCACAGAGGTGGGCAAACTGGCCACTGGCTATTGAGATCACCTAGCACAAAAGTTTCAGTAAATTGGTGACGGCCACTATCACGCATTCATCAACATGGGAATCGGTCACTCAGCAGCCATTTTCAGTGCAATTATGTTAGAAAAATGAAAAATCCGACTTGAATATTTAATGATACGTGAAGTGAGAACATGCGTTAGATTAGGTATCGAAACCACACAAAACGTGGCCTTGTGTGACATCATTAAGCAGTTGCCACGTGATCGCAGCACTGTACGGATTCGCAAATCAACTTGGCGTTATGTCTGCACTGGCCATTGTGTTCGCCTTTCTCCTAATGTTTGCAGTACAAACATTATATCCATGGCACTGCTACAACAGTAAACCTGACAGTTCCGGATCATAAAAATGTCAACAACTATTATGAGTTACTGACGACAATGTTGCAGCGCAGAGAATTTACTGAAGGTGTAACTGAATTTGGTGAGTAGCACGAACATTTATTTGCGGTAATGCAGGTAAAAAACCAAGTGCACGCGGGCATACAAATTACAGTTATTAAAATCATAGATGTGGCAGCTACAGTTGACGCTCGATAACGTAATCACTTTGAAATAAATTCGAAATTCCTGCTATGTTAGTTCAGTGTTTTTATTGTGGTGGATCCACTTCAGCTCGATTGCCATAGTCAGGCCAGCTGCGGAAGTTATATAACATTGCTATTCTGTCAAAGACAACAAAGGTCCTAGAAGAACAGTTGAATGGAATGGAGAGTGTCTTGAAAGGAAAACATAAGCAAAACAAGTATAATGGAATGCAGTCGCATTAAATCAGGGTATGCTAAGGGAATTATACTAGAAAATGAGACTCTTAAAGTAGTAGGTGAATTTTGTTGTTTGGGTGACAAAGTAACTGAAGGTGGCCGAAGTAGAGGGGATATAAAATGTAAACTGGCAATGGCATGAAAAGCATACCTGAAAAAGAGAAATTCGTTGACATCAATTATAGATTTAAGTGTTCGGAAGTCATTTCTGAAGGTATTTGTGTGGACTGTTGTCATGTATGAAAGTGAAATATGAACGACAAACAGCTTAGAGAAAAGAGAATAGAAGCTTTAGAAATGTGGTGCTACAGAAGAATGTTGAAGATTAATGGGTAAATCATTTAACTAATGGAGAGGTACTGAATAGAGTTGGGGAGGCAAGAAATTTGTGGCACAACTTGATCAAAAGAAGGGGTCGGTTGATAGGACACATTTTGAGTCATCAAGGGATCACCAATTTAGTACTGGAGGAAAGTCAGGGAAGAGGGGGAGGTTCAAAATCGTAGAGGCAAACGAGGAGATGAATAAATGTAGGTTTGTAGGTTTTTAAAATTCGAGCTGTATGCCATCAGTCAACAGTAAAAGTAACAAAATCAGGGTGTTTAATTTCTTAAAATAATTACCACACCAATTCTAATAGCATAGTTGGTTTCCCATACTTCTTTCCTCTATACAACCCCCCATTTCGTTGGCTTAAAATTCGAAGTCTCCTCTTAGATCTCTTTCTAATCGTAATTCATATGCTTCACGGGATAATTCCAGTTACGTTGTAGTCAGCTGCTGCCACGTAAACAATGGCACATAATCAACTATGTACTTCAAACCTAGGTCTTTTACTTTGTAGCATAAGGATACGCAAACTAAGATACGGTCTGCGGCGAGTTGTGTTAAGTGGATTATTTTATCAGAAACTGCTGTTGTGGTCTTCAGTTCGAAGGCTGGTTTAATGCAGCTCTTCATGCTACTCTATCCTCTACGAACCTCTACACCTCCGAGTAACTACTGAAAACTACAGTTTCGTTAATTTGCTTACTGTATTAATTTCTTGGTCTCCCTCTACGATTTTTACCCCCTAGGCTTCCCACCGGTATTAAATTGGTGATCCCTTGGAGTCTCAGAACGTGTCCTACCAATCAATCCCTTCTTCTAACAAGGTTGTGCCACAAATTTCTTTTCTCTCCAATTCTGTTCAGTATTACCTCATTAGTTACGTAGATTTTATTTCTTGTCCCTGGACCTTCATTCCTACTACAAATTTTTCTCTTGTTTCCTTTATTGCTCGCTCAATGTACAGATTGAATAACATCGGGGATAGGCTACAACCCCGTCGCACTCCCTTCTCAACTACTGCTTCCCTTTCATGCACCTCGGCTCTTGTAACTACCGTCTGGTTTCCGTACAACTTGCAAATAGCCTTTCTCTCCCTATATTTTACTCCACCTACCGTCAGAATTTCAAAGAGAGTATTCCAGTTAACATTATAAAAAAGCTCACTCTAAGTCTACAAATGCTATAAGCTTAGGTTTGCCTTCCTTAACCTACTGTCTATGAGAAGTCGTATAGTCAGTACTGCCTTGCATGTGGCTAAACTTCTCCGGGATCCAAACTCATTTTCATGACGTCGGCTTCTGTCAGTGTTTCTGTTCTTCTGTAAGGAATTCGTGTTAGTATTTTGCAACCATGGGCTATTAAACTGGTGGTTCGGTAATTTTAACATCTGTCAACACTTTCTTTCTTTGAGATTTGAATTATTATAGTCTTCTTGAAGTCCGACCGTATTTTGCCTGCCTCATACATGTTGCTCACCAGATTGGAAGAGTTATGTCAGGTCTGGCTCTCCCAAGGCTACAAGTCGTTGTCTACTCCAGGGGCCTTCTTCCGACTTTGGTTTTTCGGTGCTGTGCCAAATTCTTCATGCAGTGTCCTATCGCCCATCTTATCTTCATCTACGTCCTCTTCCATTACTATAATATTACCGTCAAGAACACCTCCCGTGTGTAGACCCTCTATATATTCATTGCATCTTTGAGGTTCCCCTTCTTTGCTTAGGGCTGGTTTTCCATCTCAGCTCTTGATGTTCATACAGCTGTTCATCTTTTCTTCAAAGGTCTCTTTAATTTTCGTGTAGGTGTATCTAACTTCTCCACAACGATATGTGCATCTAAATCCTTGGATTAGGCCTCTAGCTACTTCCACTAAGCCGTTTAGCACCTCATGTCAGTCTCCTTTTTTAGACTATTGTATTCCCTTTCGCCTGCTTCATTTACTGCATTTTTATATTTTTTCCTTTCATCATATAAATTCAATATCTCTCGTGTTACCCAAGGATTCCTATTAGCCCACATCTTTTCACCTACTTGATCCTCTGCAGCCTTCACTCTTTCCTCCCTCAAAGCTACCATTCTTCTTCTACTGTATTCCTTATCCTTGTTATTGTCAATCGTTACCTAAAGCTCCCTCTAAATCTCTCAGCAACCTCTGATTCTTTCAGTTTATCCAGATCCCAACTCCTTAAATTCCTACCTTTTTGCAGTTTATTCAGTTTAAGCAACAGCTCATAACCAGTAAACAGTGGTCAGAGTTCACATCTGCCACTGGAAAAGTCTTATATTTTATGATTTGGTTCCGAAATCTCTGTCTTACCATTATCTAATTAATCTGAAACCTTCTAGTGTCTCCAGTCTCTCCCACGTATACAGCCTTCCATCATGATTCTTAAGCCGAGTGTTGGCGATGATTAAACTATACTGTGTGCAAAAATTTAGCAGGAGGCTTCCTCTTTCATTCCTTTATCCCAGTTCGTATTCACCTGCTACTTTTTGTTCTCTTCCTTTGCCTGCTATTGAATTCCAGTCGCTCGCGACTATTAAATTTTCGTCTCCCTTAACTATCTGAATAATTTTTTTAAGTCGTCATATACTTCTTCAATGTCTTCATCATCTGTATATATAATTGGCATATAAACTTGTACTACTGTGGTGGTTGTGGGCTTCGTGTCTATCTTGGCTACAATAATGTTGTTCATAGTAGCTTATCCGTGTACCGTGTAGCTTATCCGTGTGCTCTATACAGCATAGCATTATAAGGAGGAGATTCATTATTTCTTGACGCGAGAAAATATGCAAAAACTACGCGAATTGTTGTTTTACTATTTATCTAGACAAAGTTTGCCTAATACCCATTCGGAAGTGCGTAAGATAAGTTTCTTCAGTTTGTAACCGTATTTTAAGTGGTTATACTTTATTTCAGTTTTAAAACATGCCGTGAAATCAAGAACACCTTGTATGTGAGTTTCAGTCATAAAGTTCTGCCAAAGATTTTTTTTGTACGACGGGTTTTTGTGCCTTGTATGTCTTTATAAGGAAAAGAGGGACTCGGAAATAATAATAACAATGAGACCGTTAAACATGATAATAAAAACTGCAAATATCATGTATTGCGTTATTGTATTAAGTACCATTGAAACTTTTTGATGTTATTAATATTTCCATTATTTCAGACAATAAGAGAACCTGTTTAATTTCATACTTCCTCATGTTACATTTCGAAGGCAGTAACAAATAATTAGTAAAATCTTTAGTTTTGTAGACACGGTATGTTTATAGGTACTCGTTCTAAACAGAGAAATACAATTTCTTCCGTTTGTTTTCTTTTTGATCTCGTAGCCAGACATTCCTCTTCAGGTTTCTAGCAACACAATGATTTAAAACATGCAGAAAGTAGGCTGACAAATGTGGTTACTGTTATTTTTGCAGCAATAAATATCTTAGAAATTCGAAATACAAGTGATATCACCACCTCAGAGAGAAATCTTCAGACGCAAAACCTGATTCAGACGTACACAGTCGGAGTGTATTTGGACTGTTGATATTGACAGTATACACAAATTATCTAGTAGATTCCATGACGCTGCTCGCTGATAGAACTGTTGTAGGCCACATACAAAATTTTAGCGAACCGCAGGAACACCCACAGACAACCGACACATGATGTAGGTATACGCAAAATGAAAGAAAGTAGCGTATTGCTTCTAAATTGATGGAAAGACCCGTTGTCGTTGATAACACGATTACCGAGTAACCACTCAAAAATGCCCCATGCATGAAATGTCTGCAAGTACGCACCCGTAACGATTTAAATAGAGTGGCACACAAAGCTTATCGTAGGAGACGCAGATGTCAGACATATTGAAAGACTCCTCAGTAACTGTAATCAACTCACAAAACCATCGTTCCACCGAGACTTGATTGCTGTTCTTCAGCTTGAAACCTTTACCATGTATTATTGACCGAGGCAGTAGGGAAGATCCAAAGATGAGCAACGCATCTCGTCGAGGATTCCTCTTATTATATATCCGTAATACCTGTTTTGGAGGCAGAGCTCCAAAGCTCTTAAGGGGCTCCGGAAAGGCTCAAAATTATGAAAAGTTCAATTTTTACTTTTTTGCGTTTTCTGAATCTGCTGACTATTACCTTTTAATAGATATATAATTTATTCAATTCGGAAGACTACAACTATTTTTAAATTTTTTTTGAAATGTGTTCTACATGGGCGTGACCCACTGTGACGCTGTTAAACTGCTGTCAAATGGTGTTATTATTAACGTCCGTGTTCATCAGATACATTTTAGTGATGTGAGATAAAGTATGTGTTGTGGCTAACCTGTGATGGTTCAATATATATCGCTGGTGTGATTGTCGATTGTTTCATGTTTATTTACTCTGTCGTTATCTCGAAAATATTCGTAATTAATTCTGTTTCTTGAGTCTCTGATTTGTTGAAGTATAATAATGAGTAAAAGTAAAGTTATTAGAAATTCTCTGAAGGCTTTTAAGAAAAGGAGAAATGTTGGAAAGCCAAAGGTATGTGTTATTACTGTAAACAATAAAGACGATAACCAAGTGAGTGAACCTAACCTATCAAGTACACCTGCCCATAGCAGTCAAAGTGGGAAAGAAAATACTTCACAGAAGAAGCTTGGTTCAATGAGTGAAAACTATGAATGTTTTATGGGCGAATCGGATGTGAATGAAATATTTGATATGTCGGTTCTCAAAGGAATTTTTTCAAACTGTGTAAGATGTATTCATCGTAGTGAAGTTGGTCTGGAACTCTCCATAATAAAGCACGTAGGACTTGCTAGTGAAATACAACTGAAATGTGATAAGTGTTCATACAAGACCACCTTTTGGAACAGTGTTGCAGTAACTGCAACTGAAGAAAATGGTAGCTAAATCTACGAACACAACATTAGATTTGTTTATTCCTTGCGTTCAGTTGGTAAGGGTGCTACTGCAGGTGCAATTTTCTGTGGCATCATGAATCTTCCCAATCCCCCAACCAAGTTTACGACCTATAATAAATTAATAGGGTCTAAAGTAGAAGATGTCTGTATAGAATCTATGAAGAACGCTGTGGAAGAGGCAGTAATGGAAAATAATGGTAACAGAGATTTGACTGCAGCGTTCGATGGTACCTGGCATAAACGGGGACACACATCTCTTCATGGTGTAGTATCTGCCACCAGTATGTATACAGGGAAAGGTTTAGATGTAGCAGTAATATCAAAGTATTGTAGATGTCCACAAAAATATAAAGGTACACATGAAAATAATTGCAAAGCTAACTATAGTGGCAGTAGTGAAGGAATGGAAGTGGCTGGTGTTGCCAGTATATTCCAGCGTTCTGAGGCGTGTGATAAAGTGCGATATGTTAATTACCTTGGTGACGGTGATTCTAAAAGTTTCAAACATGTTCAAGGACTGAAGCCCTATGGTGATGATGTTGTAGTGCAGAAATTTGAGTGTATTCGACATGTACAGAAGCGAATGGGAACAAGACTTCGGCGACTGAAAGCTTCGTACAAAAAACAAAAACTCAGTGATGGTAAAGGGTTGGATGGGAAGGGAAGGTTAACTGACAGTGTAATTGACAAAATACAGAACTATTATGGAATGGCTATTAGGCAAAATACACAAAGTGTCGACGAAATGAAGAAGGCTGTTTGGGCTCTTTTTTTCATACTTCTTCAACCGATGAAAATCCCCAACATAGCTTGTGTCCCAAAGAAGAAGACAGTTGGTGTAAATATAACAAAGGATTGCTAACTGGTGAAGTGTACACTCATAAGCATAGTCTGCCTCATGCAATAATGGAGGTGATAAAACCTATTTTCAGAGACTTAGCAGCACCTGAACTGTTGAAGAAGTGTATTCACGGAAAAACTCAAAACCCCAATGAAAGTATAAATAGTGTTATATGGTCGAGAATCCCCAAGACTGTATTTGTTGGAATAGAAACACTTCACTTTGGTGTGTATGATGCTATTGCGACTTTCAATAATGGCAACATTGTAAGGTGCAAGGTATTTAGAAATATGGGAATGAAGATAGGTTCTAACATGGTACGAGCGATGCTTGCTTTAGACAAGGAACGCCTTCGGTTGCAGACAGGGCTGTAAAGAGTATAGAAATACAAGCAAGAGTAAACAGGAGGAGGAACAAGAGGAAGCTGGAGGAGGAGTTTGCAGAGGATGAAGATAATCCATCCTATGGACCCGGAATGCACTAAAAAGTTAATCCAATCTTTGTCGCTCGATTCCCAAAACTTTTATTTTCTCATACTAATTACATGTTTTCTAAGGATCTTCCAAACATATTTGTTTCAAACTTTCAGTAAATGTTACACAGTACCTTCTGCATAATTTAACAAAGCCTTTTTCCAAAAAACTGTATATTTTTGAATATATAAATAAAAAATTGCAAAAAAATGTTGTGAATTTTCATTACAATTGAAAAAAAATCATCTTTAATAACTGAACCAAAATTTTGTAAAATCCCTGTGTTAAGTTGTAGCCCATATTCCAATAAATCATCTGTAAAAAGTTCAACTTCTTACCTCAAATACTTTGTGAGGAAAGATGTAATTTATAAGCGTTATTTTAACATTGCAAGTATAGGGCGTTCCGGAGCCCCTTAAATGATACAGAACGTACATCTTCAAACTGCCAAAAGTCCCTATATCAATATTTTTTAATATTAAGATTGTGACAGAGTGTTGTATGTTCGTATACTATTTAGACTTCCACATCTAGCCAGCTTTATAATAGAAGTTTATTGTATTTTGTTTTTCCATTTTGAAACGATGACATTTATTTTACGAGTTCTGCAGTCTTTAGCAGAAATTACAAAAGTTACTCTTAAGAAATAAGGTTTATTCAAGTATGGACAACTGTTCCAAATCACAACAAGGTCATATACCTAAGAAAAAATATAAAAATATTTAATATTCTACTCACGTTTAAAAGTGTTGTTATCGAGAAAATCTTTTCACTACTGTATTTAATATACTGTGTTGCATTATCACTACATTGCGTACCTATAACTAGTAAGTAGAATTAAGAAGTCATTTACAAATTAGAAACGTTTTGAAATAGAAGCTATTGGCAGCTAACATAAATATCTTATTTCGAGACAGAAAAAGTTAAGACGTTAAAGAAAGTCAGTTCATTCGCAAATACAACGTTTTTAATGGTAAAAAGAGTTCTGTTTCAAGGTACAAGATGGAGCACGATTAACGAAGTATGGCCTAACCATCTACATGTCATGTAACCAGCTTTAAAAATATACAGGATTTTACTCATCATGAAGCTTTGTAACTGATGAATTAACAGTATCCTCAAAACAACTGCAATATATTATACAGCACTGAAAGATGTGGAATTCGTGAATTTACAGACGCTGTACGAAATACAGCCTTACGTCTCACAACATCTAAAACAATGGAAAATACCAGAATCCGTTAATGGCGGTCTTTACTGTGCATTATTTCATGTGATTCTAAAATCGGTCAGTAGATTGAAACACCGATCACAAAATATTATGTATTCCTAAGTACACTATGATTCAGGTACGTCACTTTACCTTACACTTATTATCGAAAGTAATAAAACACTATTTATATAAAAGCTTTCGGTGGTTTCAAGATGTATTGTTCGACTCCTAATATACTTTTATGCAGTCCTAACTTCTTACTGAAACTATACCAAACATCACGTAGGAAATACTCAAAATTCTCATTTTCCAGTTATTTAATTGGAGATAATGATGAATTTTTGTAATAATCTGGTGCTGGATATAGTAACATCTCACTTGAAAGAAAATCATCCATGATATTTACAAAGAAAATACCAAGGCATTCGCCGTTATTGCTTTAGGAAGAAGATAGTTTACGACGAATAGACACAGTATTGAATTTTGATTTCCAGTATCCTGATCTTCGTGACCTCTCAATCGTTTGCTTTGTTAATTGGTGAACGCATTATTATGAACATTACAAATTCATATCGTGTTATTCTCAAAGAACTGAAATACTTGTTGGTGAAAGTGGACAGGTGTACTCGCTCTTGTGTATACCAAGCAAATGTGTTATCTTGGTATTTGTTCTTTACGGGAATATCACATTTTTATTCTCAGTTCACACAAAATGATAGCTTTGAATTATCACTAGCTCTAAAGATCTCTGTTTACAAGGCCGTAACATATGGTATCCCTCGTTAACGCAGTAGAAGTTTAATTGCCACGAAAACTGTAGTCTTCCTCTTCAACACATGAATAATTAGCTCTTTGTCACTCACGATTTAGTTAAACTACGCACTTCACGTCCCTGTAAGCTAATTCAAATTTCAAGTGGGATTCGTTATGCTGTAACATCCCTTTCCGTGAAGAGATGTATTTTGTCGATAATGTCACTGCAATACTAACTCCCGTACAATTAATATTAATGAATTTCATTTCTGTTTACTCGGTGTGAACCAAAAAGTTTTTTCCTCATAAACAGTTTTGAATGGCGTCATACGCAGAAAATAAGACATGGTAACATTACGTTTAATATTTAAGGCTGCCTTCTGGAATGTGAACAAAAGAAAGCAGAAACTAAAATCGTGTATTGGTAGAAAATAACAACAGTATTATGGATAATTTCTCTTAGGAACATTTCAGTTCCCATTCAATGCCTCATCGTTTCGTTGCAACCTATTTCCTTCCTAAAGCACTTTTGGCGCATTAGTGAGTAGTTTCTTAGAAAAAAAGTCAAAGACGATTTTCATACCAGAAAGCTGTTGTTTTCAGTAACTGATTGTTACAAATATTCGGCAAATTCTGGACTGCTGCAGCTAACTGATAAATCATAACAGTTCGGGCTTTTCCTGTACGTGGTTTCGTAAAGGCTTCATCAGTAAGAAACGATAAAATATCTAGGAACAATGTTGCAAGGTGATAAGACATGGGAAGAGGACGTAAGGTCGCTTACAGGGAAGGTGAATAGTCGATTTCGGTTTATTAGGAGAATTCTAGGAAATTGTAGCTCATCCATGAAGGAGACTTCGTATGGAACACTTGTGCCACCCATTCTTGAGTACCATTCGAGTGTTTGCAATCCCCAGCAGGTGTTATTAAAAGAAGGCATTGATGCAATTCAAAGGCGTAATGCTTCATTAGTTACCGGTAGGTTCCATCAGCACGAAAGTATTATGGAAACGCTCCATATGGTGGCTTGTGGACTACCTATGTAGTTGTAGAAAGCATGTCACATTGTTTGTTATTTATTTATAAATAGTGAATTACTATCCCCTTCTACATATTTGTTTCTTGTTTGATAGCACTACAAAAATACTTTTAAAACGGTCATGAGCCATTTTGACTATTTAATTCCATATACTGTGCCTTAATATTTAGTGCCAGTAAAAGGAACTGCTTATTTTAATTCTACATTAAAGCTTTTATTTAACGATGATAACAAGTAAGGCCCACCAGAGGTAAGACATTTCAGTCGTACGCAGGAAGACCTCAGCCGAAATCCCCTTCTGGTCATCCGCATTTACGTTTAACGTCATTTCCCTAAATTGCATATGGCAAAGGCTGACACGTTTATTTTGAAAAGTGTAAGGCTGTTATTCTTGTTAACGTTTCCCAACTTGAGCCCATGGACATTAAATCTTAATCTTCTTTTCCTTAGTTACTCGATGGAGAACTTCAAGAAAAATTGTTACATTCGCTAATGTGGTATCATGTATAGCAAGTACGTGTGTATGTAGTCACCTGTTCGGAACATCTAGTATCATATACCGTACCCTGTCTGTTTGACATGAGTAGTTCGTGAAAGATTTCTGGCATGCTACTTTGTGGAACTTACTGTGTAAAATGAGCCATTATTGCCCATTGCTTTGTATGTTCGCCTCTCATGGTGTTTCTTATATGTGTAGAGGCGGCTACACGCGAGTAAACGACTTGGGGTGTTTTCAGGTCAGAGGATCTTCGTAAAGTGCAGAAAGCGTTACTATGTCAAAGGGTACAGGATGAACACAGGAAGAGGGTTGACATACCACCAATCAGTATTGTAGTTGTAAACTGTCGTACCTGTGGTGGGAAAGAACCGGTAATAGAAAGCACTAAAGATAAAATCTCTATGGAGACCACAGGCTGGCTAAAGTCGGAGATAAACTCAGCCGAAATTATTTTAAAGGATCTGACGGTGCTCGGAAAAGATCGGATAAATACCGTTGGTGTGGACTGTTTGTTACTGTTAGAAGTAGTTTACTTTGTAGTGTAATTGAAGTACATAGTTCCTGTGAGTTATTGTAGGTACAGGTTACACCTGACAACCGGAGTAAAGTGATAACTGGTTCCTTTTACGTTCTCCCGACTCATATGATTCAGTTACTGAACACTACATGCGATAAATTGGCGAAAATGTATGTTTAAAGTCGGTGGTAGGCTTAAAACATCGTCCGAAATCGTACCAAATGCTTTCTTAGAAAACTATTTTGAAAATATAGTTCAGGAGACCATTCGATGTGTAAGCGGTTAAGAAAACATTGTTGACCAGGGATTAGTGACCACAAGGTCGTTGCAGCGACACTGAACACACTAACATCCAGATCCACCAAAACTGAATGCAAGATACATCTATTTAAAAAATCGGATAAATATTCTCTTTACACGTACCTAAGAGAGTCTCCACTGCTCTGAAATTAACTATGTAAGTGTAGACCAGATGCGGCTTAAATGCAACGAAATACTATCTGCGGCAACTGAGAGCTTTATACACAATAAATTAATAAAATGTGGTAGGTCAGAAAACTTCCGTAGAGACAACAACAAAGACATGCCAAATTTGAAAGAATGCAAAATCGTGACTGGCGACGTTTTACTGAAGCTCGGAAGTTTTCGTTGACTTCAACGCAAGATGGTTTTAATAGCTTCTACAACGTATTTCTGTCACGAAATCTGCCAGAAAGTCCAAAGACATTCTGGTCATATGTAGAGTTCACCAGCAGCACAACACCGTGTCGCGTCACTATGCGATATCAATGATAATATTATCAACGACAGTGTCGCTAAAGCGTAGTTACTAAACACTGTTTCCCGAAATTCCTTCACTAAAAAAGACTAAGTAAATATTGCAGAATTTCAATCAAGAACAACTACCATAATGAGTAACTTTCACGTACATGCCCCCGGTATAGCGAAGCAACTTAAATCACATAATAGCCTAATGGCAAGTCTTCCGATCCAGATTGTATACCAGTTAGCTTTCTTTCAGAGTACGCTGATGCAATAGCCCCATAGTTATCAATAAGATACAAGCGCTCGCTCGACGAAAGATCTGTATTTACAGCCTGGATAATTCCATGTCACACCAATACTCACGATAGGAAGCAGGAGTAATCTGATGAATTACAAACTCACATCACTGACGTCGATTTCCAGTAGGAAATACTGTGTTTGAACGTTATGAATTACCTCGAATAAAACTATCAATTGAGATAATCAGAACGGATTCAGAAATTATCATTCTTGTGCAACACATCTAGCTCATTATTCGCACAATGTGAGGAGTGCTATATACAGGGCATGTCAAACTGATTCCATGTTTCAGGATTTCCAGAAGGCGTTTGACATCGTTCCTCAGGAGAGACAGAAAGTCAGACAGTAAAATAGAAGTGATATATGGCGTTTTCTAAGGACGTTTTACAGGCCCTCTGCTGAAAAGAGTCTGTAGAAACCATTTAACATTTTAGTAGACAATCTGAGCAAACCTCTCAGATTGTTTTCAGATGATCGTGTCACTTATGGTCTAGCAAAGATCAAAATCAATGCAAAATCACTTACATAAGATATCTTTATAGTGTTAGAAGTGAAAGTTAACTGAAAATAAGGAGCTGTGTGGCATTATACACGTCAGTGCTAAAACAAGTCCCTTAAATCAAGTTTCCAAAAGCTGTCAATTCACCTCAGTGCCTAGGAATTACAGTTATGAAAAACTTAAAATGGGTTAGGCGAACCAAAGACTGCGTTTTACTGTCAGAACTCAGAGAAGATGCAACAGGTCTACTAAAGAGACTGCGTACACTGCACTTGTCCGTCCTCTGCTAGGGTATTTCTGTATGATGTGGGATCCTTACCAGGTAGAATTGACCGAAGACATCGAAGAAGTCCACAGAAAGGCAGCTCTTTTTGTATTATGGCAACGCAGGTGAGAGAGTGTACGGATATGGTAAGCGAATTGGGATGAAAATCACTAAGGCAAACGAGTTTCTCGTTGTGGCGAAAACTTTTCACGAAATTTCAGTCACCAACTTTCTCCTCTTAATTTGAAAATATTTTATTCACGGCAACCAACATACGGTAAATGATAATCGCAATAAAATAAGAGAAAGCAGAGCTTGTGCGGAAAGATTTAAGTGTTCATTCTTCCCATGTCTGTTTGAGAGCTGAACGGTAGAGAAATAGTCTAAAGGTGCCATTAAGTGTGAATTGCAAAGTAGTCAAGAAGAGGGTGAT
The DNA here is from genome assembly GCF_021461385.2 of Schistocerca piceifrons. Lineage (NCBI taxonomy): Eukaryota > Metazoa > Arthropoda > Insecta > Orthoptera > Acrididae > Schistocerca > Schistocerca piceifrons. The sequence goes on from NC_060149.1 coordinate 156,817,897, forward strand.
GTAGACGTAAGACCTTAGTTTTAGTTCATGTGAATGCAAAAGGATAATAAATTTCTTCACTGTTTATTTTTTAATTTTCATTTTCAACTGTCTTTCTTTGTACTTGTATTTGACTCTACATATTATCAATACTGTGTCAATCATTGAGGCCTGCATAATATTTCAGCAGTACATCATGTCCTAAATGATTCCTGTTTGTAAATTTAGAGGTAAAATAATGTAGCAGATATGCTGCCATTATTCTTATTACACATAATTTCTTAATCTAATGAGCTCGCATGTACTTTGAAATGAAAGACGAGTAAGTAAATACGATTGTTTTATTGTGTAGACTGATGAACCAGGAAAAAACTGTTATTTGGTCTTCAGTATCTTCTTTCACTAGCATCAGTTTGCCTTCTACCTGTCTTCTATAAAATTTTACTCTTACCTGAGACCCGGTTCTTGCTTTAAGAAAAGCTCCTATGCCAAGTGATATATGGAAATATTCGTCGGGCTACGAGACTGACTGAATTCCATGGATTGACATATAGTCTGATGAAAGTTACGTATTATGTAGAAATGAAATGTAGAAACAAAAACATAGAAGAAGAATAAGATGTCACAAAGGAGCAGACTGAGCCAACAACGCGAACGAGAAAATCAGTAATTACATAGTGTAGGAGTTGATGAGTCCATTCTTCGAACGGATACGAAGTGTTCCTTGTGTAGCATTGATAGTGTGAACGTTCGTAAACAAAACGTATAAAACTAGAAGAGAAACGAATGTAGCCTGAAAAAAATTGCCAAATAGTTTTAAAAAGGCGTGTTTAGTGAATAGGAAAGTGTAATTATACTATCGAAAATCAAACGGAATGTTTTCGATTCTGATGTTGAATAGGTGAACGTTATGAAAACACTGCAAAAATATTTATTTTGAACTCTTGAGTAGGTGAAAAGACAAAAACCATTAAGTAGTAAGCTTTATGTAATGAGCGTACACCTTCACAAGTGTTAATCACAATACAGTTATGTATCAGTTGTAACAGTTGTGAATACCTTAAACGATAGTTTAGACGTAACTCAAGAAAACATCATTAACTATAAAAATGTCTGAAATAACTATCTTGTTACCATTAATACTGAAACAAAATTAAAAATGGTTAATTAAACTGTGTTGTATCACGTAATACCTGTTACATAATTTTCTGCTGACTACACTTCAGGAAAAAAGAGATGTATATACTACTGTAGGGTATTTTACAAAATGAGTCGTATATTCGACACATTTTAATTTTATAATTACCATTATGGCACCCATGATGATCTACAGAAGTGGAAATCACAACACAAAAAAGTGCGTCATACGCTTGCTAAGTGCACATAGCTTACTTGACTGAAGCAGTATCTTTAAGTATTCTTAGACTGGTCTGGTCAACACTGGTCACCTATTCTTTCGCATCGGAGTTTGCAGCCATTCCTCTTTCGAGTAAAGTAGGATTACGATATTCTTGCATAAATTTGTTTCTCGTTATGTAGCTTTGGAACGTCATTGTTAGGCCGAGGCTGGACATTTGAGGACGGACGTGTCGTGTTCCGCCATTCCTTGTTGGCGTGTTCCTTTTATTTGGGAACACCGCAGCTGTTTAAAGAATAAATTTCCCCACAAGCCTCCGACTTAAGCCTTTGTGAGTGGCCATTATCGCGACCGAGGCCCACCAACATTGTTCGTCGTTGAATGAAGGAACAATGGTCGTGTAGTATACGATCCGTGTACGCTGTCCCTAATGACATCATAGGAATGGCCGGCGCACAATGTACGCGTAAAGCTTATAGACCTTGCTCTTAGATAAATTTTCTGGCCGGTGTTTCAAATGAGAAGCACGGACAACGTAGAAAGGGGGAAAGCATTCTCACTACGGCGAGCCGGCGCGTGCTTATTCGGAACATTCCCGTCTTATTAGGAGCGGATGAGATACGCCTTTTCTTATTCTTCTTCCAGTCGCTGCACTGTTTATCCTTTTAGGTGCGTTTCTAATTTACTTGCTGGTTCTTTCGTAAACCTTTGGGCTCCATAAGCTACCTCACTGAATTATGTTATTATTAAATCCAAATGACCAGAGTGCACTTGTATACGCGTTCAGTATTTCTCTGTTACGATAATTCGTTTGGACTGTCGTATCAAAACACTTGAGGATTTTAGTTATGCTGGACGTAAATTTTGTGGTAAAAGGGAGAAGTAATATAACTTGCTGACTGCGGAAATACTCTGATTCGATTTCATGTCACCATGTAAGGACGACTGTGAGATGAGTCTACTTGCTCCTTCTTAGTATTTCATTGATCACCATCAGTGGTGTTAGCTCACCATTACTTCTGTTATCTAAATCCGTCTCTTTTTCTGATCTGATTAGGTTAGGAATTATGTCGATAGTGTGATATTTAGCGACGGAATCTTACTCAGTGCGATGGAGGATGGAGCAAGAATACTATATAGTGTAGTTACATGTGTCATTCACAAAATTACCAGAAGCCTGTTAGTGAAACCATGAAAAATCACAGGAATTTCGGCTAAGTTGAGGTTAGAACTTCAGCATTGTCTTCATAATATTTAACAACAACAACAGCCAGTTCACAACAACTGTTGGATAGGAACCTCTCTTGAAATTCTCCTTAAGGAACAGGTAATGTATGTATGGAGTGCTTTCTTTTCATCTTTGATATAATAAAAATACAATAGTTTGAACATAGCCGCCAAGATGAGTCATCTGCAGTCATATTTGTGGTACGTATAAAATGTGAATGCTACTCTGATATAAAAGCAGTGACGATACTGGGTGTATCGTAATTAATACTGAAAACTCATGCTGGTGGAAGTATACGATGACAGAAGCAGAAACATTTCATTTAACACGGGTTCGCAAACGAGCCGTTTGCCAGGTACTTTTGAATACGTTCTCAGTAAATTGCCTTGAACAACTGGCAAGCATAGGAAATATTTTAGGCCTTGTAACGAGAAACAAAGACAGGAATTAGTTTTATAATGTCATTATAGCGATACAGATTACTAGAGTTAATAATCCGATCAAGTAGGCTAGAAGAGTATTTGCGCCATAAAAAGCAGATAATAAGTTGTTAGCCTACTACTTACACAGAGTGGACATCATTTAGTTCCAGTATGGTGGACGCAAAGAAATTATGGGCAAAGTTTAAATAGATGGTTAATCGGACTCTGGAGACGTATGTGTCTAGTAAGTGGATGAAGGATTGGAAAGACACACCTTGGTTTAACAGTAAAATTCGGAAAATGGTGAGGAAGCAGGGATTATTGCGCTCTCGATTTAAAACAGAATGCGCAAATGGCGACAGGAAAAAATTAATGGAAATTGTGCGCCCGTGTAGAGATCGATTCGCGAAGCATATAATAACCTCCATCACCAGCACTACAGACCAATGTCGTTAACATCGGTTTGTTGCAGAAGAATTTAAGAAATATTAAGTTCAAATGTAGTAAATTTCGTTGAGAAAGCAAGGGTTCTGTCCACAAATCAGACCGTATTCAGAAAGCATTGCTCGAACGAATCTCAGCTTATCCTTTCTCATATGATCTCCAGTGGACCATGGACGCAGGGCAACTGTCAGAATTCATATTCCTAGACTCTCACAAAACATTTGACACGGTGCCCCGCTGCTAGCTGTTCACGAAGATCTGAGCATACACATTAATTGTTAGAAGGTTTCTTAAGATATCCCAATGTGTTGTCCTAGATGACGAAAGTTCACCAGGAACAAGGGTATGGTCAGGAGTGCCCCAGGGAAGAGTGACAGAACCGGTCTTATTCTCTGTATACATAACTGATCTGGTGGAGAGGGTGAGTAGCAATTTACTGCTATCTGCCGATGACACTGGGAAGTTGGGTTTACGGCAAGGTGTCGCCGTTGTGAGACAGTAGACGGTTACAGAACGGCGTAGACAGAATTCTAGTTGGTTGGTTGGTTGGTTGGTTGGCTGACTCGGGGGAGGAGACCAAACAGCGATGTTATCCGTCCCATCGGATTAGGGGAAGATGGGGAAGGAATCTCCCGTGCCGTTTCAAAGGAACTATCTCGGCATTTACCCGAAGAGACTTAGGGAGGTCACGGAAAACCTAAATCAGGATGGCCGGACGCGGGCTTCAACCGTCGCCCTCCCGAATGCGAGTTCATTTTGCTAACCATTGGGCCACCTCACTCGGTATGTAGTGGGTGTGATCAATGCCAGTTTGTTCAAAATGTAGAAAAATGTAAGTTAATGCCAATGAGTAGAAAACAAAATCCTGCAACGTTCGAACACAACACTTGTAGAATGCTGCTTGAAACAGTAAGATCGCTTAAATATCTAGAAGTAATGTAGCACACTGATATAAAATGGAACGAGCTTGTCAGCTTCGTAGTACGAACGGCGAATGGACAACTTCGTTTAACTAGGAGAGTTTCGGGAAAATATAACTCATCCATAAAAAAGACGGCGTACAAAATACTAGTGTGACTCATTATTGAGTTCTGCTCGAGTATTTGAGTTCCCCACCAGGTCAATTTAAAGGAAGACATCGAAGCCATTCAGCGGCATTGTCCTAGATTTGTTACCGGCAGGTTCGATTAGCACGCAAGTATTTCAGAGGTGCTCCGTCAACTCAAATTGGAATCCCTGGAGAGAAGACGACGTTCTTTCCGCGAGGCATTATTGAGGAAATTTGGAGAATCGGTGCTTGAAGTCGACTGCAGAACGATTCGTCTGCCACCAGTGTATTTTTCCCGGGCCATGAAGATAAGATGAGATAAATTAGGACTCGAACGTGGGCCTATAGACTGACGTTTCTCCCTCGCTCTGTATGCGAGTGCAACAGGAAAGGAAATGACTAGTAGTGGTGCTATGCACCGTACAGTGCCTTACGGAGGATGTATGTGAATGTAGATGTAGATATTTGCGAATGAGTGCTTATGTGCTGCCACTGACATTGGTATCAAATATTGTTCTTGTTGGTACACCTAAAGTTTCCGATTAAATCTCTAAGTAATTTGATTCAAATTTTATCTAGAGCCTACTTAAAAAGGAAAAATGCTACTTCAATACTTAATATGCTACTACTGACTGTACACTCATACCTGTTAAAGGAGGTGCTCTTCGTGCTGTCCTCTGTTTTTTTTCTTTTTTTGTCCAGTACTGCATCCATCTTTATAGTGACATACAATTCTTTCAAATTCTCCGGATTACCTTAAAAATCATCGAATCGACTGTACAATTCACTTCCCTAGTTCTTCAATCGTCCTCGTTTTTTTGTCAAGTTCTACACTGATCTTTAAAGTGAAATACCATACTTTCAGAGTCTCCGGATCATCTCAGAAATCTTGGAAACGACTGTACAATTCACTTCTCTAGTTCTGTAGCGGAATCAACAAGATTGTTGTACACTTCGTTTTTGAGATTACCTGGGATTACCTGAGACAGAAAATCCGAGAGGTTCGCGGCCAGATGATAGGGAAGCCAAACATCAATGTTTTTGCTCACACTTCCACCTGTGGCAGTTTTCGCTGCTAATTATGGTACCCACAGAGTATCTGTGTGTAATAAATAACTAATGATAGTATCAAAAAGAAAAGTGTAAAATAAAAATCTACATTTTTATAATAAATCCTTGTGAAAGGATATTTTTGAAGTAAATTTTGGGGAAGGTATTATTAACCGTAATCAATTAGTGTTATGCAAGCAAAAGTAACACAAACAGTCATTAGATACTATGGAGACATTAGCCACTTTTAAAACTACTAGTGGTTTTTATCTGGACTGGACTAGACGCTGCACTGAACTTATGATCTGCGCTCATTCGTCTGCAGCGCTGTTCGCACCAGAAACTAGAGATGGTCTGTGGTTCGGTTTAATTTTATGATGATGGAAGGTGCCGAATACTTATTCTTCACAACCTCGATTGTTGCACAATGACTTTGGTCCTGCATATACTGTATAGTGTAATGGGTATATCCTAAAATGTTGGTAAATGTAAACGTTAAGTGGAGGGTACAGACAAAGTACTATTTTATTATGAGCAAAGGCATTTTTATTTGTGAAGAATTACAATTCCTTTCCTCTCTGCTGAGCTCCTAAAAAGTAGCCATAGTTAAAGTTACCTTCGTGTACACCTACAGGCAATGTCTGGAATAGTAAATACTACCAACACTATTCTGTGTAATCAGTTAAGCTATTTTCATAATTTCTAAACTGCTGTGGCCTAAAGTCCCCTCTGACGTTACGAGCATCTAGCTCACAAAAATTCCAGCGGCGGTGTGTATTTGATGGGTTAAGGTTGCTGTACACGGGGCCAGTACTGGCGCCTCTAATTATGGTGCTACTGCCATGTGAATTGCGGTGATGTGATGAGCTCATTGGAGATGAAATCTAGTTTGTAAATACTATATTTAAACAGTTATTAATGTTTATATTTATTATGATTTATCTGAAATGTAAAAATTGAGCCGGCCTGTGTGGCCGTGCGGTTATAGGCGCTACAATCTGGAACAGCGTGACCGCCACGGTCGCAGGTTCGAATCCTACCTCGGGCATGGATGTGTGTGATGTCCTTCGGTTAGTTAGGTTTAAGTAGTTCTAAGTTCTACGGGACTGATGACCTCAGATGTTAAGTCCCACAGTGCTCAGAGCAATTTTTTTGTAAAAATTGAACATAACAAGCAGTTTACACGTATATATCATTTAAAAGATGATATTACCAGCAATTACGAAATGTTAGTTTTGCTGTAAAACAAAATGATAAATAACTGTAACCAATTTAATTAGTTTTATCCAAATAGTAACATAGTAACATAAAACACTCGTTCGACCTATACTTGAGTATTGCTCATCAGTGTGGGATCCGTACCAGATCGGGTGGACGGAGGAGATAGAGAAGATCCAAAGAAGAGCGGCGCGTTTCGTCACAGGGTTATTTGGTAACCGTGATAGCGTTACGGAGATGTTTAACGAACTCAAGTGGCAGACTCTGCAAGAGAGGCGCTCTCCTTCGCGGTGTAGCTTGCTCGCCAGGTTTCGAGAGGGTGCGTTTCTGGATGAGGTATCGAATATATTGCTTCCCCCTACTTATACCTCCCGAGGAGATCACGAATGTAAAATTAGAGAGATTAGAGCGCGCACGGAGTCTTTCAGACAGTCGTTCTTCCCGCGAACCATACGCGATTGGAACAGGAAAGGGAGGTAATGACAGTGGCACGTAAAGTGCCCTCCGCCACACACCGTTGGGTGGCTTGCGGAGTATAAATGTAGATGTAGATGTAGATAATTACGATATCCTTCACGTGAACAGGCATTATTAGATTAGTATGAGTATCCCAGTTCATGACCCATCTAACTCCTACATTTCGTTTTGTTAACCATAATTCGATGTTGATTGGTATTTGTAGCTCATTATTTGACTTGGAATACGTTGCAAAAACGGATGTACCAACATATGCCTTAAGTTATTTACCACTACCAAATTGATGTACAAATATTTTATTATTAGATCACAAATTAACCGAGAGTATTTATTAAATGTTGTAGAATGTATATATGTATAATTTTTGTTAAAGAAACTTGAATAGTGGACGCTATATAAAGACGCGCATTAAGCAGAGTAGTGATCATGTTAGTGCACAAAGAAGACTGTAGTAGCCAGCTTGAGGTCTTTAGGTTGGCATTCGGTAGACTGGTAAGGTTCCAGATGTTTAGATAGCCAGATTTCCGTTGTGCCTCAGACCGCGTTCATGAGAATATTCAATGGCTGTAACACAGAAGACTTGAAAATATTTCATGCATGTGAGGTGTGGACTTTCAATTCAGTCGGGAACCTGTTTTCAAGTGAATCTCAGAGATGACTTCTTTTGTAAGCATGCGATGTTTATCATAATTTAATTGTTTTTAGGCAGCTATGAACTTAAATACTTTACTGTTGTTTCCTTTTCTCTTTTTTTTTTTAAAATTAGGAATTGTGTAAAGCATTGCTAGTTGTTTGTCGCAATAGCACTGATGATCAACAAATTTTAAGTTTTCCTATGAATGTTAGCGAGATTTTGCACTAATGAACTTTAAGACTTACTACTAGTTTTGTGAATTAATATATCTCTTTATGCACTCATTTCGTTTTTACGTGTGTCCACCATTCACAAATATTTGTGTGGTTATTTGCAATAAAGATTTGTTATGAAATCTAAACAACATCCTTTAGGCAACGTCATTATGCTAAGAAACCTTACTTAAATATTTCACTCTTCTTTCAACTGTTTATTCATTTCATATTTTGTCGTTCAGCGAGCAGGAAGTTGTGAATACAGCCTTTACGATCGCGTGTCAGCATCCGTAAATAGAAAAATTTGGCAGTCTTAGCTTTCTATGCATCAGTACCTAGAAGCGATTCCGTGAGTAAGCTCCTCGAAACTTTTACCGTGCAGTCCACAACTGCGTTTCTCTCTCGCAGTAACTCACTTTCGTAGATGAAATTCAGAGGCAATCTATCGATTGCCAATGCACCTGCGTGGAAGCTGCCCGTTCCATCACTAGCACCGCTTGTGCTTGCGTATAGATTTTTTGTTCTCTACGCCAAAACCTGGTTTTAGCTTTACCCTGCAAAACGGAATTATGTGCATCGCTTATTTCACTAGCGGCCAATTTTTGTTAGATTCATATTGGCGTCATATCATAGCTGAAGTGATAACAAAATAGATCAGCGCCAAAGTTGATTTTTGGAAGAATGATCACTGCGTCGCTACTTTTCCCTGGATGCGTTACTGGAGAGTTCGTGACATATTTTAAGTCTGATACACGGCTAACGAAGCAAATGCCGTACATGAACTGTCGTTCTCTACCTTGTGTAAGTCTGGATATCGCTTCTTTTTTGGTGGAAAAATTTGGAAATTTGTGGTAAGGTCTTATGGGACCAAACTGCTGAGGTCATCAGTCCCTAAGCCTACACACTACTTAATCTAACTTAAACTAACTTTCGCTATGGACAACACACACACCCATGCCCGAGGGGGGACTCGAATATCAGACAGGGGGAGCCGGACAGACCGTGACGAGGCGCCCCAGACCTCGCGGCTACCACGCGAGGCTTTTTGGTGGAAATATGAGCAGTATCTGAGTTGTAAAATATAATATTTTGCACAGAAAAGTTAGTTCAGAAGACGTTCTGTGAAGCAGAAACCAGGCTGTTATTTTGTAACATAGGACTACATAGTCACGGAGATTAAATAAGTGATGTGTTAATTTTTGTATCAATCCCGTACCAAATTTCTCGTGTTAAACCCGCCACATGTTCGAGTTAAAGGTCTGAAGTTCGAATATATGTATTATTTTCATCCTCAGGAGCTGTCTCTGGGCCTCTTTTACTCTGTCTGGGACACGGCAGGAGCAGTTTCGGATCGCTAGATAAGATAGCGCGAGTTTGAAGTAAGTTCAATTACTACTACACCACGAACGACAGGGAAGCATAAGACATATAAAGCATCGATTTTAACGTATATTCATATTTATTTGTAGAACATATACATCTTGTTGATAATGATTGTACGGCTAAAATATTCTCATAATATTTAAACAACACGGGTCAGTAAGCAGTTGCAGTGATGGATTCCGGAAAACAACAGTCATGTAAGAGATCATTTCCAAGCTTTTTGAGACAAACGCTCGAAGGAAAAATCATCTTATTTTGAACTTAGCTGATGCAAAGATATTGATTTCTTTTGAGCCAAGTTCAGGACTTACTCTGAAGTTGCTAGGAGGTCACGAAATAATTCCTTTCGAGCAGGCACAATCGCGTCGAAAACGTTTTCACATGAATCACCTCAGTACAAATGACAGGTCCGCGAATGCACTATCCTCTTAAATACCTTTGGTACGCAATAATACCGCCCTCTATATGTGTGAGTATAGCTATGTCATGATTTTTCATCCCAGTGTATGAAATATGTGACAGACAACAAAGTAAAATTTGAAAACAATCTGAAAAAATTTGTTATTGACACCTCCTTCTGTTCCGTAGAAGAATTTGTATTATTGTAATGCGTGTAGGTGATAGTAGGAATTATAAGCTCACACCTTTATATTAATAACACACTAATAAGCGTTCATCATTTAAGCATGTTTATCGTGCAAAATAATCCATGGAATATGAAACTAACTCACACACTACTATGAAAAAAGTGAAACATGTTTTGCTATAAACTAAATATACATACGGTTGCCAAAATGGATAACATTTGTTCTTAACCATATGATAAACATAATTTTAAAATAACTGTTAGTCTATCTACCATCATTATTTTCTTGTAAGAGACGCTACAGTCAATGTGGTCTCGGTCTTCTTATTTTAGTTAATGTTGTCCGTACTTACGATAACACGCTTTTTTGTGTAAAACACTGTATCACTTTGTGTCGAACAGCGAAATGTAGCAACGACCAATTATATATGAACCGCTGCAAGTATTTTCAAGCTCATATGACGTAATGGTTGTCTGTGGAAAGTTTACTAAGAAGGCTACAAATATTTGTACTGAACGGAAGAAAATGGTTAATTCTGAGCACATACAACTAATTTGAATTTCTGTTGATATCTGAAATGTTTATTACTGTTAACGACAAAATTATTTTTTTTGTAGAAGACTATCCGACAAAATAGCGCTATTCAGAATGTTTATATACACACATCAAAAAAAGTTCTTCTTCACCTCTGTTCCCAGAAATTCTGAAGATAGACGTTGACTGTGGATATTGTATCGCAGCCACGATCCATTTGACTGTTCAGAGATGTCACTTAACCCGCCCAAAGATGTAAACAACCATGCATCAAATGGTTCAAATGCCTCTGAGCACTATGGGACTCAACTGCTGTGGTCATAAGTCCCCTAGAACTTAGAACTACTTAAACCTAACGAACCTAAGGACATCACACACATCCATGCCCGAGGCAGGATTCGAACCTGCGACCGTAGCGGTCGTGCGGTTCCAGACTGTAGCGCCTTTAACCGCACGGCCACTACGACGAATAGAGGCATGCATCAATGCAAGAGGACGTGCTATTGGATATTAGAGGTACTGGTGTATACAGCAATCTGGACCACCCCCTCTGAAGGTCTCGCTCTATGGTGGTACAACATGCAATGTGGGGTTTTCATGAAAATAAAAATGGAGGAAAAGATGTTTATGTTGATCTCTATTTCAATTTTCTGTACAGGTTCCGGAACTCTCGGAACCGAGGAGATGCAAACCTTTTTTTGGTGTGTATATCTCATTACTTGTAGACTGCGATAAATCGCGTTATGTGCAGTCGTGGACAAAACGAGCGTGACCGTTATACTGATCCGCACAGCTTTAAAGTCTGCTACTGTACTAATAAAAATGAATTTCAGCTTATCGAGATAACATAACTGTTTTAGTAAGACAAAGTACACCAGATCGTTACGAATTAGCAAAATATTATGCACATTCGGCCGCGAAACGTTCTGTGTCAACGTTCAGACCAGTCATACTAGAATACCGTTGCTGACCTACCATTACAGTGACCAAATTTAGCAATGTGTGAAGATTCATAACGAAATTCAGTTAAAAATCATTCACTGCCACACGTAAGTCAATTCAGTTATTGACAGAGGTGGATGAAGAAGGCAGTAACAAGTATGAAATTCTACAAGAGTTTCATATTGACATCCACAGGGCGCCAGTACAGAACAAAGGTAGCAATAAATCGTATTTGGGGCGCGAGAATTTCTTAAAATTGCTTTACTTATGGTCTATCTGCCTCCATCGAGATTAGAACCGAAAACGAACCAGACCTCCATTCCAGTAGCAAACACCTTTCGGTACACTAGCAGACAACCCAGGCAAGCAGCTCTCTATTATTCCCCTGGACATGAATAACCCGGCAATTTTGCAGTGAAAATGGCAAAATGATCTGCAGTTTCTGTTGAATAGAGCTTTCTGGACTCAAAAAATGAACTTTCTACCTTTATGCCACCGCTTACGTGACCATCATTCGGGATGTTTAACGAAATAACAAAATACTGATAGTAGGGAGTAAATTTAGTAGGATAATTCTGCACCACACTAAAAATAAACGGCTACATAGCTACCAAAAGTATTCTAAAATGTTTCAAATTCTCCATTAGACCCGCCACAGCCAGAGAATGTTCATTAGCCGAAGTGTTTCTTAAGATAGTTAGCAATGGGAATGACCGCACTTTTAAAACGCGGTGGCATTAATACTGGGATCTGAACTACCACGTGTATAGGCAAATGGATTTTATTTGCAATCCTGTAAACGTGATTTGGATCGAAGAGTAGCTACGAGTAATATGCTGATGTATCGACTGCAACTAGATCATTTCGAATAAAGAGTAGGGAGAATTATTTATGCGGCCCTCAACTTCAGTTGCTGTCGTAGCTATTTTCGTTGTCAGGCTTTCGTCACCTAAATCTGTAAAAATGAAACCCTACTAGTCTCACATTATTGACCGTCTGTCTCTCTGCCCAACTCCTTAAACAGGTGACTACAAGACAATCGTGGGTGAGCACTACATATTATTCTTACAGCACGTTTTTGAGCAATGAAAACTTTCTTTGCTAAAGATAAGTTACCCCAGATCATTATTTCATATGATGTTGCTGAATGACAAATATGTCAACTTGCTGATTTGTCACTTCTCAAGATTTTCAACTATTGTTAAGTGCAAATTTAGCTGAGGTAAGCTATTTTAGGAATTCCAAAATGAACTTCTTCCAGAATGGACCCCTAAGAATTTTGAAGTATCCACCCTATTTATTACGCGTTTTTCCTCCTCATTTGTTAAAGTTATCATTGATGTAGTACTCCTAGAAGTGCTGAACTGAATGTGTTGTGTCAAATTGAGGGTGAGACAATTTGCAGAAAAACGGTCCATGATACAATTAAGAATATTGTTTACCATTTTTCTTTTTCTGTATGAATGCTTGGACTGATTACAAGACTAGCGTCATCTACAAAATGAATTAATTCTGCTTGTTGTATATTAGACGGAAAATCGTTTACATATATGAGGAACAATATTAGATCTAAGACTGAGCCTTGGGGACCCCAATTCGTGATTTTTAATTACATCCCTGAGCTGTTAGGTTAGGTTAGGTTAGTGGTGTTTAACGTCCCGTCGACAACGAGGTCATTAGAGACGGAGCGCAAGCTCGGGTTAGGGAAGGATGGGGAAGGAAATCGGCCGTGCCCTTTCAAAGGAACCATCCCGGCATTTGCCTGAAACGATTTAGGGAAATCACGGAAAACCTAAATGAGGATGGCCGGAGACGGGATTGAACCGTCGTCCTCCCGAATGCGAGTCCAGTGTGCTAACCACTGCGCCACCTCCCTGAGCTGTATTGCCTGAATTACTACGTACAACTTTCTGCATCCTTTTTGGTCAGATATTACAATATCCATCGGTTAGCTGTACAATCATTTCCACAAAACTTCAATTAATCTAGGAGAATATTATGATTCACACAGTCAAATGCCTTAAATAGGTTGCATAAAATACCAGCCTGTGCTAGTATATTATTTAATGCTTGTAAAATTTGAAGAGTGAGCATGTAAATAGCATTCTCAGTAGAACAACTCCTCTGGAAACCAGACTGTGATTTTCTGAGGATATTTTTGTTGCTAAAGTGAGATACAACTATAGAATACATCGCTTTCTCTAAGATTCTGGAAAATTATGTCAGCAGTGAAATGGGTCGGTAGTTATTGACATCTCTCTTACCACCTTTTCTAAAGAGACGTTCAACAATGGCATATTTCAGTGTCACTGGAAAAATGTCTTTAGTTAGTGATGCATTACGTATTTCAGATAAGACTGAGCTGATTATATAGGAGCAAATCCTTAGTACTCTATTGGAAATGCCATCAGAACCAGATGAGCTTTTTTTTTGAGAGAATGTATAATTTCCTTAATTTCAGAAATAAAAGTTTGTGAAAACATTAATATGATTGAATTTTATAACAGTTACTTTTTCAACACAATTCAGCGATTTTTCTCTTGCTTTGTATGTCCCTACACTTTCTGATATATTTAAGAAATGATTATTAAACGTATTTGCTACCTGTGACTCATCATTTATAGCCCTTCCATTCACTTCAACAGTGATGTAATCCTGTTCCCTTACCCCCCCCCCCTCCGCCCCCCCTCTCTCATTCTCTCTCTCTCTCAGTGTGTGTGTGTGTGTGTGTGTGTGTGTGTGTGTGTGTGTTTGTGTGTGTTTGAGATTTTTTCATGTCTGGTTGGTTTGTGTTTGACCGCATGCAAATTAGCTTCCGTGGGTAATACACTGCGGAAACATATGAGTTGAAGTGCAAAAGAAATATCTTCCTGATTACCGACGCCCGAGCCAAATTAAATAAACAAATGAAGCGCGACGACTATGTACTTCTTTTGCCGAAGAAAAATATAAAATTCAAGCTGAAAACACAAAGAAAATCATATCATTTATAGAAAATTAATCACAAACCTGAGATACTAGAGCGTAATTCCTTTAGGTAAAAGTGTTGCAGGGCTTGCAAATTGTGAAAATTCACTAAAGAGGAAAAACATGTAAGACTCACTGCCTCAAAGGGTCTTACCATTTGGCATGTTCCCAGTGGGTAGATGTTATGAGATACTTGTAAAATAGTGGAATAATACCAAAATAGTTTTGTAAATTATAGGAATGAGTAAAACTGTGGAACTGTAAAAAAAAATTGCCACACCAACATGTTTAACTATAAGTCAACTTCAATGTAAGAGTATGTAGAGAATTGGTATCGAAGTTCGATACCACACTTGTTAGGGGTTGCAGTTATCGACCGCGGTCCGTATTAGTATCGCTAGCGCTGCTCCGCGGCTTGCAACAAGTCTCTAGCGTGCGCTCGCCAACTCTTGCTCGGGACGTAGTATAGCCTTCAGCTGATAGGAAGCAAACTCTAACAAGGCGCTTAGTTAAAGTACGGCCTATGTGGTGCATCTATAGCTCTCTGTTTGTAATTATATTCCTCCCGACTATAAAGATTCCTGTACCACCAGTTCAGTACAATATATTATTATTTACCAACGACTTCTAATTATTTTAGTCGTTGTAGACCCAGACCATGCAGCCAGCTCCCTATCAACTTCACTGACAAACCTGCTGTGTATGCAAAGAAGAGATTTGTGTATTTCTGTTGTTTCTATTTAGCACTGGCCACCAATCATTCAGAATGCCGACGATTTGTTCGTCATCATAACAGAGAGAATGACGTATTTTTCCGATATTTCAAATTTTACCACTACCTTAACTTAGAGGAATTAAGTTGTAAGTATTCACATCGTTTTAACTAGACGTTTTTCCCACTGAAATGTCTGTTACCAAACATTACTGCAAATGGCCGGTAACCTACTGCTTTCTTGACTTTTTACATGGTATAAGTATTTTATTTCCACAATTTTTGGTAGTTTCGCACCAGAAGTATTACATGGAGAAGGATGGCGGCCAGTGTGTCGCGTGTGATGGTGCAGCTCGCAACTTAGGCTGAAATATGAAGGTGTTATTAAGTAGTTAGGCTCTTATATATATATATGGTGAGTTATCTAACATTACCACTGTAAACACATCCCAAACCACAATAAACACGGAATAAACAATTCCAGAGACCGAAAGTGGGGAGAGGGGCTGGTGTAATTGGTTAATACAAACCATTCAGAAATGCGTGGAAGTATGGTTTTCAACACAAACTTCTCTTTCTTTAAATGGAAACTTCTCATTTTTAGCACAACTGAACATAGAAAAACAGACTTAATCAATGCCGTTTCTTACATTGTAAAATGTCAATTACATCCAGACTAATTTGTGTAACGTAAATCTGACGCTTGAGTAAAAAATGGCTCTGAGCACTATGGGACTTAACTTCTGAGGTCATCAGTCCCCTAGAACTTAGAACTACTTAAACCTAACTAACCTAAGGACATCACACACATCTACGCCCCAGGCAGGATTCGAACCTGCGACCGTAGCGGTCGCGCGGTTCCAGACTGTAGCGCCTAGAACCGCTCGGCCACCTTGGCCGGCTGACGCTTGAGTTACTCCTCAGCAATTCAGTCGTGTGTATCGGAGAGAACCGAATAATTAGGGATACAAAAAGAACAGTGATGTAACGTAGGTACAGAAGAGACTTGAACAGCACGATACGTCCAAATGCTAACATTTTTATCAGTCTTTTTCTCTGAAGAATACTGTTCGCCACTGATTTGTTAGAAGAGAATGCACATTAACATCAGAATTTAGTTAAACTTACAAATTTTGTTTGTTTTCAGTTGCAGAATGTAAAAGAGTGTGTCCTGACATTTCAGGCCAATAAATGTTGCAAGTGGTGCCCATCATTTGCTTCACACGTATGCACTCTATTGCGTAATGAATGTCTTACACGACGCAGTACATCCGGTGTAATGTTGCCACAGGCTGCCTCAGTACAATGTTTCATATCCTCTGGGATTGTAGTAACATCACGGTATATGTTCTCCTTTAACGTACCCCACAGAAAGAAGTCTAAAGGAGTAAGATCAGGAGAACGGAATGGTGAATTTATGCGTTCGCCACTTCCTATGAAATGCCCGTCGAAAATTCTGTCAAGGGTCACCCTAGTGTTCATTGCAGAATGTGCCGGAGCACCATCATGTTGATACCAGATACGTCCACGCGTTTCTAGCGGGACATTTTCTAGCAATGTTGTCAGATCATTTTGTAATAGCTCTATGTGTTTTGCAGCTGTTTGGGCGCCTTCAATGAAATGAGGACCAATGAGATGGTCGCCAATTACTCCGCACCGTACATTTACATTCCATAGTCGCTGTCGCTCTACCTGTCTTAGCCAGCGAGGACTGTCCACGTACCAGTAATGCATGTTTCGTAAATTCACTGCACAGTGGTTTGTGAAACCTGTTTCATTGGTAAACAGGTAGAACAGTAGCGCATTCTCTGTTAATGCCCATTGACAGAAATTCACTTGATTATTAAAATCATCTCCATGTAATTGCTGAAGCAGCGACACATGATAGGGTGAGATTTCTGACGATGAAGTATGCACGTGCGCATTACACACCTTGACTCATTGCAGTGCCTCTCACGGCAACAGCAGCTAACACACCAACAGCACCTGGTTCTCCTGTGATGGGTTTGTTACGGACCCGTTTGCGTGTTACGACCATACCTGTTGCATACAGTTGTTTTTATATGTTTGCAATTGTGCAGCGCGTTGGATGATCTCTATCAGGGCAGACAACCTGCAGGCTGCAGCTACATTTTGTCTACACTCGCCATAGATGAGTATCATCTCTGCTTTTCAGATTTAGAATAAACCATTTTCACAGATCTGAAAACACTGTACAAACTGTTTTACTTACGACCTTCTCACGTTCCTACTGTGAGACTTCAGTTCTTACTTGTGTACAGTACACTTTCACAGACGTCCGGTAACACAGTGTACTACAATTAATCTGAGCACAAGGACTAATTCAGCAAGCGCTACATGCAGACACGGAGACAGCCAAACTCGTACACGTCGTAGCCTTCGTAAACATACCCCTACAGATCATGTTTGTTAAAACACGCGACTAAACGTCTGAGGTTTCAAGCGTCAACTTTACGTTGCAAATTACTCTAGATGTACTTAACAATTTACAGTGTAACAAACGGCATTGATTAAGTATTCGTTTCTATTTTCGGTTGTGCTAAAAATAATAACAGGTATACATTAAAAAAAAATTAGGTATGTGTTGAAAATCAGACTTCCGTGTATTTTTCAGTGGTTTGTATTAACCAATTACAGCAGCCCCTCTCCTCACTTACGGTCTGCGGGATTGGTTGTTCAGTGTTTGTTGTGGTTTGGGAGGTGTTTCCAGCGGCAGTGTTAGGTGACTCACCCTGTATTCAAGATTCGTGTGACGAGTGCCTAATTGATTGTACTCTTGGCTCAGTGGATTAAACATTTTCCGTGTCATTTAGTAATAAATGAGATGATCCTACGGGGAGTTGCCTATCACTGTAGTTCATCAGAGGTAGATTCTATAGCATCTTAGGGGTATGCTAAATTGTTCAGCAGACACCTTACAAATGGTGGTAAGCGTTAGTAGTTTTAATCTGGTGTGTATTTGATATCTGTGGCTTCGCTTTGTTAGAGTTGTAGTTCTACCTATTCTAGTGCTTTAATGAGATGGATATGACGATCTTGTCCCGTTAGGCAGAAGTTAATTGAGCGGAATACTCGGTTGTGTTTTTCGAAAATAACCGATTGTGCCTCAAGGAGGTAAGTAAAGTTGCTCACGTGGAGCTGTATGCATAGTTGAGATGAGTGGAGGGCTGGAGATGTACCAATTCCTCATAGGCATTTTTTACTCCCTTCACCGCGATATCTGTCCTAATTGTATGAAACATAACGTACAAGAAATAATACATAATTATCTGGTGATGGGAACTGTCACATCCATTTGTAGTGCACTATGGCCATAATAATAGCAGACTGAAAGTGTTAAGCCTTAAATGTTTCACCAGTGCTAATGTGACAGGCATACCTGAAAATAATACCAACATTTTTTGCAGGGAATTAATTATGCCCGGTCGTTGTGGCCGAGAGGTTGTAGACTCTTCAGTCCGGAACCGCGCTGCTGCTACGGTCGCAGGTTCGAATCCTGCCTCGGGAATTAATGTGTGTGATGTCCTTAGGTTAGTTAGGTTTAAGTAGTTCTAAGTCTAGGGGACTGACGACCTCAGATGTTAAGTCCCATAGTTCTCAGAGTAATTTGAACCATTTGAATTAATTATGTCGATGATACTACGCAGCTGGAAAAAGTGCAGCATCCTGAGAGACTGTGTTCACTGGGACTAGGTTATAAAATGCGTAGACCGAGGGATTGTGGTTTCAGTGACTCATTTCTCACTCTCATCGGCGGTCAAATGGCGTTCAAGAGGCTTGTCTGAGCCCCCTGTGTTTTTTCTTTGCAAACAGTATCTGTGCTGAGTTCAATGGCAAACATTTGTTCTAGGGTACAACGGAGCCCTACCGACGAGTAGATACTCCCGTTGAACGCCTGTAGCCATTTGCATGGGGTCGCGTTGTGGGCATGTGGGAAGCTTGATTGACGCACCGAGGGCTTTCTGCACATATTGGTCACAATGTATCGGCAATGTATCGCCTCTTTGAGCAGTGGTCTGTGGAACACTGTCAGATTTGTATGCCAGTTTCCGGACGTATGCGTATTAGTAACGCGTCAGGATCGACGCATTGTTCGAGCAGCGGTGGCCGACCGAACGTAATGCAGGGAAGAAAATTTTGCAAATTCTGCTACTGTTGTCTCACGATGGAGCACTAAGAACAGTATACCTGCAGTAGGACAAAAATCATGTGTGCCTGAGGCCAGGAGCCCGCGACACCATAACGCCACAAAGCACTGCTCGTCTAATATCTTGAAAGAGCCAGCTGGACAGTGGTCTGCCGCTCTGTTGTCTTCGGTGATGAGAGTAGATTATGTTTGTATGCGAGCGATGGCGTGGATGTGGTGAGCAGCCTGTTCCGGAGTGCATGCGCCCACGACACACAGGTTTCGCTCCAGATGTCATGGTGTGGGAGATATCAGTTATAACTCGCGGTCACATCTGGTGTTTCTGCAGGATAAAGTAACAAGTGCCCGCTACGTTGCACTCGTTGTTGTTCCTGTGGTACTGAAAATTCGTCGACAGGGAGGTGATGTGTTTTCTCAGTAATACACTTCACGTCCAATACCCCTGCTGCTCCGTAGAGTGCTCTTCGTGATGTACAACAACTGAGCTGACCAGCAAGAACGCCACATCCGTCGGCAGTTGAACATATACGGGACGTGGTGAACTGCGAACTGACTCGATCTCTAGAGCATACAGCCGCCGTTGCTGAATTGCAACTATTGCAGTAACTCTTTCGACACCTTTACGATCGACTGCATATTAGCAGAGAAACCTGCTTTGCCGTTAGAAGGGAGTACACTGTGTATTGATGCTACTGTTTGGATAACCTTTACTGTGACATGTGTGTTTCATTTGGTTCGAATTTGCAATCATACACTCCCGCAATGATGAATCTGTGCCATCACTTGTGAAGGAAATTACCTTGTCTCTTGGCTGTTGCATTTTTTACCGGCAGTATATAATACCAGTTGCTAATGGGTTTTCTTGTTCTATATGATTCATTCATTGCGTACAGAAAGATTCTTATGAATTAAATATGCTCAATTCCAAATCCTTGTTACAGATTCTGTACACTGCGCTCCGGTTATTTACGATACCGAGTGTTGGTAGAGCCCCTTTAAAAATTCAGGAAGTTATTACACGGGCAAATGAAAAGTCAGATATTCGTAATTTGCTACAAAACGAGACACGTGTATTTAATTTCTTTAGTTTAATTAATATACTACTGCGTTATCCAAAACACATCAAGGTGATACACGATTTCTAGCCATGTTGGCTTTCAAAGACCCTTATTATTTGTGTCAATGGCCTTAGCTATCATGTGCTGGAGATCGTTGATGACTTGTTCGTTTGCTCGATACATGTCTTCTTTAACGTAACTCCGTAGAAAGAAGTCGAGAAGGGTGATAGCTGGTGAACGAGGTGGTCATGGAAGTGAGCCACCCCTTTCAGTTCATAGTTCTGGAAACGTTCCATTTAGGAACACATGAACATACAGCCCCTAATGCGGTAGCGCACTATCCTGCTGAAAAATTATGATCGGTTGAAGGTCATGTACTTTTGGTGCCACGTATTTCTTCAGTGGTACAGCTAAAAATTTAGCGTTATTTACGTCTCGCAGAATAAAAACAGATCAATGACGCGATTGCACATGATCCCACAAATACAAATTCACCTTTGTAAGCCGGCCGGTGTGGCCGAGCAGTTCTAGACGCTTCAATGTGGAACCGCGCGACCGCTACGGTCGCAGGTTCGAATCCTGCCTCGGGCACGGATGTGTGTGATGTCCTTAGGTTAGGTAGGATTAAGTAGGTCTAAGTTCTAGAGGACTGATGACGCACAAGTTAAGCCCCATAGTGCTCAGAGCCATTTGAACCATTTTTTTCACCTTTGTAATGTCTAGCTGAAGCTCACTAGTGAAATGTGGGGTATTCTGTTCCTCAGATTCTGACAGCGTATGTGTTTCGTCTCCCAGGATGCACAGGAACATGCCCCTGTTTCTCGTCGTCCTGGTTGACAACTGTGACAACCGCAAGATCTTAAATGTCGACAGGATTGGCGACATCTTAGTCTCGATCGAGACGCTTCGAGCCAAGTGCAAGAGATTGTAATGTTTCCCTTGCCAAGGACTCGACCATGTTTCCAAAAATTGTACCATAACCGTCCACTTCGTCAAGTGCACTGGGCAGCATCATAGCAAGGAATGCTCTAAGAAGAAAGGAGAACCACCACAGTGCTGCAACTGTAGTGAAACCCATGTGGGCTGTACTGCATTCAAGATGCACAACCATGGTGGCAGAGTTGCATGCAGTGTGCAGCCTGGAGTTAGCTACACATCTGTTACCAAAGCACAGGTGACTGACCAGCAGTCCACCTCCCAACGTCGCAGACGTCGCAGAGGATGCCCTCCTGCGGCTCCAGCTCCACAACATGCTGACTGGGCTAACCAGCACACCGCCACAGCCCTGCTGGCACAGCCTGCCTCCCTCTGCATCAACCATGCAGGCCGCACCAGCTGCTCAGGATTCCACTCCAGTGGCCGCATCGACCAATGGGGTTCCTGAAAAGGAGTATCCCAGTCTACTGCAAACCCTTAATACATTCATTTTCCAACTCCCAGCGCTGGTCCCTACTGTCTCGAGAGCCCTCCAAGTCTCCGTTGCCTCCATGCAGTAGATGGATAACGACCATATCTACAGCCTGAAGATCATCGTTTCCAACGCAGATAGTCTGCTACCACAACAAGGTGAATTCAAGCAATTTCTCTATGACGAGGCAATAGATATTTGCCTCATCTGTGAGACACACCTCAAGTCTGGAATCGCTGTCAGGGCGGCGAATTTCACCAGCTACCGGACAGATAGACTGACTACCGGCGGTGGCACCGCTGTAAACGTCAAGACCTCTATCTGGCACCACCAGGTGCAGCTACAGCAGCTAGCCACGCTCGAAGCCACTGCTGTGCTCGTTCACACCACTGCTGGCAAGATCACCTAAGCTGCAGCCTACCAGCCGCTGCAGAGGTTCTTCAGAGTGCTGACATCGACGCCCTGCTGGCAGGGACTTCAATGCGAAGTCCATGCAGTGGAACTCTCATCTCACCAATGTCGCCACCAGCATTTTGCACAGTGGAATGGCGCCATAATCGTGGGGGTGGGGCCTATCGACCCAAGGGTCTTCCCAGGTCAAGGGCAGCCTGAGGTCCTGGATGTCACCATTCTCAAGGTAGTCGACTGGTTTCCAACTGTCATGATGAGAACAGCCTTGTCATCCAAACACGTCCCTGTGGTCTTTGACATGGATTTGATTGCTGTGATGGTCCAAGGTGGCTCTCCCTCCTACAGGAATGCTGATGTCTAGCAGTACCAGGCCAAGGTGCTTATCCACCTCCAATTTCCCGACCCAGTGGTGGAAGGGGCCAAGTTGGTCCTCGCCTTCCTCAGTGGTGCACTGCTCCAAGCTGTTGACGCAGCCACACCTGGCTTGCCACAATGACCAATGGACTTCTCTCATCGCCTGCAGCCCCCATCTTGGAATATATTGCTGCAAAAAATTGGCTTTTCCATGAGTGGCAACTCACTCATCAGCTGGCCACGAAATGCCGATTGAACCAACTGTGACTCGAGGTCATGGCAGGTGTGGAGGCCCACTGGAACAGGACATGGGCTGCTGTGGTCGCCACCGTCAACCATGATGACAGCAGTGCGTGGCACCCCACCTCTTCTTGTCGACCAGGAACACATCAGCGACCCCAACGCCAAATCCAGTGTATTGGCTGACACCTTCCAAGCCAACTTCACACCAGTAGAGGATGTCGTTGATGAGGTCCACATACGTCTCAATGAGGAACGACTCCACACCTTCCTGGCTGCCAGGATGGAGGATGTCATCATTGCCCCAACCTCTGCTGGGGGGGTTGCTTTACAACTTCAGACACTGAATGCCTGAAAGTCCTGTGGCATGCTCCTGCTGCGCATACCACCAGTGGTACATCAACCTCTGGTGGATATCTTCAATGTGATCCTAGTTTTGAGGGACTTGCCATCCGTGTGGACACATGCAGAAGTGGTGGCTATCCCAAAACGCAAAAGGGTACCATGATTCCCATCAAGTTACCAGCCCATTAGTCTGCTACCGGCCCTATCGCAATTGTTCGACAGGATCTACATGAATCATGTTCTTCACCATGTTGATCAGAAACTTCTTTTCCCGGACGAACAGTTTGGTTTTCCGGGTGGCCATGCCACCACTCACCGGCTTAACATCTGGTGGAGCCCTTGATGAGGGCCCCGGAGACGAGGGAACACCATTGTGTGATATTCCTCGATATTTCCCAGGCTTTTGACTCCATGTGGCATAACGACCTCGTGTACAAACTCTTTGTACACAGGGTCTCAACGTCGCACGTGGTCATGCTGAAGTTGTATCTCTCTGGCCATTCGTTCGACATTTGGGCCGACCAAAGGGACGTCCACTACCCGGCCTATCTAAGCTGATGTGCCTCAGGGGTCTGTTCTGGGACCCCTTCCGTACTCTATTTATATGGCTGACACACTGTGGGTGGACAGAGGGGAGTTACCTCTCTATGCTGATGATATTGCTCTGTTCAGATATAGTATGAACGCTCACACCACAGGACGCCGTCTGCAACTCGGCTGTGAGGAACTGGGGGCTTGGTCCACCAAGTGGCGCGTCACCTTCAACCCCTCTAAGAGCCAGACAGTCACCTTCACTAAGAAGAGGATACTGCCGGACCTTCCGCCGCTCACCACCTTGGGAGGCCCCATCCTGTGGACCAAGACTGCAATTTACTGCGGTGTCAAGCTACACCAGTGGCTCTCGTGGGGCTCAAAAATGGTTCAAATGGCTCTGAGCGCTATGGGACTTAACATCTGAGATCATCAGTCCCCTAGCCTTAGAACTACTTAAACCTAACTAACCTAAGGACATCACACACATCCCTGCCTGAGGCAGGATTCGAACCTGCGACCTTAGCAGTCACGCGGCCTAGAACCGCTCGGCCACCGCGGCCGGCCAGTAGTGTTAACAAAACCATGAGGCTACTGGTGAGATTATTTTCCACTTTTGTGGAGAGCAGTTAACTTTGATTATTAAGTGAGGCCGAAAGACCATTTAATCGGAACTTACCGTAGAGGTCGCTACTGACCTGCTCATAGTACTGTTTAGGACAGAGACACTATTATTATTATTATTATTATCAGGAATGTTACTATGTTTTGCGTGTGAAATTTTATCAAATATATCGGTCAGTTAAAACTAAAACTTTCATTTATAATCATAGCTCCTGATCCAGATGAGTAAATAGAGAGTAGAACATTTCTTTCCGTGAGTACAAGAAGAATGTGGACTTGCAGACTGGAAATTACCATCAGTATGTTCTCCATCGCTTTCTGGTTGACGCAAAAAATTGTTTTCAGACCCTCTTAACAGACAGGGAATATTCTTATTTTACTACCAACCCGCCACCCCACAACGACATGAAAATAGCTTTGAAGTTTCTCTGAGCCAGCAGGTCTGATTTTGTTTTCATATACTAATACACACCGTGTCTTCTCTTCACGAGTATCCATTTTGAATGGAATTCGTCTGACAGTGTCTCAACCATCAACGTGGAAAGTAAACACACTGATGCAAAGTTATTAAACGCCTTTAAACCACTGAGTGTAATGTGTAAGTGTGATGAAGGTACCTCATCAACATCCTTTCCACTAAATTTATGAGACTGTGAAGAAACTTCATGGAAAGCTTATATATCGCATTAGTCAAAAATAAACCGTTTTGATTATATAAAAATTGTATTTATTATAGGTTGCGAGCCATCTTCAGATCAAAAAGGGTACTTACAGAATACAGTTCGTTTTAAAAGCTTCGTTGTACACGCTATATGTACAAATAAAAACAAGAGAGTCGTAACCTTCTGACCACATTATATTGTCACGCAGTGGAAAGTGTAAGTAGATGAATGACTTCACTTAACGAAGGTTTATACAGCACTTGCACATAAAAGAGCGCGGTGCAAACTGCCTCCCGTCAGAACACATACAGTATATAAACAGCTACAGAACATTCCAGTACAATGATTATTGATATTTGTGGATACTTCTAGAACGCATTCGAACCGAATATAGAAATTAAAATTCTACAGTCCAAGTGGGTTTCGAACTCACAACTCTCCATGCAACAGTTTAGCATCATAACCCACCATTTTTTTTTAATCTCATTTCTTTCGTTTTCATTCGTTGCATGTGCTCGGGGAGGACGTCGTAAGACACCCGTTTAAATTCGTCGTTGATCCCTTAACTCAGTTTTTTTATTACAGAGGACAGCCAACTCTCTGACCGAACACGCTGAGCTACCGTGCCGGCATAAACCACGGTGCTACTCAGCTTCTTCTGCGACATTGCTCCCTCCTTAAGAGAAGAGGATTTCGGTGTTCCGTCCGCCTAGTCCGGAAACGAGTCATCGATCCTGTATACTCCAACTCCTGATGACTCATTCTAGCCCTGGCGTAGATCTTCTTAGAACTTCTTTTGCCGCTACTCTCTTCGTCACCTTTCCGCTTGTTGCCTGTTGCTGGAGCTTCGAATTTACCCTGGGTTGCAGGATCCTTATAGGGCTTCATTCGAAGGACGTGGGCCGTATCTCTGGTCTTTCGTCGTCTAGTGTCAGGGTCGAAATCTTCAACTTCATATGCAACACCAGGCAACTGTCTTACAACCTTATATGGTCCAAAGTAGTGCCTGAGGAGCTTCTCAGAGTGACCAACCTTCCGAATAGGAGTGAAGATCCAGACGAGGTCACCAGGCTGGTAGACAACAGGATGGTGGTTCGCGTTACACCTTCGGCGATCGTTTTCTTGAGCCTGCAGCGTGCGGAATCGAGCTAACTGCCGAGCTTCTTCAACTCTGGTTAACATTTGGCCGATGTTGTCGTCGTCCACGTCATCAGGATGTAACGGAAACACAGTGTCCATCGTCGTAGTCGCCTCATGCCCATGCACCAGAAAAAATGGCGTAAATCGTATGGTGTCTTGTTTGGCGGTGTTGTAGGCAAGCGTCACGAGAGGTAGCACCTCATCCCAGTTGCTCTGCTCAACATTGACGAACATTAATAGTATGTCGGCCAAGGTCTTATTAAGGCGTTCAGTAGTAGTAGTAGTAGTAGTAGTAGTAGAGGGGTTTTGTGGGCGCACGACAGCAAGGTCTTCAGCGCCCGTTCAGTAACATAGTGAGACGGGTGTCAAGAAAAAAAACTCAGAACATTTACATAAAACGGAACACAAAACACGGGGAACAAACATTGAAAAATAAGTGCTCACCCACACCGAAGCGTGCAATGAAGCAGGGCGTCAGCAGTAAAACATGGACAACACAGGAAGAATATGGTAGAGGGAGCTAAAACAATGTAGCAGATGGAAATGGCTGGCTGACCGCAAGGAAAAAAGGGAGGAGTCAGCCACTCTGCAATACACTAAAACCTCCAGCCTAAAAGTTTAGGCCAGAGTCCAGACACATCACAGAACCTAAAAACCCTAGACACACACGTCTCAACGTTAGCTAAAACACAAGGCAGATCCCCATCAACTTGTGCTTCTGCCCTTGCATCACGGTATAAAATGCAGTCCGTTAAAATGTGCCGGACAGAGATGTGCACACCACAAGCATCACAAAACGGAGGATCCTCCCGCCGTAATAAAAAGCTATGTGTGAGAGGACAGTGCCCGATCCGAAGACGTGTGAGGGCCACCTCTTCCCGCCTGAGCAACCGGCAGGAAGAACGCCACGGCCGAGTGGTTGACTTTAACGACCGCAGTTTATTGGCCGTCACCGCCAGCCATTCGTCCTCCCACAACTCCAAGCACTTCCTGTGGAGTGCAGCGATGACTGGCTGCAAGGGGATAGGACACTGGTCCACATCCTGCTCTCTGCAGGCCTCCTTGGCAGCCCGATCAGCCTGTTCATTGCCCCATATGCCGACATGACCAGGCACCCAGCAGAAGGATACCTCTTTACCCCGCTGTTGGAGCAAGTACAGTTGGTCATGTATCAACTGGACCATCTCCTCAGTCGGGTATAGGTTCTGCAGTGATTGTAAGGCACTAAGAGAATCGGAGCAGAGAAGAAATCGATGCCCCGAACACGATGCATCTGCTCCAGTGCCTTCAGGATCGCGTGGAGCTCCGCTGCGAAAACGGTATATTCAGCAGGGAGGCGAATCCGGGTGACACGATCAGGGAACACCGCAGAACAGCCAAGGAAAGTCTCCTGTTTGGAGCCATCGGTATAAACGACAGTGAAACCGTGATGCACATCTAAAATGTTAAAAAACAGAGATTGGAACGTAAAATCTGGTGTGCCATCTTTCTTAAAATTAGTGAAATCTAAAATAAGTTTGGGTCTCCGGAGGAGCCAAGGTGGAGATCTGCTCCAACCGCGACGTAAAACACGAAGACCAGCTATAGACATCGCACCGAGGCAATCCTGTGCGCGAATCCCATAGGGCTGCGTCGGACGTTGCCGGTTATAAAACAATCGTGTCAGAGGAGGCTGAGCAACGGTATGGTATGCAGGGGTGTATGGTGTGGACAAAGTTTTATACGCCTGGCGCACTGTAAGCAGCCGTCGCCGCAATGAAGTGGCGGTTCACCAGCCTCTGCACAGAGGCTTGGTATGGGGCTAGTTCGGAATTCCCCAGTGGCCAACCGAAGCCCTTCATGGTGCACAACGTCCAACAACTTTAAGTAAGAAGGCCTCGCAGACCCATACACCGTGCACCCATAATCGAGCCGAGATCGCACAAACGCCCTGTAAAACTGGAGCAGACAAGCCCTGTCAGCTCCTAAGGCGTTCAGTAAGCCCGTTAGTTTGCGGATGGTAGGCAGTCGTCATGTGATGAGAAACGTTGCACCGACGGTTTATATCTGTCACAAGATTCGATTTAAAACCTTTCCCGCTATCCGTAATTAACGACCTTTGGGTACCGTGTTTTAATACAATGTCTTCCACGATGAATTTGGCTACCTCGGAAGTTTCGGTCATTTTCACGGCTTTTGTAATGGCATAGCGTCTTAGATAATCAGTGCAAACAATAATCCATCTATTGCCACTAGCAGACGTTGGAAGGTCAATCCCAACACGCTGGAAAGGCGTTTCGGCTAGTGGAATTGGTACGAGTCTGCCAAGTGGTTTCTGAGGAATTGCCTTTGTCCTCTGGCACTCTCGACAGTGCGACACATAGTGACAGAAACTCCTAGATAAACCTGGCCAGAAAAATCTCATGCGGATTCTATCGTATGTCTTAATAAATCTTAAATGGTTCAAATGGCTCTGAGCACTATGGGACTTAACATCTGAGGTCATCAGTCCCCTAGAACTTAGAACTAATTAAACCTAACTAACCTAAGGACATCACTCACATCCATGCCCGAGGCGGGATTCGAACCTGCGACCGTAGCGGCCGCGCTGTTCCAGACTGAAGCGCCTAGAACCGCATGGCCACTGCGGCCGGCAAATCTTAAATGTCTGGCCTCTGGTGTGTCATGGAATTTCTGTAGAACATCTATGCGCATGTGTTTAGGAATCAATGGTAGCCACCTCTTTCCAAACGGATCAAAGCTTCTCTTGCAAAGAAATCCATGAACTGCCTTAAATTGTCCTTTCACGTCCTCTGACCGATTTAAGGCAAGCATAATTTGAGATATCTTGGCGTCCTTCTTCTGCTCAGCCGAGAGATCTTGGAGTGCAGCGATACAGTCACTATCTTCATAAAAGTCTTAATGGTCTTGCACAGGGTTTCTTGAGAGACGGTCGGCATCTTGGTGTTTTCTTCCACTTTTGTACACTATGGTAATGTCATACTTTTGAAGACGTAGTGCCCACCTGGCGAGTCGTCCTGTTCGATCCTTAAGACCTGTCAACCATCAAAGTGAATGATGGTCTGTAACAACTGTGAATGGTCTTCCATAGAGATACTGTCGAAATTTGTACATGGCCCAGATCACAGCAAGATATTCTCTTTCTGTAGTTGAGCAGTTTCTCTCGGCTTGTGTAAGTGTCCTAGAAGCATAGGCTATAAGCTTCTCTTTATCCATCCGAAATTTGTACCAGAACAGCACCGATCCCATACCTGCTGGCATCTATGCTTAGTTCCGTAGGTGCTCTCTCATCATACAGGCCAAGTGCAGATTCAGTCGTCAGAGCTTTTCGCAGCACATCGAAAGAATCTTGTTGAGCACCACCCCAGATAAATTTAGCATCAGCTTTTAATAACTCTTGGAGTGGCATGGCTCTGATACAAAAGTCTTTGATAAACGACAGGAATAAGAACGCAATCCGAGGAAGCTTCTCTCATCTCTAATACTTTTAGGAATAGGAAATTCCGTTATAGCTCTCAACTTTTCTGGGTCTGGCCGCACATCTTCGTTTGACACAAGGGGCCCAAGTGTTTTGATTTCTTTTCCTCCAAAGAGACACTTTCTTGGATTAAGTTTCAGTCCGACTTGTTGGAGACACTTAAGAACGGCCCTCAGTCTCTCTATGTGTTCATCAAATGTCTCTGAGAATACTATTATGTCATCTTAATAACAAAGACACATCGTCCACTTCAGGTGGACTTCATTCAAAAGTTGCTGGTGCATTACACAAACCAAACGGCGTTATCTTAAATTCATACAGGCCCTCCGGAGTGGTGAATGCAGTTTCCTCACGATGAGCCTCATCTACTTAGATTTGCCAGTATCCCGACTACATGTCTATGGTTGAGAAAAACTTAGCCCCCTTCAGACAATCTAGTGTATCATCAATTCTTGGAAGAGGGTAAACGTCCTTTTTAGGTATCTTATTAAATACCCTGTAATCAACACAAAAGCGCCAACTGCCATACTTCTTCCTGACGAGAACCACTGGTGACGACCATGGGCTCTGCGAAGGCTGAATGATGTTATTCTTCATCATTTTCTCTACCTCGTCGTGAATTATTTGACGTTCCGTTGCTGACACACGGTAACTTCTCTGGCTTATTGGTTGATGGTCTCCAGTGCCAATCCGGTGCTTCACGGACGATTTGTCTAATTTGCTCTTTACCTGTAGACTGAAGCATTCAGAGAACTCTTGAAGAATGGCAAACAGCTTCTTCTGTTGTTCTTTAGTGAGATCTGGTGATGGTCGAGCTAGAAGATCTTGTCTCATAGTGGTACCTCTAATTTCGCCCACAGACTCATCATGGGAGGTTTCTGTTACGCTCAGCTGTTCTGCAATTAATGGCTCAGCGTTTGCTACACACATACCTCTTGGAAGGATCTGCGGTTCTCGGCGACAGTTAACTATTCACAATTCACCGAATCTGTTCTTAAACGAGACGACAGAGGCTGGAGTGACCAAGTTATTCTTCAGTGGTAAGCCTCTCTTACAGTGCACTACAAGATCCATGGGATGATGTATGGCATGACGCGTGACAGCTACCTTTCTAGCACTGACGGCAGGAATGATCACTTCATCCAGCACATATAGTCTCCACACACGTGGATGTGCATCTTCCTCTCCACAGTATGTCGTCTAGCGTAATCTTCGAACGACCACAATCTATAATTGCTTGAGAAGCTTTCAAATGTCCCACTCGAGAATGACGTCATGACTACACTCTTGTAAGACGATGTATTCTAAGGGCTGTGTTTGGCCACTTATACCCACACGAATGACACAACTTCATGTAGGTTTTACATATTTCCCATAAGCCACCTTCAGCAGAGATGTTCTGCAGTAAAATAATTGAATATGATACTCCAGAGTCCACAAGAGGTTGGGCTGGTCGGCCATCCATGAAGATACAGACGTAGTTTCCTATCCTTTTTGTAGTGATCGACGGGGGAGGATTTTTCTCTTCGGCGGCCTCACCTCCAAGGAAGGTTGCAGGTTGCGGTGGCTAGGTGATCGGCTGGAACTTCTAAAAGGGAATGGAGACCTTGATGGGCGAGTTGGGGAGCGTCCTCTCCAGCGGTTAGATTGCGGCGATGGTGAGCTACGTCGTCCTGCACCCACATCTTCTTGTTCATCTTCGTCGTACTGGAGTTGGCGTCGACTATTATCGGTCTGCTGTCTTCTGTCTCAGGCGTCATCAAATATCCGCCACCTTTCTCGACAATAGCGCACCACATGTCCCGGTCGTCCGCAGTGGAAATATACTGGTGGTTATCCTGGATCCTCCAGACATCAGTCTTACTGGGTGCTCAAACAGGTCCCTCAAGCGGCATTGTAGGAATGTAACTTCGCCTGGGTCTCGAATTTTTTACTGTTTTAAAGGGAAATGAATGACGAGAGATTGGGTCCAATGTCTGTTCCACTTCTTCCCTTATCACCTCTTGAAGCGTCTCGGTTTTCTGCTCGCCTTGCAATCCAAGTGCCTTCTGAACTTCCTCTCTCACTAACTGACAAAGAACACTTGTGAAATCAATTTCTTCCTCCATCACAGACATCGATACGACGTTTGGAAACGTTCATACTTCTTGCCTGTAATTCTTTTTTGATGCATTGTCTCGATATATGGCACCATTTAATGAAGTCGTCTGCTGTTGAAACCTCCGCAATGAACGGTGGTCCCTGTCCGTTAGCACCTGCGGTCTCCCTGGCTTGGTGTAGTTGTTTTGTTTCTTTGCGTTTCCATTTAGCAGTCATATCACCAACAGTCGGATAAGGCAGTTTTAAAATGGTTGACATGTCTCTGAAGAAGTTGTCACTCAGGTGACATACAATGGCTTGTCCACGTTCATAGTGACTGAGCTGTCATGACCGACATGTTATGCAGTTACTCCTTCTCTACTGACAACACAGTAATTCCGCCTCTCATGACGTCTAGTGAGCAATTCCGTATTGCAGTGGGTGTCAGGATACTTTTGATCAGATATCATAGCTCTTGTTGGTGTTGGTAAATCACTGGTCCCTTCAAAATAATCACCAAATTGGGGTCAGTATTTTCCTTCGTGTGTTAGATAGGGAGATACATAGTTTTTGTCTTGTAGGCTATTCACAAGCTGAAAAGTAATTTATATCGGAATATAGAGAAAAATTCACTTCGAAGTGCAGTTCTTGATTATCAGATTGTACTTAATCTCTGCGTATTATCGATATGTGACAACTAAACTAAAATTCTGTGTACTCTCCAAGGAAACACAGTTGTCGTTATCTCTTTTTATACGTTCGTTTCCATTACAAAAACCTTACAGTTTGCGTTGTAGCCAATATCTGGAATACAGTTCAAAGTAGCTAGACATTTATCATACGCTTTTTGCCTTTCACTACCTAAATGAGGAACTACTTTAACTTTCGTACAAATTCATGCAGCCTAATCTAATGAAAAACTCCTACAAAGATATCTGTAATCTAGAGCATATATAATGTAAACAAACGCGTTAAAAGGAAACGTATATAGATCACTAATAAAATTAGAACTATATAGACGATGCTGTCTTCTTGGCTTTAGCATGACCTAAGATAAGAAGTGCGTTTGGTAAACGCTAGCTTTGTGGAAGACACTGAGCCAGACGACCAGTGCAAGCTGTCAACAAAACTCTCGTAAAATGAAATTGAAGATTCCTAAACAGCTTTTTACCTGCAGGGACAACTGGCCGGCTTTAAATGAAGAGGCGTCTTTTATGGGACGCAATAAAAGCTTTTTAGATGAGGAGACTTAAAGGAGACGGCATTGACGAAACCGTCCTTCATGATTAAGTTTTCTACCTTTCTACTGGAATTACACCTCGTAGAAAGAAGTTACTGCTTGTGCCGAGAGTGGATTTACGAATACTTCTCTAAACCACAGCCAACGAAAAGACTTACCTCAATGAGCATTTACTCCCATCAGCAAAAGGCTCGTACTATTAAAACTTCGGTTTATCGCCGTCGCTAAAATTTAACATAGTTTGCATAAAATAAGCGTTCAGTTTTTTTCCTTCCTACGCAGGATATAGAATGGAGGGTACAAGGATTGTTTTTCTTATAGTCGATCAGTTCTCGTTTTTGTCATATCTACGGGAGAAAACAAAATATTCTCCCATTTTCATATACTGCTAAATGATTCCAGACAAAATGGCTGTCGTCATTTGGCGTGCGGCGATGAACTGTCAGTAACGTTTGGAGATGGTAGATGATAGTACGTAACACCGAACGTTCGTCTCAAGCCCTTTATGCTCTAGTGGCAAAATTTACTCATAATCAAGGAACGACAGTACATTTTTAAAAGAAAATACTTAATTCATGAGCGTCGGCCTTTTTGTGAGTACTCACATTTTATTTTGTTTAATCCCCAAACAAGATACACCACAGTTAAGGCTTCTATAATATGTGACATCCTTTTGAGGTTTCTGAAATATAAACATATAAATGTTATGTAGGTTAGGAATATGCTGACATCAGCTTTGGTCGTTGTTTAGATTACATATGTACTTCACACTGTGCTCTGTAGCTGCCAAAACCACAAGTCTGTATCACTGTGGCATGTCATCTGCAACACAGGAACATAATGACGTCTCTGGACCGAATTTTTGTTTAGAATGAGCATTTAAACTATATATTATGGTAAAATAGTGGTACATACCCCTTTTTTGACGCTTATCATTGCAGTAGTTGACCTATACTGAGGTCTACTTTGTTTTTATTTGCCTTCAAAGTGTGTTGTTGCTATTTTTTTTAGTTTTAAAATGACCTGTGGACATCGGAAACATTTCGTGACGTTTTGATCTGAAAAATTAGTCGGTGCGGTTTCCTATTTATACACAATCTTGTGGAATTGTAACAGCGTTTACTTGCTTTTTCTATTCTATTGTTACTATGTTGGTATGGCTTAGATACAATTTTCACTGTACATTTACGTTTCAGATACGCTATTGACAATCATTGGTTTCGCTGTTTTGTTTTCGACAGGATTCCGCTAAGTTTGAATTTGTAACGATGTGTTTTAATTTTGTTACGTTACGTGGGTTGCTTATAAACAGGCGCATTGCAATGCAGGTCTTTTGGATACTTTTGAGCGTGATAGTACAATCATAATGAGCCAGCTTGGTGATGGCTCAATCTCGAGTGCGATAGCTCGATTTTATTTTACGTGTGTTGTCATTTGCCTAGTGCCGGCAACGGCCGTTCTGGGGGCGCCATCGTGGGTTTTGGCGAAGCTTCTTCTAGAGGTGAGTGGAGGAGCTCGCGAAATGTCGGCCCAGGAAGTGGAACAGCGAAGTTCTGCCCCATGTCTGTGACTCGTGGTCGGCATCATCTGTGGAGTTGCGCGCAGAGTAGGTACGGACTGTAAACGCAGTCGTGGTAACACTGAATTCCGAGTCTCCTAGGTGCAAGAGCTGAGTTATTTGTTGAATATCGAACATATTTGGCTGTTTTGGGCCAAGGTGTGACCTGCTATACTCTGCCATATGGTTGCCGCAGATGAGGTGGTCGTTTGCAGAAAATGTTCAACCAAACCGCTGATCTCCTCGTTTGACAGTGTGCTCTTTGCAAAACGTGGGCATCGCGTTTGTTCGATGCATGAACTCTTCCACTGAAAACGGGCTGCTTTCCTGCGCCACTTTCTCTGCGTGTTACTGTCTTAAGGATTCACCTTGATTACCATTTGTACATTTTACTTAGGTTTTTATCATCAGTTTCTGATAGCCATTTGCTCTCTGCTTAATTTCCAACTTGTTGAACAGTAATCTTACCATGAACTCTAAGTTGTGGAACTCAGATTTCTTGTTCACCTCATTGACAACTGTTGTGTAGAATGACAAGGACGTAAGCAATTTGCTATAGATCGTTGTCTGCTATGGTGCAGCAATAGTGTTACTGAGTTTGCTGTAAAGTATAACTTAGTTAAATTCATGAAGTTGAAGTTTTCCGATAAGCGCCGGCTGGGGTGGCCGAGCGGTTCTAAGCGCTACGGTATGGAACCGCGCGACCGCTACGGTCGCAGGTTCGAATCCTGCCTCGGTCATGGAAGTGTGTGATGTCCTTAGATTGGTTAGGTTTAAGTAGTTCTAAGTTCTAGGGGACTGATGACCTCAGAAGTTAAGTCCCACAGGGCTCAGAGCCATTTGAACCATTTTTTTCCCGATAAGCCAGCGTTATTTAACTGAAGTCATCACCGACAGATTAGCTCACAAACTCCTTATTTTTGAAAATCTTTTTATCTAATTATGAACTTAAAAGTATATTGTTTAAGATCTTGTTGCTCAGTTATTAAAAGGAATCGCTGGAATTTCACTATCTACGTTATATATGGCCGATTCTGACTGGCATAAGATTGTATGTTTTGCACGTTTTACAATGTACCTTCTCTGTTTTGTTGTGCCTTAACTGTCCAAGAGGCCAATCTGAGGATCCTTTCTCTGTGGATCGGAACTTTGTCATTGCAAAATTAAATTTGAAGTGTTATTCTCGCTATGAAATGCTAAATTTGATACATATGTTTTTGGTTGGGGTCCGCCTTTAGCAAAAGACAATTTTGTTTTTATCCCAGACATGTTTCACTGCATTTGCAGCATTTTCAGTGGCCTTTTATTTTATGGCTGTTAAAGATAAAGAATGTTCATTACTGTTTGCATACACGTAAGTATAGTTTTTAAAATCTTAATTACGGTAACTGAAGAAACAGATGCAATTATGAATTCATAATTTTTTACCACATGGTGTAGTTTTCCAGATGTATTATGTTTCCACAGTGACTATTTTGTCACAGCGACGACGGTGGGCGAGGTAGGTGACGGGCTTCGCGTGTGCACTGAGCAGTTGGCCGGAATTCAAAGCAGTGTCGAACTCTTGCGATGTAGTGTCCCATCACGCTCTGTTGTATCGGATTCAATCTCATCTTACTCATATCCGTAATCGGTAAGGAATATGAGTTGTCACTACTAGTGAAACGTCCCCTTAAAAAAATTTATGATTGACTGTGCTGATAAACCTCTTACATTATTTGATTTTCAAACAGCTGAGCAAAACTGAACGAACTCAGACATTTCGCTCTTTACCTATTCTGATCAACACTAAACTGACACACAATATTTTTAGCGCAACGCAATCTGACTTTCAATAATCCCTACAAAAGAATGGCCCTGACTAACATTAACCTATACCTTTCACAAATCACTTACCTCACAAAAATCTTGGTTACTCGAACTACTGCAATACAGTGAGCGCCACTACTGCCAGCTAAATAAAAGATTCAAACTATTGAAGGTAGTAACTACTGATAGTCATAGTTAGCAAATGAAAGATTTTGATAGAGAACAAACAATGTATTCACCTTAATGGTGTTCAAAAGTCATAATATATATAGCAGTTCATGACGTCCATTCTTACAAATGTCCTGTTTCTGATGGACACACGTCCAGATCATCTGCTCTCATAAATCCGCCATCTCACTTCCCCACATCCACCACTACTGGCGGCTCACCTCCAACTGCGCAACGCTACGCGCTCTTAACAGCCAACAGCCCAACACTACAATAGTGAATATTACAACAATGCCACCCAGCCACAGACTGCACACAGCACAGCCAGTGATTTTCATACAGAGCGCTCCGTGGCGTTATCAATATAAAAACCTAAACAGCCTACTTACACTAGTTCCGACAAAAATGTTGTAATCGACCAGTTATCAGAAAGAATTGTTTCTCTTCAACAGAAAATGAATGTGATTCAGCGGGAAGGCAGAGAAGAAGGTCAAAGAAGTCGGATGTCGGTAACCAGGGTGACATTTCAATTATAGCAGGCAGACTGAAGTTCCCATCTAGTTTCGTAAATTGCTGAATCCGATATTGTCGCTTCTGCATGGATTGACCAGCTTATCGTTGAAACTAGAGCCAGTTATTTAAAACTTTTATGGTTATCTCCTAATGATTCATGTTAAGGTTTTTCAAATTTCTGATGTTCCCATTTTACAAATGGTTTACGCATTGGCCGAGGGGCGGCTAGCCAGAATGATTCATAACGTTATTCAGGAAGGTCAGAGGTTGTAGCATTTTCGCGACAAAATTATTGAAGAAATTCTTTCGGCGAGAGTGGGAAATGAGGTTACTAACCTAATTTATTTTCGTGTTCAGTTGTCGACCGAGAGTTTTACTATTAGGATGGCTTAAGTCGCATTAGTCCTTAATTTCACTGAAGAAGAACCTTTTGCTAGTATTTTGGACGGTATACGGCAGGAAGACCGCTCGAGAAGTTCATTCGGTGAAAAATACGTAACCTTTCGTGATACCGATCGCATTGCTAGCAGTATTGAAGGGATTCGTTGTAGTGACGAGAAAAGAGATTGTTCAAAGAGTGTCGATGAACAAGCACAGCTCCGTCTCACAGGTATGTTAAGAACAGAATTCATGTCACACTAGGAAATCGATTTCGTTGTGCGAGACGAAGCCTTTTTTCCCGATACTGCCCGGTATCAAAAGAGAGTAACAGAAGGTAAATCCAGGGGTGGCCTGCTCGCCGTCGTGGTATGTAACAAGTGCCGCTCGGTTGTGATAACTTCAGTGATGTGGGCCGTGATTCGTTGCCGCGTGCGTGCGCCTTAATTAGTAAAGAGGCAGCGTGCGCACTTGGTGACTCGACCAAAAATTTAAGTTAATTGAGTTTACCATGGTCTCTAAGGTACAGAAAATTTGTAAATTTCCTGAACTGACATCAGTAAAGCAAAAGTTTCTTTCAGTTAATTGTGAATCTGTTAATGCTGTGGATCGGGTGAGTTCTCCACATTAATTTTTAAGATTTCTCGTGGACCATTATGTTTGGCATCGTAAAAGGTATATCTGTTGATGCGACTTTGAGCTGTGATTTTCTTGATAAGGCAAATTTCGTGTTGGATATTGCAAATCGAACATTTTGGGTTTGGTTTAGGTCAGGTCGGAGGTACTAGTTTTGCACTCTCTCTAAGGTCGGGCTTAACTGTGTACAAGCAAGTGAAATGGAGTTTGGTTCAAATGGCTCTGAGCACTATGGGACTTAACAGCTGTGGTCATCAGTCCCCTAGAAATTAGAACTACTTAAACCTAACTAACCTAAGGCCATCACACACATCCATGCCCGAGGCAGAATTCGAACCTGCGACCGTAGCAGTCGTGCGGTTCCAGACTGAGCGCCTAGAACCGCTCGGCCACCACGGCCGGCAAAATGGAGTTTGATGCTGCTCATCCGAAGAGGGAGGAGGCTGAATGCTTGATGAGGGTTTTGGAGGAATTTCCGGATGTTCTTACCGAGCGTCTGCGGATTACTAATCAGAGTCAATATCGAATCCAGTTGACTGTTTATATCTTGGTGCGACACCCACCTTATCGATTATCTCCACCTGGGATGGAGGAAATCAGAGAAATTATTCATAAACTTTTGCAAGAAGGGGTTATCAGGCCGTCAACATCTCTATCCGTGTCACCCATGTTTCTGATGCCCAAACCTAGGGATGGAGGTTATAGGTCGGTTGTTGATTATATGGCACTAAATCTTAAGATTACTTTTTGAGTCATTGCCCTCCCCGCTTTGCACAGTTGTTTCACGTGGTTTTCAGCGCCCCTTTTCTTTA
The DNA here is from genome assembly GCF_021461385.2 of Schistocerca piceifrons. NCBI lineage: Eukaryota > Metazoa > Arthropoda > Insecta > Orthoptera > Acrididae > Schistocerca > Schistocerca piceifrons. The sequence goes on from NC_060149.1 coordinate 156,856,706, forward strand.
CTGTGCTAGATCTCAACCAGGCCTACCATCTGGTACGCCTTACTGAGAATTCGAAACTATTAATCACCTTCTGCACCGATTACAGTTTGAGTTTAACTATGTCCCATTTGGCTTATCTTCTGGTGCAGCCGTTTTGTCTCAACCTACAGATTCTGTGTTAGGTGAGCTGAAATTTCATAGCGTCTAAAGTTATTTGGATGATGCGGTTGTATACAGCCACACAATTGAAGATCATGTTGACCATTTACGTCAGGTCTTAGAAAAGTTTAGCGAAGCTAGTCGTACCAGATTAAGCCTAGTAAGGAGAATTGGGCGAGTATGGAAACCTAACCGGCCGGGGTGGCCGAGTTGTTCTAGGCGCTTCAGTCCAGAACTTCGCGACTGCTACGATTACAGGTTCGAATCCTGCCTCGGCCGTGGATGTGTGTGATGTCCTTAGGTTAGTTAGGTTTAAGGGGACTGATGACCTCAGATGTTAAGTCCCATAGTGCTCAGAGCCCTTTGAATCATTTTTTTGGAATTCTCGTTCTTCGTACATTTAGTGTCAGCAAGTGGAGTGAAAGTAGACACAGAATGTACCAGGGCCATCGGGGATTTTTCTCAGCGTAAGAATAAGAGTTCAGACAGGAAGAAAATAGAAGCTTTCGAAATGTGGTGTTACCGAAGAATATTGAAGGCTGAAGATTAGACGGATAGATCGCGTAACTAATGAAGAGGTACTGAATAGATTTGCGGAGAAAAGAAATTTTCGGCAAAACTTGACTAGATGAAGGGATCGGTTGGTAGGATGCATTCTGAGACATGTGGGGATCACCAATTTATACTGGAGGGAAGCTTGTGGGGGTAGGGAGTGGGGGGAATAAAAGACGTAGAGGGGGACCAAGAGATGAATGAAGTAAGCAGATTCGAAAGGATGTAGCTAGCAGTAGTTACTCGGAGATGACGAGGTTTGTACAGGTTAGAGTAGGATGGTGAGCTGCATCAAACCAGCCTATGGACTGAAGACTGCAAGAACAACAGCAACAACAATAACAACAACAACAACAAGAGAGATATCACTCGATTTATTGGGTCGATCAACTTTTTTGGGAAGTTCGTTTTAGCGTTTGCTCAGGTAGCAGCTAAACATAACATTTTGCGTCGTAAGGACATGCTGTTACAGTGGACGTCCAGTCAGTGAGCAGCTTTCGGTGCCTTGAAGCAGGTTCTTAGTACAGAACTCGTGTTAGCCGTTCCTGATTTTAACAAAGACTGTATACTTCAATCTGATGTGTCCAACTCTGGACTGGGGGCTGCCTTGTTACACAAGTACAATGGTGAGCGACATACTGTCGCATATTCGTCCAGGGCCTTACCTAGTGTAGAGGTCAATTAATCATTGTACGAGTTAGAAGCTCAGACAGTAATGTATGCCTTAGAGAATTTTAAATTTTATTTAGAACATCGAACCTTTTTGCTGGAGACTGATAATCCAGCCCTTAGCTCGGTGTTGCTCAGGTCACGAAAGACTGGACGCATAGTGCGGTAGGACATCCGCATTTCCACTCTGCAGCACTAACCCAACGGCAGGCAATGGTGAATCGCACCAAGGCCCCAAACACCACCCTTACACGCCGCCTCCGTGAGTGGACGATCGACAGGGAGTCAACTCAAGACAGAGTGGCTAGGGAAGGACCATCCAAGTGTCACATCCCTGCTGAAAAACGACACTGGCGAAAGGGCCTTAATCCCCATTGTGATGGCAGACGATGGATGACGTCTCACTACACAGTGAGATATGGGGAACACACCTCACACCAACTAGAGTAGGCTATACTTGGAGCATGGTCATCCGCTGGAGATGATTACTGATGTGTCTCAGGTCACTTTTGCCATTAACCCCCTAGCTGCGGCAATGGACTTGATTAAAAATGTAACGCAGGAGGAGGTCCTTGAAACGATGCAAACAGGGGCCGGTCAGAAGTCGCCTGGACTCGACAGCCACCCTCTGGAGTTCTGCTAGGCTTTCCAACATTTGCTGGCGCCAGCTTGGTCGAACATCTACATCTACATCTACATCTACATGACCACTCTGCAATTCACATTTAAGTGATTGGCAGAGGGTTCATCGAACCACAATCATACTATATCTCTACCATTCCACTCCCGAACAGCGCGTGGGAAAAACGAACACCTAAACCTTTCTGTTAGAGCTCTGATTTCTCTTATTTTATTTTGATGATCATTCCTAACTATGTAGGTTGGGCTCAACAAAATATTTTCGCATTCGGAAGAGAAAGTTGGTGACTGAAATTTCGTAAATACGTAGATCTCGCCGCGACGAAGAACGTCTTTGCTTTAATGACCTCCATCCCAACTCACGTATCATATCTGCCACACTCTCTTCCCTATTACGTGATAATACAAAACGAGCTGCCCTTTTTTGCACCCTTTCGATGTCTTCCGTCAATCCCACCTGGTAAGGATCCCACACCGCGCAGCAATATTCTAACAGAGGACGAACGAGTGTAGTGTAAGCTGTCTCTTTAGTGGACTTGTTGCATCTTCTAAGTGTCCTGCCAATGAAACGCAACCTTTGGCTCGCCTTCGCAACATCTGCAGCGATCGTCAGTCTCCCATAGTGCAGCTCCCTGCAGCCTTCCTTGAAGGACTGATCGTACCCATACAAAACCCACGAGGTGGATCCAGAATCAGAGATTATCGCTCCTTGACCTTACTCAACAGTGACACGAAGATTTTCACTCAACTGCTTGCGGCCCCTCTCAAGTGGACGCTCTGTTGTATTGTTTCACAGGACCAGGCATCGTAAGGACGCGATCAAAAGATCCACACAGCACTCTGTCGGTATCGCTTCGTGGCTGCGCTTGTCCAGGCTCGCCAATTGCCAGGGTCTTGGCCTCCCTCTATTTCACTCAGGCCTTGAATATGATTGACCACACGATTTTGACGGCAGTACCACTAGGTATAGGATACGCAGATACCATTGTAGAGGTAGTGATTCGTCTTCTTCGTAGTGCAACGTACAGGCTGTTGTACAACGGCCGCCTCATGCTGCCGATTCTGAACGAGCGCTCGGTGAGACAATGCTGTCCTCTCTTAGCGATGTTGCATGCCTTTATTTTGGAATCGCTGCTCTGTGGCCTGCGACAACGTCTGGTGGGGATGGCATTCGGATGACACAGTTCATACTTTTTGCTGCACTTCCTATGGCGACGATCCGGTACTTTTCCTTCGTGGCGACGAACATTGACTTCACAAATGACCTGCAGCACTCGATAACTCTTAACTGCAGGCGTCTATTAAACCACATCAGATCAGGTCTTCACCGCCTTAAGGCTCCAGAAATCCTGCAACAGACGCGATAAGCCGAAGTCTACTTAGCGTAGAGCATTCCTCATACTGCACAGACGCTTCCGATCGCTCTATATCTGGCCTGCAGCACGCTGGCGGCTTTGGGATCCTTTGTTAGTATGGGCATGCTGCTTAAGATCATTTACGAGTCCCTCACCCTCTCGAGAGACGTAGAGAGTTAGGGCCTTTTTGATGTTCAGGATAGAGCGAAGGCCCTATTTGTAAGTTCTCACATGAAGATGCTGCAACGTTGTTTGTACTATTTAACAAGCCTGCTGTTGGATGCCTTAGTGCTAATCTCTCTATCTCTCCCTCTCAGTGCTGTTAACCAACGTCCCATTGCATTTTTTATACAATAGTCAGTTTTGTTCCTTTAACTGACATCCGCACTGCAATAATGCCCACACGCTTGACATCGGCGAGGGCGTTATTCACCAACCTGCAACTGAGTTGGGCACTGAACGTGATTGAAAAGAAATACTCCCATATAGCGTGGCGTGTTGTGTGGCAGGCGGCGAGTGTTGCCACTCTTGATATGGACGTTCAGTCAACTTGGTACATAACGGTTACTGGGAAGCAGGTGTGCCAGTCTTGCTTGCATCAATTTCACCTCGCAGACTCTCCATTGTGTGTCACATGTCTAGTGACGGATACGGATCATTATCGCCTTGTCTAAAGATCGGCGAGAGATGTTTGACATTTAGCGCGCCAGATGTTTCCTTTCCTCACACCCGTGAATTCTGAACGGATAACTGCACAGTCTCTCCTCTGCGTGGATGAGGTATATTTCCCGAGAACAAAAATGAATCCTCTGACATGGATAGGCTCCCACGCCGTGCACTATTTGTTCGGTAGTGATGAGAAGTCAGTCCTCGATTCTTGGCACTGCTGAAACGAACGACACTGTGATCCTACGGAACCCCAGCTACCGGCAGTATTTCTCAAACAGTCTGTGGAGCGACTTCCGTAACCCACCTCGCAGCTGGATTATCCATGACAAAAGAAGTTGACCCACCAACCCTTTTTGTTAGGACAGAACGACCAATGGCGACCACGTTACTACGAGATGAAATGCATCGTTAATTCCGCAGCACTCTGGAGCTTCCTCACGTCGTGCAGGCCGTGGTGGCCGAGCGGTTCTAAGCGCTTCAGCCTGGAACAGAGCGACCGCTACGGTCGCAGGTTCGAATCCTGCCTCGGGGATGGATGTGTGTGATGTCCTTAGGTTTAAGTAGTTCTAAGTTCTAGGGGACTGATGACCTCAGATGTTAAGTCCCATAGTGCTCAGAGCCATTTGAACGATTTGAACCTCACGTCGTAAAAAGGAGACCTCTTTTCCTTCTTTCCCTGTTTAGCAGACGACGAGGACCGACTTTCATTTACCTTCCCCTCGGTATTATGAAGCATGCCGTAGCACGAACTTTTGCAACACACTGATTATGGTACAAAAAAAGTTCTCCTTTCCTTTGACGAATTTTGGCTCTCTTGGATCCTACGGCTACAATCCTTCTTAGTTCTGACGGGGAGAACGGGACATCGTGGCCAGACCTCGGGTTGCGATCCTGTCCACTTTGCCCCCAACTCCCCTTCCCCCTCCTCCTTTTTCGGCTTTTTCCGGTAAAGAAAAAGAATGAAAAATCGTGGGGTAGAGTCCCTATGCGGAAATATTTTTGATTTTTCAATTTTTACGTCTCTCGTGTTGCTAATCAAAATAATTATCTGTATACTATATTTCTCGTTGCTGTATCCCTGAGATCTGTTTTTATCGCCAGGTACGTAATTTGATCAAAAAGTTCCAAAACTGCTCTTTTCTCACTGAAAGAGAAAAATAAATCACAACCCTCAAAGACTGCATCAGAATGCATCACATTGCCAGTGATTCGTGAAATGATGCGTCACGTGTGGTTTTCTGCCACACTGTGCGATAGAGAAAAGCTTTCATGAACGTAAAGCTAGTATGTTCTTCTGCAGAAAATTGAAAACCACAGAAAATTTGCAAAAATGCGGCGTTTATAACGTGTGTAGCTTACCAAGGAAATTACTGCTTCCCCTGTCTTTATTATGTATATCACAGCAGCACATGTAAATTATCAACTGTAAAATAATAAAATTTGGGGAGCCGGGCAAGGTGGCGATGGGGGTTCTGTGGGACATAATGTTCTGGCATGAGGCGCGAAAGCCTTAACTTATTCTCCTATGAGGGATCAGTCACCCTAAGAATTCTAACGTGTTTACTGTGCCGCTCCGCCGAGTTATAAAAATTTTTGTAGTTTTAGTTACCCTGATGTAGGATACGATGGTAACCCCAAAAGCAAAGTCTCCTATTTCTTTATACACTCCTGGAAATTGAAATAAGAACACCGTGAATTCATTGTCCCAGGAAGGGGAAACTTTATTGACACATTCCTGGGGTCAGATACATCACATGATCACACTGACAGAACCACAGGCACATAGACACAGGCAACAGAGCATGCACAATGTCGGCACTAGTACAGTGTATATACACCTTTCGCAGCAATGCAGGCTGCTATTCTCCCATGGAGACGATCGTAGAGATGCTGGATGTAGTCCTGTGGAACGGCTTGCCATGCCATTTCCACCTGGCGCCTCAGATGGACCAGCGTTCGTGCTGGACGTGCAGACCGCGTGAGACGACGCTTCATCCAGTCCCAAACATGCTCAATGGGGGACAGATCCGGAGATCTTGCTGGCCAGGGTAGTTGACTTACACCTTCTAGAGCACGTTGGGTGGCACGGGATACATGCGGACGTGCATTGTCCTGTTGGAACAGCCAGTTCCCTTGCCGGTCTAGGAATGGTAGAACGATGGGTTCGATGACGGTTTGGATGTCCCCTCGACGATCACCAGTGGTGTACGGCCAGTGTAGGAGATCGCTCCCCACACCATGATGCCGGGTGTTGGCCCTGTGTGCCTCGGTCGTATGCAGTCCTGATTGTGGCGCTCACCTGCACGGCGCCAAATACGCATACGACCATCATTGGCACCAAGGCAGAAGCGACTCTCATCGCTGAAGACGACACGTCTCCATTCGTCCTTCCATTCACGCCTGTCGCGACTCCACTGGAGGCGGGCTGCACGATGTTGGGGCGTGAGCGGAAGACGGCCTAACGGTGTGTGGGACCTTAGCCCAGCTTCATGGAGACGGTTGCGAATGGTCCTCGCCGATACCCCAGGAGCAACAGTGTCCCTAATTTGCTGGGAAGTGGCGGTGCGGTACCCTACGGCACTGCGTAGGATCCTACGGTCTTGGCGTGCATCCATGCGTCGCTGCGGTCCGGTCCCAGGTCGACGGGCACGTGCACCTTCCGCCGACCACTGGCGACAACATCGATGTACTGTGGAGACCTCACGCCCCACTTGTTGAGCAATTCGGCGGTACGTCCACCCGGCCTCCCGCATGCTCACTATACGCCCTCGCTCAAAGTCCGTCAACTGCACATACGGTTCACGTCCACGCTGTCGCGGCATGCTACCAGTGTTAAAGACTGCGATGGAGCTCCGTATGCCACGGCAAACTGGCTGACACTGACGGCGGCGGTGCACAAATGCTGCGCAGCTAGCGCCATTCGACGGCCAACACCGCGGTTCCTGGTGTGTCCGCTGTGCCGTGCGTGTGATCATTGCTTGTACAGCCCTCTTGCAGTGTCCGGAGCAAGTATGGTGGGTCTGACACACCGGTGTCAATGTGTTCTTTTTTCCATTTCCAGGAGTGTAAGTACATAGACCTGGGTGAAAGAAGAGGTTCATAACTTTCTGAACAACATGGCGGCGAGCTGGTATGACATGGCCATATAAAAATTGCCACAGCGTCTAAAAAATGCATCGACAGATATGGTGATTATGTCGAAAAATAGCGAAATATTCAAGCTGTAAAGTGATGTAAACCATTGTAGAAATAAACTGGTCTATGTACTTATAAAATAGGAGACCTTACTTTTGGGTTTGCCCTCGTAAGTGGTGTTTGTTTTTAAACTGGAGAAGAAAATTGACATAGTCTTTTTAATAAAATTTTGTTCAAATTTTCGTATCTTGACTCTACAATCCTACTTCAGTTATTGAAAGCTGAGTCATACATTAGAGGGTGTTCAGCTGCTTGAATCCGGGAAAAGTGGCCTCGGCACTGCCTTATAGCCACTTTCTGGAGGGGAAAAATGTAAAAGTAACGGTCGAAATAAGGGTGATACTTACAGCAAGGCTCATTTCAATGAACTAGATGGAGCAAACAAAAAAGAAGAGAAAGTAAAAAGAAGGAAAAATGGAGCACAGTCGAGGAGAAGATAGGAAGTAAAAAGAAGCCAGCGAAGAGAGCGAAGCGCCATCCTAGGAGAGCTCCTTTTGACGACAACGACAAAGACGGGGATTTCGTGTACTGCGAAGAAATATTTTCAAATCAGAGGCCACAAGAGCAGTGGATTTAGTGCGAATTGTGCTCCCTGTGTCCACGAACTCTACAGGAGTTGAGGAACACAGTTTTATTTTTATTTTCGAGATATCTACATAATTTTAATTCGAATCATGTTATACAACAAAATCTAATTAGTTCTTTGTTAAAACAGTTTTCATCCTTTATTTTTCAATTTAAGATTAAGCGTTCACTTCACCCGCTCATGTCAGGGAAAGAGGTCGTTGTACATCTTATTATAATCACATCATTTCTGTGCGTTTTCGATTACAAAAAAATGGTTCAAATGGCTCTGAGCGCTAAGGGACTTAACATCTGAGATCATCAGTCGCCTAGACTTAGAACAAAGTAAACCTAACTAACCTAAGGACACCACACACATCCATGCCCGAGGCAGGATTCGAACCTGTGACCGTAGCGTTCGCGCGGTTCCAGACTGAAGCGCCTAGAACCGCTCGGCCACACAGGCCGGTTTTTCGACTACAACTACTCAACTTAAAATATGGGAATATCTTAGCTTGGCCAGTTTTTACGGCTGTCCCCTGTCTGATTTTATGCATGAAGTTCTCTTGTACGTCTTAGGATATCCCACCCTGTAGATTTATTTGCAATCCCAAATTTTCGTTGCCCGTTCCCTTTGATACCTTTTGTGAAAGAATTAATAAATACAATATTTTGAGCAATTTTTCGGTTTATTTGCACTGTAAGTAACTAAAAACAAAAAATGAGTTTCCGTTCAGGGAGCTGACCCCCATGACCCTTTGATCACCATTCTGCACTCTCCACACTGCTCCAATCTCTGCCTGTAATCTACGCCAACGAAAAAAAATTCGTGCCTCACCCGAAACGCGATAAGAATGCCATTTTTTTTAATAAACGCTAGGCCATCTGAAGCTCCTGCTTTCGTCACGTTCATTGGTGACAAAGCCCTGCATATACAACAAATTTGAACGAAATCGGTGATGATGAGTGCGCACGCTCCCCTGTTCAGAACGAAGGACTACTAGGTTTTGTCCCGCTTGAAATAAATTCTTTTCCGTTTCCTTTTTTTTAATTCGCTTAGCTTTTTCCCGACGTCATCTGTGCTCTTTTATGCACCGCTATCCCAGCTGCGTGCCGACAAGCGCAGAGATTTCCCTACTGTCTTATCATTGAACGCTGTCCCTCATATACCTCCCCGACCATAACGCTCTTGCATAAAAAATACGGCAGAAACAGCCGTTCTCATCAGAGCAAAACCGTTTCTGTCACACTGCATCGCGTAGCCAAGTTCTCGAAGTCCTTCTCAGTTACAGGAACCCGACTCTGAAACGACCGCCGCATTATATTAGAGAACTAAATAACATCTCCAGCTTCAGAAGACAGGTAATGATATATCTGCTAAAGTGACAATAAGAGTACTATTACCCCTGCACGCACGCCTTACCCTATCCTGACCTTTCTCATCTCCCACTATTCTTAGCCAATGTAGTCTCCATAAATTTCTTTTTCCCACAACATGCTATACCAGAAAACATCTATTTTATAGACATATAAATTCTTTTTATATCTGCTGTTGTCATTATTGTTATTAATGTCACAGTTATTGTCATTATTATTATTGTTATTATTATTATTATTTTATTTTATTATTATTATCACTATTAGTGGCTGCAGCTGCAGTAGTGCAAGTAATACCAGTATTAACTCTGTTATTTCGTAATCAGTCTATTGCATTCACACTGACACATCACTCAAATTATTTTAATACAACTTTGTCAAATTAAAACTGTTATTTCTTAGGTAACTATAATGTAATGTAAGAGAGAGCCTAATGGCCGTAATCAGATCATTTTAAATAAATAAGTAATTGCGTAATGGAAGACTGTGACAGCATTTTAGGCCTTTCTCCCTTATAAATACCTTCGTTATGGCGCAGGTGGTCCGGGACCTTCATGGACTAAGCTTATACAGGATGGACTAAGCTTATACAGGATCGGCCGATATACAAAAGCGTAAATGAGGCGCTTAACGTAGGATATAAATCTCGTCGAAAATACGCAAAATCAATTATGATCGACATCACAAGCACCTCTCATAATTTACGATGACCTGTATTCTTCACACGTCTCGGAAAAATAGCTGCGTCACTCTGACATAGCATCCGGGGTAGTGCAAGAAGCGAATTATCGACTGGCCCCGAGGAAACCACACCATGAAAGCATGCCTGCTGCGAACTCACCCCTTCTCCCTTTGAGGGATAAGATTACTGATATTGAAGTCGACGCACACAGAGATATTCTCTCAGTTTTTTTCTGACAAGTGGAGGCCCGGCCCGAGCGAGATGGCGCAGTGGTTAGTACGCTGGAGTCGCATGCGGAAGGACGATGGTTCAAATCCGCATCCGGCAATTCAGGTTTAGGTTTTCTGTGATTTCCCTACATCGCTTCAGGTAAATGCCGGAATGGTTGCTTTTAAAGGGCACTACCGATTTCCTTCCCATTCTTGACACAATACGAGCATGTGCTCCGTGGCCGGCGAGGTGGCCGAGCGGTTCTAGGCGCTACAGTCTGGAACCGCGCGATCGCTACGCTCGCTGATTCGAATCCTGCCTCGGGCATGGTGGTGTGTGATGTCCTTAGGTAAGTTAGGTTTAAGTAGCTCTGAGTTCTAGGGGACTGATGACCTTAGACTTTAAGTCCCATAGTGCTCAGAGCCATTTGAACCATTTTTATTGTGCTCCGTGTCTAATGAGCACGATGTCGATAGGACGTTGAACTCTATTTTCCTTCATTCCTTAGGGGCTAGTCTTAAGAATACGGCCTGTAGTGTGGCGGGGTGGATGTGAAGGTGTTGTGTATAGAATAATCCTACAAATGCAGCGCGCAAGAGTCTATACTGTTGAAAACGCAGATTATCTGGACCTCGAAATTTAACGCTTAAATTAAAGACGACATGATGATCGCTTGGTCTGTATGTTGATGAGAAACGTAGTTGCTGTGAATACGTGTCAGCAGTAGTGGACAAGATATGTAATGTAATGCACAACATAAATACTAAAGGTATTACATATTTCACGGAAGCATAGCTCAGTAACATATCCTCAGCGATGCATTTGCCGGCAGACCGAGTTTGGCAGATTCATCGCAGACCGTCTCCAGTTTACCAAATGAAGTTTAACAAAAAACTTTACATCATCATTTCTTGGAGTGGCTCAAATGGCTCTGAGCGCTGTGGGACTTAACATCTGAGGTCATCAGTCCCCTAGAACTTAGAACTACTTAAACCTAACTAACCTAAGGACATCACACGCATCCATGCCCGAGGCAGGATTTGAACCTGCGACCGTAGCGGTCGCGCGGTTCCAGACTGTAGCGTCTAGAACCGCTCGGCCACACCGGCCGGCTTGTGGCTAAGAGGTCAAGTGTGTTTTCGTAACCATTTACAATTTAAATGGCCTCGTGAACTAATTGTTCAAAATAATTTTTTAAAAAAGCATTTAGAACAATTACGGAAGTTGTTTTCTATCTACAATAGGGTCTGAAAATGTATTTTTGTCAACATATGGAATGTAAACTGAAGTCACTGCCAACTATAATTGTATGAGTAGGGTACCTATTTGTGATGAGACTGAAGTTTTCTTTGAACTGTTCAGCAACTGTTTCATCTGAGACCGGGGGTCGGTAAAAGGAGCCAGTTATTAATTTATTTCGGTTGTCCAGTATAACCTCTAATTTATTCCGGTTGTCGAATACAACCTCTGCCCATAGTAAGTCACAGGAACTATCAGCTTCAATGTCGCTTATGAGCTGGAGCACACATTACATTATTTTTCCTTAAGTTGTGCTTCTAGTTTCTGTTGTAGTGGAGTGATTACAATGACGGCTTTTGCTTCCAAAACCTAGGATGCTTTCTCTGTGACCCTGTAAATACCAGAGCTAAACAATGTAGAACAACAACGTACGTTACTAACATAGCATTCTGTATTACTTCATTTCCTTATTTCTAACATTTTAAAATTGTACGTCGACTTTAGATGAGATGTCAATCATTGATGTTCTTATCTCTATTTAGTGAACGTATTTTCAGTCATGTTTTGAACATTGTTCCGCTACACTTTATTAACTACCGTTTCGCCGCAAGGGATATCGCAGTTTAGAGTTTAAATTAATATGGAGTATGTCGTTCTTCTTTTCAAACATTCACATAGCCATTTCTTCTTTCCTTATTGTCTTTTGGGCATGCAGTTGTAGTAATTAAAGTAGGCACAAATGCAGTGATCAAAAAGAAATGATTAGCGTACATTCGCATTCTCTTTACAGCGTTCCTTCCTTGTTGCTCCAATGGCTATGGACTGTTTCAAATGCAATCAGTAAGCGTGAAAGGAAGCTACCGTATAGACAGATGGATCTATATTTATACTTGGCCAAACCAATTACATACTGACATAATCGACGGTATTGCTTTCGTTTCCCAAAAGTTATAAATATTTCGATTTCGGAAACGAGGCTCAGTATTTGGCCACGAAGAAGGTCCCTTACGTACTGGCTGTATCGAGTAAGATTTGGAGACGGCGGTTTGACAGCGGACAGAAGTAGTACGAGGAAGGGCGTCCCTTACCTGAGGTATCGTTACCTGGCGAAGGGGCAAGTGTGGCAAATGTTCGGCCTGGCAAATGTCCGGCATTCCTCGGCCACACAGGTCGGCTTTCTTGCAATGGGGCAGTGGAGAGAAGCAGGGCCAAACTACCTG